>NC_142878.1:63886785-64187500 GCF_051225735.1 Oryctolagus cuniculus
GATGAATCAGGTCCCTGACACCCTCTATGCTATCCCAGGGTCAAGCCACGGGGAGGATACAAAAGGCAGGGCATCCTGGCCCCTCCAAACCTACCGCAAACGCCTGCCCAGCAGCCCGCAGAAGCTGGACTCGTCGGCTCTGTAGCTGGCAGCCAGGAAGAAACACGGGGGGGCGGAGTCTTTGAGTGACGGAGCCTAGGAGTCCTCCAATTACCGTCCTCCCCGGCCATGTTGTGTAAGTGGATTGGTCAAATGGAGGTCGGGAGAAAGTGAAAAGCAGAGAGCGGTGGGTGGGGCTGCGGTTGCCGGGAAACGGTGGAGCCTCTCGCCCAGGACCCTGCCTCTCTCCTACTCCCGGCGGGGATGGATTGACTGCTGGTAGATCTGTGGGTTCCAGCCCTGAATCCATTCATTTCCTGCTGATAGGCAAGCATGGCTTAAAAAACCTTTGACTTTTCTTTGTCCCCCAAAAGGAAGTTCACCTCCCTGGCAATTCTCTGGGCAAGTATTTGTCTCGGAAAATTTCGCCCCGTTGCTATGCAAGTAGAACACTTTGGTAGCTTTTTTGCTTCGCCTCACCGGAGACCGGGTCCCATTCACCGAGTTACAAAGCTTTCCCTCTCATTCGGTCATTAGATTCCCAGCTCTTGCCTTGTTCTAAGCGTTCATTCAAGATTGGAGTGGGTCCCAGAGACCCTTGCAGCTTAGCCTATGGGGATTGTGCGATACAGGCAGAGTCTACAGATAACAGCAAAGCTTAATGACGAGGGTGTGGCTGGAGCCCATAAAGGAGAGAGTGTGTGTGTCAGAAATGCTTTAGTCTAGGAGATGACTTTTGATACCCCTCACCAACTACCAGCATTTTCCTTGAAGGACAACTCCCTGTGTTCAATTTCCAGGGCCCATTATTCTCTCCCAAAGAAACATGTGAGAAAAGGCATCAGCAATCAGCGTCAGGAACTTGGTTGAGGATATAGTCTCCAGATGTTTCCAAATCCCACCCCTGTGGCTATGGTAGTAATAACTACCACCACACGAAAGTACCACCATGAGGTATTTACCCTGTCACTCCCGTTTATAACCATTCTTAGACTATGAAAACAGAACGAAGTGGAAAGCGAGGAGACTAGAAAAGGAGCGAGCAGGAGACAAGGTTTGTCAGTGTTTCTTTATAGAGAGGCATGAAAATCACAGTATCTTATTCACAGAAACAGGCACTGTCATAGGTTTATCAGTGCTTCATCAAGCCACTCCATGGCCTCACGACTTAAACTCTTTTATCTGCCTAGATTTCAAATTTGGCTTCATAGGTATCATGATACTTGGATGAGGGTGCCATTGACAGTGGACACAAATAGCCCAGATTCGGGAAGATTACATTTTATAATTTAAACTTACATTAGCCTAAATTTAAAAATTGGTGTTTTATCCATTTCTCTGAGTCTGATTAATGGTACACTGAACAAATTCAAACCAGATCCATCAATGTCCCCCTTCCCAAAGACTGCTGACACCGGGAAGCCATGAGAAACCAGTCGGCAGCCCTCTAACTCAGACTCACTGCTTTACTGCAGTGTAATTAATGCCAATGTGTTTTTTAATGTCTCCTCAACTGGCCTATGCTTTTATTGAGATCAGGAACCCAGTATTTCTGACTTTGATATCTCCAGATCTAAGTCTAGACATGTTCAGAAATTATTTGGGGGGCAGCATGTGGCAGAGTGAGTTGGGCTGCTTCCTATGACACTGGTAACTCATATGGGAATAGTGGTTAGAGTCTTAGCTACTCTGCTTCCAACCCAGTTCCCTGCTAATGTGCCTGGGAAAAGCAACAGAAAATGACCCAAGTATTTGGGTCCTTTCCACCGCCTTGGAAATCTGTATGGAGCTCCTGGTTCCTGGCTTCAGCCTGGCCCCACACTGACTGTTGTGGCCATTTCCGAAGTAAACCAGCAAATGGATAATCTCTCTCTCTCTCTCTCTCTCTCTCATTGCCTTTCAAGCAAATAAATACTTTTTTAGAGAGAGAAAGAACTGTTCTTTTAAATAAGGTGCTATCTCTTGTAATGGTGACTCACTTCAGAGTTGGTGCCCATTTGAAGCAGTTTGTTTCTAATGTTCTACAACCAATGGAAAATGTGACCTCTTAAGGAGTGAGTTGGGAATCAGGCTATTCAGCACATAGAGTTTTGTGGCTTTGGGTACCACAGGCTGCAAGGGATATCATCTGCAATCCCTTGGTTAGACTGGTGAGACTGATGACTTGTAGAAGGAATTCAGCTAAAAGACAGACTTCCCTTTCTCCTCTCCAGGGTGCTAACACATATGATAAAAATGCCCTAAGTCAACTCTAGCATTTTATATCATAAAAAACCAGTAAGGAGAATGGTCTGTCTCCTGAGTTAGACTGGACATTTTTCCATTTTTTGGCACCCTAGCATCCAACTGCCTGCTCATTTGGAGGAATTCCACTCTGGAAACTAAAGAGAGGCAAATTCTTCTATCTGCAGGCACCTTGGAAGTGAGGGCTCAGACCTGTGACCCAGGCTTAGGTGATGGAAGGCTCCTTGGCAGAACTCTGAACCTTGAGAGAAGGACACAGAGATGCAGAGAGGTTTAGGTGTACCCCAGGGGCCAAGGGCTTCAGGACGGAGTACTTCGGCATTGGGTTTCTTTGGTCTCAGAGACTTTGGCTTCTCTTGACTGGACTCTCTCTCTCTGGCCTGTTTTCCAGCTCTCTTGTGAATTTTATGAGGCACCAAAATCCTTTCAATTCCTCTGATGAAGTTAATTAGAATTGGATTCATTATTTTGCATTTAAAAACCTTAGAAAGGACATCTTCTGGGGCCAGTGCCACTGCCTGCAGTGCTGGCATCCCATACGGGTGCTGGTTTGAGACCTGGCTGCTCCACTTCCCATCCAGCTCTCTGCTATGGCCTGGGGAAGCAGTGGAAGATGACCCAAGTCCTTGGGCCCCTGCCTCTGTGTGGGAGACCCAGAAGAATCTCCTGGCTCCTGGCTTCGGATCCGCGCAGCTCCAGCCATTGCTGACAATTGGGGAGTGAACCATCAGATGGAAGACCTCTTTCTCTCTGCCTCTCCTCTCTCTGTGTAACTCTGACTTTCAAATAAATAAATAAATAAAAATTTTTTAAGAAAGTAAAAAAGTACATCTTCTGATTCACCTGCATATTTAACCCAGATGGGAACACATGGGAGGCAAATGGGAAATCTAATTCTCATGCTGTTAGGGTAGTTTGCGCAAGATGCAAGATGTGACAACATCGCTTCTGTTTTAAATACATAGGAGTATATAACAGCTTTTTTGAGGTGTCACATCCACTTTAAAATATACAATTCGGTGGGTTTTAGCTTATTTACAGATTTTAGCAACCCTCATTCTGGTTTTTCGGTTGTTTGTTTTTGTTCTGCTTTAAATAAAGCTCCTTTCAAGCTTCTCCCCAGACCCTCAGAACCTTGAGCATATCCACAGGGAATGCACGCGATCGACCGCCGTAGCTTTTACACGGAGCAATCCCAAAGGTCTCCTTTACGAAATACCCGGGTCTCGCGGGTAGGAGGATGTCCGCATGGGGTCACTTATGGCGAGACAGCCTCCCAACCTCCCCACTAGCCCAGCGGTCAGCTTCGCTGGCTCAAGTAATTCCCTCATTCATCAGACACGCGGACCCCGCCTTGGCATTGGGCTTCACTGATTGGTTGATGCCGAGTGACGTGTTCAGATCGCGACCTTGGAGCAGCGACAGCGAGGTTATGTGGCTGAGCACTTGCTGGTGGCTTAGGGTTCCCGTGCAGCGGCTCTTCGACTTACATCCCCTCTGCTTCACCAAGACTTGGGGTGTCTCTTGGAGCCGAATGGCAGAAACACTGTCGGCCGAGGCCGAGGCAGCGGGCATGCTGAGGGCCCCGGCTCAACAAAACGGTGACGCTGGTGGCGACGCGAGGCGTGAGCCGCTCCCAGGGCTCCCGGAGCCGGCCCCGGGAAACAGGGAGCAGAGCCCCGGAGGTGGAGAGCAGGCTTCGGCTGCAGCCCCCGGCCCAGGCAAGCGGAAGAAGCGGCGGGGCGCCGCCGGGGAACGCGTGGTGCCGCCCCCGAAGAAGCGGCGAACTGGGGTGAGCTTCAGCGATGAGCACTTTGCAGAGACCAGCTACTACTTCGAGGGAGGTCTGCGCAAGGTGCGGCCCTATTACTTTGACTTCCGTACCTACTGCAAAGGCCGCTGGGTGGGCCACAGCTTGCTGCACGTCTTCAGCACCGAGTTCCGGGCCCAGCCGCTGGCCTACTACCAGGCCGCCCTCCGGGCTGGCCGCCTGCACCTCAACGAGGAGCCGGTACAGGACCTCAGCATCGTGCTCAAGGTGGAGTATTGACGGGGCTGGCCAGAAGCCGGCGAGGAAAGGGGCAGGGTTTTGTTGTTGTTTTAGAGGTACTGGAGTGAACTGCCAGCGCTGTCACTTTCACTTGGAGCACTCTCCCAACCCCCGCTCCCCGTCCCCACAGGCAGTCAGCCTCTCTGTGCTTCCCAGCTCGACCCGTGCATCCTCTTTGTCGCAGCAACTTCCTGGTTTCCTAGTTACCGAAGTTGGAATTCTGGCCGTTCCTTTTATACACTGGGGCGACGGCACGGATTACTTTCTACCCTCCATTGTAGATCTCATACAAAGGGCTGTCATCTGTGGCTCCTTACTGTGTACTGGGCACAAAGTTAAGCTTTTTATGTCCTTTAACATTTAATTCTAATGACAGCCTTGGGGCGTGGGAACTGTCACTCCATTTTACCTGTAAGGATACTAAGGTAGACCTCATAGAGGTAAGCCAGCACGGCTGTTTCCAAAGCCTGTATTCTGCTAACCGTGACTCAATCTACTTATCAGAGAGCTTGATATGTAATAGAATTGCAACATGTCAGGGACAGAGATAAAACTTGTCTAGCCTGATGTTTTAACCCCTAAGATTCCATCACAGCTAAGAAGTACCATAGACTCCTGTCAGGAATACTGGCCCACCGCCATTGTGAGGCGGAGACAAGGTGCTCCAGAGCCAGCATTTGGACAATAGATGGTTTGAATTCTTCCCATCCCGATTTTGACAAGCACAGGTATGCTCTAACCCTCACGTTTACAGAGAAGGAAACCGAGGCCCACAGAAGTGCAAGTGACTTGGCCAAGAGCATGAGCAGACCTGTGACAAACCCAGGTGTAGAGCCCAGATCCCTGAAACTACAGCTCTGAATGTTTTGAATGGTCATGAGAAGTGGTGACTGCTGGAGGTTTTCCTCTGTTTAAAAAAATTTACTCTTGTTATAGCAGTTAAGACACTGCTTTGGCAGCTCCGTACCATATCAGAGTGCCTGGGTTTGAGGCCCAGCTCCGCTCCGGGTCATGGTTTCCTGCTAATGTGCACTCTTAAAGGCAACAGGTGATGGCTCAAGTGGACAGGTCCCTGCCACCCATGTGGGAAACTGGCCAGGGTTTCAGCCTTATGGCTTCCTCTGGCCCTGGCAATTGCAGGTATTTGAGGAGTGAACTGCTGGATGAAAGATTTCCTTCTCTCTCTCTCTCTCTCTTTCTGATTCTCTTTCACTTTCTCTTTCAATTAAGTAAATAATTTTTGATATACTTTTGTTTTTGTTTTTGTTTGACAGTCAGAGTCAGTGAGAGAGACAGAAAGGTCTTCCTTGTAACGTTGGTTCACCCCGGCGTGAACACCACGGCCGGCGTGTTGCGGCCCGTGCACTGTGCCGATCTGAAGCCAGGAGCCAGGTGCTTCTCCTGGTCTCCTATGTGGGTGCAGGGCCCAAGCACTTGGGCCATCCTCCACTGCACTCCCGGGCCACAGCAGAGAGCTGGCCCGGAAGAGGGGCCACCGGGACAGAATCCGGCACCCCAACCAGGACTTGAATCCAGTGTGCCGGCGCCGCAGGCAGAGGATTAGCCTAGTGAGTCATGGTGCCGGCCTTAATATACTTTTAAAATATGTAACTTTGGGAGGAAGTCACATTCTTAGAATTGTGTCTGAAATATATTGAATCTGTTAAAAATAATTAAAATTAAAATAGCTAGCACTGTGGTGCAGTGGGTTAAACCACTGGCTGCAGCGCTGGCATCCCATATGGGCACCAGTTCAAGTCCTGGCTTCTCTACTTCTGATCCAGCTCCCAGCTAAGGTGCCTGGGAAAATAGCAAAAGATGACCTAAGTCTTTGGGTTCCTGCATCCATGTAGGAGACCCAGATCAAGCTTCTGGTTCTTGGCATCAATCTGGCCCAGCCCTAGCTGATTCAGCTATTTGGGGAGTGAACTAGCAGATGAAAGATCTCTCTCTATCTCTCTGTAACTCTAATATTCAAATAAATTAATCTTATTTATTTATTTATTAACAATTGTATTTATTTGTTTGAGAGGTAGAGTTACAGACAGTGAGAGGGAGAGACAGAGAGAGAAGTCTTCCTTCCGTTGGTTCAATCCACAGATGGCTGCAACAGCTGGAGCTGTGCTGATCTGAAGCCAGGAGCCAGGTACTTCTTCCTGGTCTTCCATGAGGGTGCAGGGGCCCAAGCACTTGGGCCATCTTCCACTGTCCTCCTAGGCCACAGCAGAGAGCTGGTTTGGAAAAGGAGCATCCGGGACTAGAACTGGCGCCCATATGGGATGTTAGCATCAGAGGCAGAGGATTAACCTACTGCACCACAGCACCAGCCCCAATAAATCTTTTTTAAATGTAAACATTAAAAAGGGGTCAATGCTGTGGCATAGAAAGCTAAGCCTCTGTTTACAGTGCCTCCATCCCATGTGGGCACCAGTTTGAGTCCCAGCTGTTCCACTTGTGATCCAGCTCCCTGCTAACACACCTGGGAAAACAGTGGAGGATGGCCCATGGGCTTGGACCCTTGTACCCACACGGGAGACCCAGAGAAAGCTCCTGGCTTCAGATTGGCTCAGTCCAGGCTGTTGCAGCCAGTTAGGGAGTGAACCAGCAGGTGGAAGACCTCTCTTTTTCTCTCTCTGTCTTTCCTGCTCTCTCAGTAACTCTGTTTTTCAAATAAGTAAAATAAATCTTTTTTAAAAAATGAGATTGTGGAGCCAGTGCTGTGGTGTAGTAGATTAAGCCTCTACCTACAGTGCCTACATCCCATATGGGCACTGGTTCATGTCTCAGCTACTCCTCTTCTGATCCAGCTCTCTGCTAATGGCCTGGGAAGGCAATGGAAGATGGTCCAAGAGCTTGGGCCCCTGCACCCACGTGGGAGTCCAGGAAGAAGCTCCTAGCTCCTGGCTTCGAATAGGCCCAGCTCTGGCCATCGTGGCCAATTGGGAAGTGAACCAGTAGATGGAAGACCTCTCTCTCTCTCTCTCTCTATACCTCTGCCTCTCTATAGCTCTACCTTTAAAATAAATACATAAGTCTTTTTTTAAAAAAAAAAAAAAAGGCCAGCGCCACGGCTCACTAGGCTAATCCTCCACCTGTGGCGCCGGCAACCCAGGTCCTAGTCCCAGTTGGAGTGCCGGTTCTGTCCCGGTTGCCCCTTTTCCAGTCCAGCTCTCTGCTGTGGCCCAGGAGTACAGTGGAGGTTGTCCCGGGTCCTTGGGCCCTGCACCCGCGTGGGTAGACCAGGAGAAGCACCTGGCTCCTGGCTTCGAATCAGCGTGGTACGCCGGCCACAGCGGCCTTTGGGGGGTGAACCAATGGAAAAAAAGGAAGACCTTTCTCTGTGTCTCTCTCTCACTGTCCACTCTGCCTGTCAAAAAAAAAAAAAAAAAAGACACACTGGAAGTATAAAACACACCCCAGATTTCAAAGACTTAGTATTCAAAAAGAATGTAAAAAAAAAGTCTTAAAATGAAATGGTGAGATATACACTGCTTTTTCTGCTTAAGGATGTACTGTGGCCATTCTTCCACGTCAGTAAGGAACAGGGAAGTTGAGTGTGAAGTTAGCAGATTATAGGCTGCTGGTCCCTGGGCTGACTGGTTATCGTGTCTTTGACAGGACAATGATTTCTTGCGGAACACAGTGCACAGGCATGAGCCACCTGTTACAGCAGAACCTATTCGCCTACTAGCTGAGAACGACGACGTGGTGGTCGTAGACAAGCCATCTTCCATTCCCGTCCACCCCTGCGGCCGCTTCCGGCATAACACAGTCATCTTCATCCTGGGCAAGGAGCACCAACTCAAGGAGCTACACCCATTGCATCGCCTTGACCGCCTTACATCAGGGGTGCTCATGTTTGCCAAGACAGCTGCTGTGTCTGAGAGAATTCATGAGCAGGTTCGGGACCGGCAGGTGAGCCAGGTCACGAGTACTCTGTGACAAAATGCATCAGAGTTCTATTACCTCAAATGGGCCTTCATGTTGATCAGGAAGATGAACACCTAACGTGGCAAAGACAGGTTATATCATTTGTTTCAAAAGGTCTTTATTCGTGGCATACATTGCCTCTCTTGGTTACTTGTTGTTTTGAAGTTTTTTTGTTGTTGTTGTTTTTTTTTTTTTTTTTTTTTTTTTTTGACAGGCAGAGTGGACAGTGAGAGAGAGAGACAGAGAGAAAGGTCTTCCTTTGCCGTTGGTTCACCCTCCAATGGCCGCCGCAGCCAGCGCGCTGCGGCTGGAGCACCGCACTGATCCGATGGCAGGAGCCAGGTGCTTTTCCTGGTCTCCCATGGGGTGCAGGGCCCAAGCACCTGGACCATCCTCCACTGCACTCCTTGGCCACAGCAGAGAGCTGGCCTGGAAGAGGGGCAACCGGGACAGAATCCGGCGCCCCGACCGGGACTAGAACCCGGTGTGCCGGCGCCGCTAGGCGGAGGATTAGCCTAGTGAACCGCGCCGGCCTGTTTTGAAGTTTTAAAGCACTGACGGGCTGAGCAAGTTTTTCAAGGTTGTGGAGATAGCTGGCTTGGTGGGGAGATTCTGGATGAAATGGGAAGAGTTTTGAGTAGAGGAGTTGAAGGATGATGATTGTGGTCTTGTAATTCTGAATCAGGATAGCAAATTTATTGAGTGTATGCAGTATACCAGGCTTGTATCAGGCACATTGGAGCCAGACTTACCTAATGCTCGTAACAGTCTTTGGAGGTACATGCTGTTCTAATGTCACATGTTCCAGATCGGTTAGTGAAACTTCAGGATGTTAAGTAGTGTGTCCGGGATCACAAAATTGGCAGATGCTGGAGCTGGGGTTGACACTGATACATTCCTTATCACTCCACAGAGGGTTTAACTCCACGGTTTAGACTTTATGCTGACTTTATGCTTTTCCTTCCTGTGTAGCTGGAGAAGGAGTACGTGTGCCGGGTGGAAGGGGAGTTTCCTGTCGAGGAAGTGACCTGCAAGGAACCCATCTTAGTGGTGTCTTACAAAGTAGGCGTGTGCCGGGTAGATCCCCGGGGCAAGCCCTGCGAGACAGTGTTCCAGAGGCTGAGCTACAACGGCCACTCCAGCGTGGTGCGGTGCCGGCCACTCACAGGCCGCACCCACCAGATCCGAGTCCATCTGCAGTTCTTGGGCCACCCCATTCTCAATGACCCCATCTACAACTCAGTTATCTGGGGTCCCTCTCGAGGCCGAGGTGGCCACATTCCCAAGACAGATGAGGAACTGCTGCGGGACCTGGTGGCAGAGCACCAAGCAAAACAAAGCCTGGACGTGCTAGATCTGTGTGAGAGCGACCTGTCCCCAGGACTCACAGACCCTACAGCTCCCTCCTCAGAGTTGGGCGAGGATGGCATGCAGAAGTTGGCTGCAGTCCCGAAGATGGCCGGAGTAGTCGAGGCGGCCTCCCAGGATCTGGACACAGTGGCCTCGGCTCCAGAGAAGGCCCCTGAAACTGATGTTCCAAATCGAGAGACAGACCCACTGTGTGCAGAGTGCCGGCTGCTGCACCAGGATCCCTTGCCCCGGGAACTTGTGATGTTCCTACATGCCTTGCGCTATAAAGGGCCAGGTTTTGAGTACTCTTCACCCATGCCGGCCTGGGCGCAGGATGACTGGCAAGAAGACTGAAGGCTGTGGCCAGTGAAAGGATTGCTTCTTGGGTTGGGACAGGTGGGCCCCAGGGCAGGGACTGCCTCCGTGGGCTGGTACTCAGCATTTCTTTAGGAATGAGGTTGGGCTGTAAAGGGACCTGTTCGTTACTATCTCTTTCCTTCCTGTCCTTCCAGCTGGAGTTTGGGGACTTTTTGATTTATAAATATATATCCCCTTTTCTAACACCTAGTCTGATTGTCTCACTGCTTGTTTCTTTTATTGAGATAAATTTCATGTAACATAAAGTTCACCACTTTAATGTGTATAATTCAGTGGCACTTAGTACGTTCACAATGTTATTGAACATTACCCTTTTTTTGTATTTTTAAATTAATTATGTATTTATTTGAAAGGCAGAGTGACAGAGAGAGAAGAAGAGACAGAGAGATCTTCCATCCGCTGGTTCACTCTCCAGATGGCCACAACAACTGGTGCTGGGCCAGGCCAAAGCCAGGAAAACAGAAACTTTTTCTGGATTTCCCATGTGGGTGGTAGGGACCCAGGGACTTGGGCCATCTTCCGCTGCTTTCCCAGGTATTTTATCAGGGAGCTGGATCAGAAGTGGAGCAGCCAGGACTCAATCCAGTGCCCATATGAAATGCCAGTGTTGCAGGTGGTGGCTTAACCTGCTGTGCCACAGTGCTGGCCTCTCAAATATCACCTTTTACATAATTTTTAAAACATCTTAATCTCCCCAGAAGAATGCTTATACCCATTAAGCAGCCATACTCTATCCCTTTCCCACCAGGCCCTGGTAACCATTTATCTACTTCCCATCTCTATGGGTTTGTCTATTCTGGACATTTCATATAAATGGAATTATATAGTATCTGACCTTCTGTGTCCATCTTTCACTTAGCATAATATTTTCAAGGTTCATCCAAGTTGAAGCATGAATCAAAAATTATGCCTTTTTTGTGGCAGAATAATGTTTCATTGTATGTGTATACCACATTTTGTATATCCAGTCACCAACTGATGAACATTCAGGTTCTTACCTTTTAGTTATTATGAGTAGCACTGCTATAAATGTGTGTATACAAGTGTTTTGTTGGGATATGTTTTCAGTTCTTTATTTGAATATGTACCTTGGTGTGAAATTGCTGAGTCATATGGTAATTTCTATGTTTGTTTATTTTAAGATTTATTTATTCATGGGGCCAGTGTTATGGCTTAGCAGGTTAAGCCTCTGCCTATGGTGCCAGCATCCCATGTAGGTGCCAGTTCGAGACCTGGCTACTCCACTTCCAATCCAGCTCCCTGATAATGAATCTGGGAAAGCAGTGGAAGATGGCCCAAATCCCTGGGCCCCTACCATATGGGAGACCCAGAAAAAGCTCCTGGTTCCCTGGCTTTGGCCTGGCCCAGCACCAGTTTTTGTGGCCATCTGAGGGGAGGTTAACCAGTGGATGGAAGATATCTGTCTCCTTCTCTCTCTGTCACTCTGCCTTTCAAATAAATAAAACCATAAATCTTTATTCATTTGTTTGAAAAGCAGAGTGACAGAGATCTTCCGTCTGCTGGTTCACTCCCCAGATGCCCACAACAGCCAGGGCTAGGCCAGGCTGAAGCCAGGAGCCAGGAATTCCATCCAAGTCTCCCATATGGGTGGCAAGAACCCAAATACTTGGGCCATCTTCCACGGCTTTCCCAGGTACACCAGTAGGAAGCTGGATCAGAAGTCAAGGTGGGACCTAATCTTAGGCACTCTAATGTGGGATGTGGGCATCCCAAGAGGCAACTTAACTCATCGTACCACAGTACACATCCTGGTAATTTTGTGTTTAACTTTTTAAAAAATATTATTTTCATTGTATTTGAAAGGCAGAGAGAGACAGATTTTTTTTTTTTATCTGCTGGTTCACTTCCTTAATGTCTATAACAGCCAGGGCTAGGCCATGCTGAAGCCAGGAGCCAAGAACTCAATCCAAGTCTCCCACAGGGACCCAAGGAATTAAGCCAGCATCTGCTGCCTCTAGGGTGCACATTAGCAGGAAACAGAAATTGAAAGTAGAACCAGGCCCTGATTTGGGAAGCAAGGCATCCCAAACAGCATCTTAGTTGCTTCTTCGAACTCCTACCCCTATGCTTAATTTTTGAGGAACCAACAAGCTTTTCCATGACAACTGAGCCATTTTATATTTCTATCAGCAATATACAATGGTTCTAATTTCTCCACATCCTCACCAACATTTGTTAATTTCCTTTGTTTTGATTATACCCATCTAAGTAAGAATGAACTGGTATCTCATTAGTGGATTGTTAGTCTTTTTGTTATATTTTAAGTGTTGTATATACTAGATCCTTATGAATTAAAAACTAATAACCCAATTTAAAAATGGGCAAAGGACTTAAATAAGCATTTTCCTAAGAAGACATATAAATGGCCAATAAACACATGAAAAAATGCTCCACATTGTTAATCATTAGGGAAATATAATTCAAGAAAGAATGGCACTAGTATAAAGACAGATGCACAGATCAGTGTATTAGAATCCAGGGTCTAAGAATAAATCCAAAAATCCAAGGCCAGTCAATTTTACAAGATTACCAAGACCATCCAATGGGGAAAAGATTACCTTTTGGTAACTAGTGGATGGTGCTAGGAAAATAACATCCACAATAAAAGAATGAAGGTAGATCCCCATCCTCTGCCCCCAGCCTAAAGTCATATATAAACAGTCAACTAAGGGGCAGACTTTATCCACTAATCAAGACATTTACATACCCTATTGTGGTACCTAAATTTGATTCCTGGCCCTAGCTCCTCATTCCAGCTTCCTGCTGATGCAGACCCTGGGAGGCAGCAGTGATGGCTAAAGTAATAAGGTCCCTGCCACCCACATGAGAAACCTAAATTGAGTTAGTTCCCAGCTTCTGGTTTCAACCCTGCCTAATCCAGGCCATTGTAGACATTTGGGGAATAAGCCAGCAGATGAGAGCTCCTTCTCTCAGCCTCTGAAACTAAAAAGAATTTTTAAAGTCAACTATAAATAGATTGAATACCTAAATGTAAGCACTAAAATAATAAAATTCTTAGAAGAAAATATAGGGGGTGGCACTGTGGTGTAGTAGGACAAATCTCCCTCTGCAGTGCCAGCATCCCTTAGAGCATGCCAAGTCCCTGCTGCTCCACTTCTGATTGAGCTCCCTGCTAATGGCCTGGAAAAGCAGTGGAAGATGGCACAAGTGCTTGGGACCCTGCACCCGCGTGGGAGACCCAGAAGAAGCTCCTGGCTCCTGGCTTCAGATCGGCCCAGCTCCAGCTGTTATGGCCATTTGGGAAATGAACCAGCAGATGGAAGGCCTCTCTCTCTGTCTCTCCCTCTGTAGCTCTGCCTCTCAAATAAATAAATAAATCTTACCCCAAAAAGCAGGGGTGGGGGAGATAGGGGCAAATTTCATGACCTTGAACTTGCAGTGGATTCATAGAATCCACTGAAAGCACAATCAACAAAATAAAAAAATAGATAAATTGGACTTCACCAAAATTAAAACTTTGTGAACCCAGTACACTATCAATAATGTGAAAAGAGGGACTAGCATCCCATATGGACACCAGTTCAAGTCCTGGCTGCTCCACTTCCATTGCAGCTGTCCGGAGACTGAACCAGTAGATGGAAGCTTCCTCTCCCTCTCTCCCTCCATCTCTGTATCTCTTTCAAAATAAATAAATCTTTTTTTAAAGGATTTATTTTATTTGAAAAACAGTTACAGAGAGAGCGTGTTATCCACTGGTTCACTCCCCAAATGCCCGCAAAGGCTGGAACTGAGCCAGGCCAAAGCCAGGAGCTTCCTCTGGATCTCCCACATGGGTGCAGGGGCCCAAGCACTCAGGCCATTTCTTTGCTGCCTTCGCAGGCACATCAGCAGGGAGCTGGGTTGGAAGAGGAGCAACCAGGAATCAAACCAACTTCCATATGGGATGCAGGCACTGCAGGCTTACCTACAACACCAGTCAGCCCCTAAATAAATCTTTTTTAAAAATAAATAAAAGGAAAGTCTACAGAATGGGAGAAAATTCCAGAGGTGGGATTATTGGATTTTTTTTTTTTTAGAAGATGCTCTCAGTATTTCTTTTCTTTCTTTCTTTTTTTTTTTTTTTAAGATTTATTTATTTACTTGAAAGTCAAAGTTACACAGAGAAAGAAGGAGAGGCAGAGAGAGAAAGAGAGAGAGAGAGAGAGGTCTTCTATCTACTGGTTCACTCCCCAATTTGCCACAATGGCTGGAGCTGCACTGATCCAAAGCCAGGAGCCAGGGGCTTCCTCTGGGTCTCTCATGCACATACAGGGGCCCAAGGACATGGGCCATCTTCCAGTGCTTTCCCAGGCTACTGCAGAGACCTGGATTGGAAGTGGAGCAGCTGGGACTCAAACTGGCATCCATATGGGATGCTGGCACTGCAGACAGTGGCTTTACCTGCTACGCCACAGCACAAACCCCGAGATTATTGGATCTTAAAGTAATTCTATTTTTAATCTTTTAAGGCACATCCAAATAGCCTCCATACTGTTTTCTCTTTTTTTCTTTTAAGATTTATTTATTTATTTGAAAGTCAAAGTTACACAGAGAGGGGAGAGAGAGAGAGAGAGAGAGAGAGAGAGAGAGAGAGAGAGAGGTCTTCCATCCAATGGTTCACCCCCCAATTGGCCGCAAGGACCGGAGCTGTGCCAATCTGAAGCAAGGAATCTCCCATGCAGGTGCAGAGGCCCAAGAACTTGGGTCATCTTCTACTGCTTTCCCAGGCCATAGCAGAGAGCTGGGTCAGAAGTGGAGCAGCTGGGTCTCAAACCAGCACCCATATGGGATGCCAGCACTTCAGGCCAGGGCGTTAACCCACTGCACCACAGCGCCAGCCCCCATACTGTTTTCCATGGTGGTTGCACTGCCCTATAATCCTACCAACACTACACAGTTTATCCACATCCTTGCCAACACTTTTCTGGTTTTGGTAGTGGTCATACTATTGTTTATGAGATGATAGCTCATTGTGGGGCTTCTTTTTTTTTTTTTTTTTTTTTTTTTTTTTAATTTGAGAGGCAGACATTGAGACAGGGAATTCCCATTTGCAAGTCTACTACCCAGATACCTGCAATGGCCAGGGCTGAGCTGGATAGCTGATGTTAAGAGTCAGGACAATCTAGGTCTCCTGTGTGAGTGGCAGGGACTACCTGAGTGTTCACCTGCCTGTCAGGGTGCACATTAGCAGAAGCTGGAATCAGGAGCAGAGCCAGTATTCAAATCCAGACACCCCAGGGCACTCACATGCTTCCCTAGCTGTATCTTAGCCACAGTCCCCAAATACCTGCCCTTTGATGCTACTTTAAATAGAATTTTTTTAAAGACCTTTTTTTTATTATTTATTTGAAAGCATTAACAGGGAAAGGAGAGGCAGAGAGAGAGAGGTCTTCCATCCACTGGTTCACTCCCCAGAAGGCCGCAACAGCCATAGCTGCAACTATCCGAAGCAGGAGCCAGGAGCTTCTTCCTGGTCTCCCACGTGGGTGCAGGGGCCCAAGGACTTGGGCCATCTTCTACTGCTTTCCCAGGCCATAGCAGAGAGCTGGATTGGAAGTGGAGTATCCGGGTCTGGAACCAGCGGCCATATGGGATGCCGGTGCTTCAGACAAGTGCGTTAACCTGCTGAGCCACAGCACTGGCCCCTAGAATTGGTTTCTTAATTTCATGTTTATATTGTTTATCTCTTTTGTGTAGAAATATGACTAATTTTTGTGTGTTGAATGTGTATTCTGTAATTTATTGAATTTGTTAATTAGCTTTAATAGTTTTTTAATGGTTTCCTTAGGAATTGCCATGTCATTTGCAAGCAGAGATAATTTTACTTCTTTTTCATTTAGATGTCTTTTATTCCTTTTTTTCTTGTCTAATTGCTCTGGATAGAGTTTCCAGTACAATGTTGAACTGAGATAGCATAGTAAAAGTGGGCACCATGTCATATCCATGATCTTAGGGGGAAAGTTTTCAGCCCTTTGCCATTATATATGATATTAGCTGTGGACTTTTTATAAATTCTTTGTCATATTGATGAAGTTCTTACTGCTTGTTTCTTGTTCTGCAATTCTGCCTGGAAAGCCCATTGACTTCTGTTTAAGCAGGAGGTTTTTTCTGTCCTTCTGTTGTACACCTGTTATATGTTTGTCTGAGTATTCCTATTTGTTTGGAATACTCAGAGAACCAGATGTTTGTTTTCAGGTGTCTTCTGGGTAATCCAGAGTCTCCGCACAGCACATACTGAGCAGTAATACTGTGAGTGCGGAAAAGCAATTGTGTTTACAGTTTAGAGCTCCACGCTGGTTGTTAACCATCTAACTATATCCCAAACATTATTTAATGTTGGGTTTTAGAGATGAATGCCTGCCTCTTGCCCTGGGGGAGCACACATGATGAAATATGCAAAATACAAAGGAAACCAGCAGGGATAGGACTAATTCTGTCTTGAAGTGTCAGAACATATTTCCTGGAGGAAGGCACATTTAGCAGTGAGTTAGAAGTTGCCCAGTAGAGACATAAGAATTATAGAAGAGGGGTTATGTAAAGAAGGCTTTGGAGACATTTGACTCTTGGGTCCAATGGCTCAGGGACACTGACTATTGAAGCCTTTGCTTCAATAAGGAGCTCTAAACTGCGAGGCATGGAAACAGCCCTAGTGATATAGGATTCTCATGGATCTGAGTATGTGCTCACCTTCAAGAAAACCCCTTCTCCCTCCCATGAGCCAGCCACTCTGGCATCACTGAGATGCCGCGACTCAGGAGCTCTGGTGTCGTAGGCTGGGAAGAATCAGATGCCCAGTGAAATTCAATCAGCAGGCATTTAAGTGCCAGCCGTATGCCTGTGTATACACCAGACTCTGGATATAATGATGATATGATTGATAGATGTCCCAGTTTAGGGAAATGGCCTGAAAACACAGCACAGTCTCTCTCTATATATATATATCTCTGGCTTTCAAATAAATATTTTTTAAATAGCTAGACCAAAAAGACAAAACAATTTTTTTCTCAGATGTCGTTTCTGTATTACTCAAGAGTTACTCAGAATTTTAATTCCATAGCTGTTATTGGCTATCAACAGAAAGCGGGCAATTTAGGTGACTAGGTCTTTTTTAATAATCCACTATAGTTCTATGGTATGCTGTCATAGTTCAGAATGCATGGTGCTTTTGATCTAGAATTAATAAACATAAGTGCAAACTCTCAGATACGCGTGTTTGAGAAAGTCAGAATCTCAAAGAAACAAAAGTGCTCCAAGCCACTGACCCTTTATTTCTTTACTGGCCCAAAGAGAAGTGTGAAAAACTACTGCATGCGTTCACAATCTGAAGGAGGATGACCGCTTCCATTTAGAACTGCATGGAGTCGGTGATCACCGTCTCGGAGCTTTATTGACTTAAGGGCTCCCTCAGCTTCACCCCATTGAAGCAGGGTTTGGCTCGGTTTTATTTCCATTCCCAAGGTTTCTCGTGGAAAAATGAGAGCATCTGAGACCTTAATGCGATGAGAAGGACTGGAGTAACTGGTGGTTTGCTAACTGCCCGTGGCTACCTCGCTGTAGGATATGCCATCAAGTGTTAGTCCCTGTTCCCCCTGCACTATTGGTGTTCATTCATTCCTAAGCAAGGCTACTATAAACTGGATATCAGTTTTCTGCTCTACCGATCTTCAATATGATAAAGTTATGTAGTTTTCAGCTCAGTGAGCATTTGAAGAAGCTGTTATAGCAAGGTGGATGTTTTCATATCATAGCATGCGGTTCAGGGAATGATTTGAGCAAACGTTTTGGGTTGCTGTTGCAGACTTAAAAAAAAAATGCTTGGATTCTTGTGAACATCTCCTGGTCTGGTCATAGCTGTTTTCCTCGGGATGGTTACCCAGTGGGACCACACTTCCTGAAGGTAGGGAGCGGACTGGACTCATTTCCATCATTGCCTGCCTCTCAAATCCAGTCTTTGCAAGCCTTGGGGCCGAGGGTCTGGATTTTCTTAAGAGAGTTAATAAATACATCATAGGCACAACAGCAACAACATTCTTCCTTCAGAGCCATGTCCTACAAAGGCTCTAGCACACAGTGGTCTGCCCGGCTGCAGACCATTCTCCACTGAACACTAACACTGGACGCTTCTTCCCAGAGAACCTCATTTTTCAGAGAGAGAGAATGGATCTTTCTGAAGCTGGACCTAGAGAATGAAGATCTATCTCCTGTCAGTCCAGTAGTAAGAGAGCTGGAAAATCTTGGTTACGTATTTGTGCAACGGTTATTTCTTGTAGTCTTTCAAGAGTGCATGTGCGTGGATCTTGTAATAGTTCAGAATTGTACTTGTAAGGGAAAATTCTGGTGTTGAGAACAGTTTCTTTGAGCTATACTTTGCTGATGAATTTCCGAAGTAGAGACCTTCCTATAGACCAGTCTTGTACGAGTCCGGCTTGTGCAGCTGCTCCACTAGATGGCGCCGCTAACTCTCTCACTGCCTTTTTCCCATCACTGATTCAAGTACACCCCATCTTTCTCATCTTTCAAGTGACCAGGCAATGCTGTTGATTACTTTACTGTCTTAGAAACAGGGAAAAGCAGCACAGTTTTTATAGAATAGGAGACAAATAGAACTATCATAGCAAGTCTTACTGTTATTTCATATAAAAGAAACTCAAAGTGAAGGCAGGCAAAGATCTGAGGAATAGAAAAGTGAGCTCCCAACTCACAATTTCTTTTTCTTCAGATACTTCCAGTGAGTTTTATTTCCAAACGTCTTCAGCTGATGAGTTTCCTTTGTGTAAATGATCCACCCACCCTTGACTGGTCACACTGATACACCTTATGGATTTTCCAAAGGAAGTCATCCTTGGAAGAAGCTGACAAAACTCGGGAAAGTGATGCAGTCCTTCCGGTTGCTAGAGAGGTGGCAGCACTGACGGGCAACTTAAATCCAGCCTGGCCAGGGCTAGAGAAAATCCAGACGGCTGCAGGAGCATTTAGGAAGGGTGCAAAGGCCCAGAATGTATGAGGGGAAATGGAACAGGGAGCTGCAGAACGTAAGGCTGCACAAGATCCAGCCACACAATGCCAAGGTGGGAAGTAAGGAGGGGAGGGCAGAAGCCTGCTCCAGCGAAAGAAGTAGGGCTGGCGTCTGCACAGATGTTGTGGAGAGAGAGCAGGTCCTAGTTCAAGGAAAACATTGCTATCTCCTTGGTGACTCTGAAAGGCCCCTTGACCTCTGCTGTGGCCCCTGTGGCACGCTGCGGAGGCTGATGGATCTCTTCTCATATCATTGCTTTTCTTTGTATTTTATTTTATTTGTTTTCATATTTATTAGACTATTAATAATTTATTTAACTTACAAATAAATACGTGGGTAACAACCGTGGAATTCCATTCGCTGTTGTTTATATAAAGGCAAATGAAATCCAGCACGGGAATCCCTGAAAGTCTCTGTCCTTCCATTTTCAATAGCAGATACTGAAATCTCCAAAAGCCGTATTTCAACTATTTAAAACAGGACACTGTAACAGTATCACTAGTAACTTACGAACAGAATATTCTACATTAATTGTAACTCTACAATTACATTCATCAATTAAAAAATCGGAAGCAAAAAAAACCTGCCTTCGACGAGGATGGGATTCGAACCCACGCGTGCAGAGCACAATGGATTAGCAGTCCATCGCCTTAACCACTCGGCCACCTCGTCCCAGAAGCCTACCCCTTCCTGCTAGCTATAGGGAGTAACACCAGGGGGATGTGACGTAAAGTTATGGAAGCCGCCATTTTGTACGGAAGCCAAGGTCCGTTTTTTTCTGTCGCGAGTAATCGAAAGAAGATGGCCGCTCCCATGATGTGCGGGATCTGCACTGAGGAAGAGAAAATTTAGTTTCGTAGAGGATGAGATAAACTTGAAGAAAATAAAATCTATTCTGAGGCTGGGAAAGAAAGAAGTTTGATCAAACCAGTCTTTGCAGAGGGGTTGGGCCGGCGTCTAAGGGGCGGAGCGACGCGCTGAGCGGCATTGCGCATGCGCATCAGCTAGGCGGTTAGATTTGAATAGCTCACTCAGCCTGTCTGGGCGTTGTGAGGTGACGTCCTTTCTGAGGAGCGCGCGGACCCCAAACAAGTCCAGCAGGTGGGCCGCGGAGGGTAAGCAGGATGACCTTTTCGTTCTGGGTTTGGGTTTGGGGTTTTGTCTGAGAGCTCTGAAGGCCCCGCGGCGGGAGGTGGGGACGCTCCTTCGGCTGGGCAGCCGCCGAGAGCGTCGGGCGTGGATCCGACGTCTCCACCGCGGGCGCTGGGCGCTTCGCTTCTTCGCCTCGGCCTGCATTTTGTGCCACCTCCTACTTTCCTAGCACTTTCCCACCCACCGCGGGGGCCTTCGGGCCGGCCCTGGTGTCCGCTTGGCGGCTCCCCGGACGTCCGCGCCGGCCCGCGCGGGGTTCGCGGACTCTTCCTCACCCCCGCCGCCCTCCCCGGGGAAGCCCACGACTGTGTCTGCTTCTGGCTTAAGCTTTTCTTGGCTTTAATGAAGTGACAGCAATAAGTAGGGTTTAAGTTCTTTATCTACAGTGTTTTTAATGCGAGTGCTGGCAGCGCATAACGGACTTTTAGGTGTTTTGCGAGTGTAACGTGACCAAAGTCAAGATTGCTGTGCCACAAATTAGTTTTTAAAAATCTGACTATCCATTATTCAAACTAAGGGTTAAGGCACCCTTTCTTGCTGTTCATTTTAAATAACGGAGTTGTGAAGGAGCCGGGGGCAGGTGCCCATTGGGATTTTAAAGATAAGTGTCTTGGGCGTGATAAAGGATGTGATGGAAGACCAAAGCAGAGGCTGACTGTAGGTACTAAGATTGAGGTTCTTTCTTCCGTTAAATTGGAACAGTCGCGTTCCTGAGCCCAGTATTGGGTTCCTCCTTGTCTTGCGCTAGGGCTGGGAGCAGCCCCTAACCGTAGAAGGGGCAATAATTAGTGTAACAAGGCTTCTTGGAGAAGTGGCATTTGGAGTGGAACTTGGAGCGATGGTTTATGGAAGGGAGAAGTTAATGTAGGATTTGGGGAATTAAAGATGGAGTTCAGAGTAGTACAGTTCATATTTATGAGATGAGAAACACATGTAAGCTGAGTAAAAATGCTGGAGGTGGTAGTATTAATGATATATGTTTGATGCCAAATCAGACACTGTAGAAGACACTCTGGGTCTTGATGGTAGAACTTTCCACGGTAATGGTAATGTTTTATATCCTCATCCAACAGTGTCCATTAGCCACATGTGACTGTTGAGCACTTGAAACATGGCTGTTGTGACCAGGAACTAAATTATAAATTTTGTTTCAATTAATTAGAATTTAAATAACTACTATGTTAACACAGGTCTAGCATCTGTACCACTGGATAGTGAAAAATATTAAGTTTAGATGTTGGTGGTATAGGCAAAGGAGCCAGATTGTGTAATAAATACAACTGGCTTCCCTGGCTGCATTGGTCACTAGCATGGTCCTTGTCACATACTCTTGTTTTATTGTGGTTTGTTTTGTTTTATACACCTGTTAAATATGAGAACTGCGTTTAGTTTAAGAGCTAATTTGGCTCAGTGACAAGGGATTATTTAGACTAGAAGTTTCCAGAATTTCTTGATCTATGACACCATTAGGTCAGAAGAAATACCTACTAGTTCCATTTATTAAGTAGTTGGTGCCAAAAAGCTTATTCAGTATTTATGTCCTAACAACTTAATAGCCATTGGAAAAAAAATGCACAAATTGAAGAATACAAATTTATTTTCTTAAGTAATCACAGTTACTAATTGGATATGTATATCTGTTGAACACTGTATAACTTCTCAAACCTTGGAATCAGATCGTACGCTGCGCCCTTCATTATCTGTATCATGTTGATAATACATAATTTGCTTTTTGTTTTTTTAGACTTATTTATTTGAAGGGCAGAATGATAGATAAGGGTAAAGACAGAAAGAGTTCCCATCTACTGGGTTACTCCCCAAATGCCACAACAGTCCAGGCTGAGCCAGACTGAAGGCAGGAGCCAGGAACTTACTGCTGGTCACCGAGATCCGTGGCAGGGTGCCCAAGCACTTGGGCTGTCCTCTGCTGCCTTCCCATGCACGTTAGCAGGAAACTGGATCCAAAGCAGAGCAGCCAGGCCTCAAACTGATACTCATATGGGATGTACATGTCGTAGACAGCTGTGTCACAATGGTAGCTCTTGCTATTTGTTTTTTAGATAGTTACTGTTAATTTACCTTCTGTTCCTACTTTGTTTGGTTTTATTTATTTATTTATTGACAGGCAGAATTAGACAGTGAGAGAGAGAGAGACAGAGAGATCTTCCTTCCATTGGTTCACTCCCCTAATGGCCACTACGGCCGGCGCTGCGCCTATCTGAAGCCAGGAGCCAGGTGTTTCCTCCTGGTCTCCCATGCGGGTGCAGGGCCCAAGCACTTGGGCCATCCTCCACTGCCTTCCTGGGCCACAGCAGAGAGCTGGACTGGAAGAGGAGCAACCAGGACTAGTACCTGCTGCCCCAACTGGGACTAGAACCTGGAGTGCTGGCGCCACAGGCAGAGGATTAGCCAAGTGAGCCATAGTGCCAGCCTATTTATTTGTTTTTTAAGGATTTACTTAATTGAAAAGCAAAGTGACAGAGAGAGAGAGAGAGAGAGAGATATCTTCCATCCATTGGTTCACTTCCCAAATTGCTCAGCTGGCTGAAGCTGTGAGCCTGGAATTCCATCAGTCTCCCATATGGATTGGCACTCTGTTGGGTTAAAAGAAGATGGAAAGGATGTTAAAGTTAATCAAACTTTCTTAAATTTTTAAAATTTATTTAGTTTTGGTTTATTATATAACCTCTCCAAACGCTGCTAATGCTGGGCCAACCTGAAGCCAGGAGCCTAGAACTCCCTCTGGGTCTCTCACAAGGCTGGCAGGGGCCCAAGCACTTGTGCCATCAATTGCTACCTTCCAGGATGTGCATTGGCAGGAAGCTAGATCAGAAATGGGGTAGCTGAGACCTGAACCAGGGACTTTGATATAGGATGCAGTTGTCTCAAGCAGTTACTTTAAGCCACTGTACCAAAGGCTTGCCCTGGTTGAGCTGCTTGTTCAACTACTGAGATGATCATATGATTTTTCACCTGTAATGTTTCAGTATGATGAATTGCAAGGTTCATCTTCTTTTCTTTTCTTTTCTTTTCTTTTCTTTTCTTTTCTTTTCTTTTCTTTTCTTTTCTTTTCTTTTCTTTTCTTTTCTTTTCTTTTCTTTTCTTTTCTTTTTTAAGATTTATTTTATTTATTTGAAAGAGAGGCAGAGACAGAGAGAGAGGTCTTCTGTCCGCTGGTTCACTCCAGAGATGGCCGCAGTGGCAGTTCTGCACTGATCTGAAGCCAGGAGCCAGGAGCTTCTTCCGGATCTCCCACATGGGTGCAGGGGCCCAAGCACTTGGGCCATCTTTTACTGCTTTCCCAGGTCATAACAGAGAGCTGGATTGGAAGAGGAGCAGCTAGGACTAGAACCTGCGGCCATATGGGATCCCGGGATTTCAGGCCAGGGCTTTTACCTACTGCACCACAGTGCTAGCCTGCAAGGTTCATTTTCTAATGTTAAACCAATTTTGCATTTCTGCGTTAGGACAAACATGGCCATGATATTGTATCCTTTTTACAAATTGCTAGGTTCCTTTTACTAATATTTTATTTAGGATTTTCAAGTTATGAAGGGAGATTGGCATGTGATCTTTCCTTTCTTATACTGTATTTATCTGCTTTTTTTGTTTGTGTGATGGAGGTGGTTTTAGGAAAAGAAGCCTAATTTTCATCTCCCACTCTGGGGAGACAGTTTAATTCCTAAAGCTAGAAAATTCAAAAAGTTAGTGTGGTAAATACAAAAATAATCAGTGAAAGTAAAAATTGTTGCTTTTGGAAAGAGGAAATTGGAATGCAAGGAGCTGCTTATGTATACTGGATTTAGCCACCATCTGGGATGCCAGCATTCCATATGAGCAGCGGTTGGGAGTCCTGGCTGCTCTGCTCCACTTCCAATCTGGCTTCTAGCTAAAGTGCCTGGGAAAGCAATGGAAGATGGGCCTGGTATTTAGGCCACTGCCACCCACATGGGAGACCTGGTTGGAGTTCCACCTTGGTCCAGACAAAGTTACAGAGATAGAGACAGAGAGAGACGTCTTCCATCTGCTAACAGCATGAGAATTAGATTTCCCATTTCCCTCCCATGTGTTCCCATTGGGTTAAATCTATAGGTGAATCAGAAGATGTACTTTCTTTAAAAAATATATTTATTTATTTGAAAGTCAGAGTTACGCAGAGAGAGGAGAGGCAGAGAGAGAGAGAGGTCTTCCATCCAATGGTTCACTCCCCAGTTTGCCGCAACGACTGGAGCTGCGCTGATCCAAAGCCAGGAGCTTCTTCTGGGTCTCCCACGTGGGTGCAGGGGCCCAAGGACTTGGGCCATCTTCTACTGCTTTCCCAGACCATAGCAGAGAGTTGGATTGGAGGAGGAGCAGCCAGGACTAGAATTGGCTTCCATATGGGATGCCGGCACTGCAGGCCAGGGCTTTAACCTGCTGTGCCACAGTGCCAGCCCTGCTCCTGTGGTTTTTGATCATTTGGGGAGTGAACCAATGGATGGAAGGTCTCTCTCTCTGTGTCTTGCCCTCACATGGTCTCTCTTTGTAAAAGTTAAAAATGTTAAAAAAAAAAAAAAAAAGGTTAAACCACTGCCAATTGGCCTTGCTCTGCCCTACAATGTGTGGGCATTTGGTGAGTTAACCCACAGATGGAAGATCTCTCTGTCACCCTGTCTTTCAAATAAATCATAATAACAACAAACCATGTAACCAGTCATTTATTAAAATATTTATAAAAAGGCACAATGTTTTAAGTAGGTATGAGGTGTTATTTGTGAGCAGAAGGTGAGTAGAACCAGAAGAATGAATAAGCATGGACAAAAGTACAAGATCAGCAATCAAATCCTAGATGGTGCTCATTATTGTGTATACATTGACAGCTAATTGACTTCAGTGATAGTAAAAATAAACTGCCATTTATCACAGTTTGAAGTTCAGGTTCATTGTGAAGAATTTTTATTTTTCCCTTGATTAGGGTAGATACCTATTTTCTTATTGCTAAAAGTCACAGCATTGATTCTAAAAGTTTTTGTATATGGTTTTAATTTAGTGTTTTGAAAATGCTAATACAGCTACTGGTTAAACTACTGCCTATAATGCCTGCATCCCAAATGGGCTCCTGTTTGAGTCCCGGCTGCTCCACTTCCAATCTAGATCCCTGCTTATGGCCTGGGAAAACGGTAGAAGATGGCCCGAGTGCTTGAGCCCCTGCACCCACATGAGAGACCAGAAGAAGCTGCTGGCTTTGTATCTGCTCAGCTTCAGCCACTGCAACCATCTGGGGAGTGAACCAGTCGGTGGAAGACCTCTCTCTGTCTCTCCTTCTCTGTCTGTAACTCTGTAAAATCTTTATTTTTTTTAAACATTTATTAATTTATTGGAAAGGCAGAGTTGTAGAGAGTGGGAGATCCATGTCAGTGACAAGAATCCATGTATCTTAGCCATCACCTTCTGCTTTCCAGGATGTCCATAAGGAGAAAGCTGGGTTGGAAGTAGAAGAGCCAGAACTCAAACCAGGCCTTTGAACATAGGATGCAAGTGTTCCAAGCAGCAACTTAAGCACTGGGCCAAACACCCACTCCTAAAACATTATATTTATTTGGGTTTTTTTTGGCTGAGTACTTATTTTCCTAACAAAAATGTATATGATGCAAATTTACATTTTAGATATCTGATTGACTTCCACTTGGGGATTAAATTATTATATAGCCCATAAACTATTGTAAATTGGCTAAATTTTGATTTGAATCTCTCCATCAGAGTCAATCACTGATTTTATCATGAATATTGAGGATTTTCCAGGAGTAGTAATTATAATAAAGTGCTTTTAACTCCTTAAATTATTTTATGTTTTAGAACTCATGATGTTGTTTTTTTCCTTCCTTTTTGGTCTTTCCTCAGAAAGTAAGCCTAAAGTCACAATTGTGCTCTTGATTTTTCCTTAGCTCATAATTTCTCTTCCTCCTTTCTCACTTTTTCTGATATTATGTATTTGTTACAGAAAAAGGTTTTCTTCAGAAATGGATGGAGTGACTTCAGAGGCAAATGAAGAAAAGTAAGTTCATTCAGTGTAGCTTCAATTGTTATAGAGAAAGATGTTTTTATATCTAGTAAGACCAGTCGATAACTTCTGAATTCTTTTCCAATTGTGTTCCAAGGAAAAGAAGTAAATGTTTCAAAGTGGTAGTACTTCTTACCATATCTTTATATAAACTCATCTAAAGTCATAACTGAGAAGAACTTCAGAAACTACACCACCTTCTACTTCTTCAGCTTAAGTGTGAAAAGATTGAGGCTCAGAGAAATGAAATTATTTGTCTGAAGTTTCTATCACAAATTGCTAACCTGTTTGCAGCCTACAAACACTACTACCATTATTTTTGCCTATATACTTTTTTTTTTTTTTTTTTTTTATTATTTTATTTTTTTGACAGGCAGAGTGGACAGTGAGAGAGAGACAGAGAGAAAGGTCTTCCTTTGCCGTTGGTTCACCCTCCAATGGCCGCCGCGGTCGGCGCGCTGCAGCCGGCACACCGCGCTGATCCGATGGCAGGAGCCAGGAGCCAGGTGCTTTTCCTGGTCTCCCATGGGGTGCAGGGCCCAAGCACCTGGGCCATCCTCCACTGCACTCCCTGGCCACAGCAGAGAGCTGGCCTGGAAGAGGGGCAACCGGGACAGAATCCGGCGCCCCAACCGGGACTAGAACCCGGTGTGCCGGCGCCGCTAGGCGGAGGATTAGCCTAGTGAGCCGCGGCGCCGGCCTATATACTTTTTGTTTTTTGATTTATTGCCAAAATTTCAAAATCTCAAGATTTAACAGAAAGTTGAATTTTCAACTTCTCTTGAAAAATCAAGGGTGTTAACATGGCACTCATCTTCATGCTTGGAACACCTAACTAAGGCAGAATAATTACTATGGCCTGTGGACCAGGGAGGAATTCTCCAGATCATTCTAGTCCTAACACTAATTATTTTTCTTAAACCTAACAAATTATCTGCTTGTACTTTGTAGACTTTGAATTTTCAAAACCTAGTCTAAAAATCACACAGTAATAAGACTAGAGTTAGAGTCTCTTGATTTATTTTTAATTTACCTTATAATTGTACTTTTGTAAATATGATAAATTAGTGTACTGTTGGTCAAAAAATAGTGTTGGATAATATATATATTTAAAAACACTGTTTTTAAATATTTAATTTAAAATTTTGTACTATAACATGTTTTGTACTATAATATAAATTTTGCTAGCTACACTGCTAAGTGAAAGCAATGGCCAATTTAAGAGTGCTATGATGATGACTTTTGGAAATTCAGTCTTTTACCTTTGTATACATTTTTTTTCCCTCTCAGTGACAATACAGAGAGACCTGTTAGAAGACGGCATTCCTCAGTAAGAAACACTTGTTAATAATTGTTACCTTTTATTAAATGATAACTATATACTATAGAAATTCTTTTTTAAAGATGTATTTTATTTTTTTTTTCAAAAGGGAGTGACAGAGACAGAGGGAGAGAGACTGAGACAAAGACATCTTTAACTCCCCAAATGGTCCCAGTGGCTAGATGCTCTGATTTGTGATGCCAGCATTGCAGGCGGAGGCTGGCCCTACCATAGTAATTTTGCCTGTGGTTTTATCTTTCCATTCCAACTGACTTCCTGTTGCTCTTGGGTAAATATTTAACTTGGTTACACAGTCCCAACAAATTACTAAAATTCTTTTTATAAAATGTGGTTTTTTTTATGCTATATAAATTATATTTCAATAAAGCTATTTGGGGGACGGTATTGTGGCACCATGAGTTAAGCTCCTGCTTGGGATGCCTGCATCTTGTATCCACATACCTGATTTGAGTCCCAGCTACCCATGCTTCTGATCCAGCTTCCTACTAATGAGCTTGGGAGGCAGTGGATGATGACCCAAGTACTTGAATTCTTGCCTCTCATATAGGAGTCCTGGATGGAATTCCTGGCTCCTGGCTTTATCTTAGAACAACCTTGGCTATTGTAGACATTTTAGGATGAACTAGCAGATTGAAGAGATCTCTGTCACTCTGCTTTTCAAATAAATGCGTCTTTAAAAATAAGTAAATAAAGCTATTTTAAAAATATTTTCAACCTGGTATCCAAAGCTTTTGCAAGACACAAAAATGCAACCTAAACTGACTGAAGGACAAAATGTATTTGGTTATGAAACTGAAAAATCCAAAGATAGGGGTGGCTTTCGGGACACTGACCTAAGGTTCCAGCACTGTCACCAGTACTAGAATTTCCTTTCTCTTTTTCTGCTGTTTCCTCTGGGTGATTCCCATTGACAGAAAGTCCCTCTCCCTGTGATTATTGTGGTACATCTAACTGTCCCTACTTCCAGGTTCACATTCTATTTGAAGATTAGTATTTGTTTCTTCAAGATAAAAAAAAAAAAAAAAAAAAAAAAAATTGGGGGGCAGGGGGCTCAGTGTTGTGGCTTACTGGTAAAGCCTCTGCCTGCAATGCCAACATTCCATTTGGGGGACTGGTTCATGCCCTGGCTGTTCCACTTCCAATCCAGCTCTCTGTTAATGGACTGGGCAAAGCAGCGGAAGATGACCTGAGTGTTTGGGCCCCTGCCATCCATATAGGAGATGTGTATGAACCCTCTGGCTCCAGGCCTTGGCCTAGCCCAGCTCTGGCTATTGCAGCCATCTGGAGAATGAACCAGTAGATGGAAGGTGTCTCTCTCTTTCGTCTTTCCATTTCTGTAGCTTTGACTTTCAAATAAATAAATAATTTTTTTAAAATATTTATTTATTTATTTGAAAGTCAGAGTTACACAGACAAAGGAGAGGCAGAGAGAGAGAGAGGTCTTCCATCCACTGGTTCACTCCCCAATTGACCGCAACGGCCGGAACTGCGCTGATCCGAAGCCAGGAGCCAGGAACCTCTTCCGGGTCTCCCACGCGGGTGCAGGGACCCAAGGATTTGGGCCATCTTCTACTGCTTTCCCAGGCCATAGCAGAGAGCTGGATCAGAAGAGGAGCAGCTGGGACTCGAACCACCACCCATATGGGATGCGAGTGCTTCAGGCCAGGGTGTTAAGCCACTGAGCCACAGCGCTGGCCCCTAAATAAATAAATCTTACAAAAAAAAAGAGGCCAGTGTTGTGACACTGTATGCGATACTGGCATTCCAAGTATGAGTGCTGGTTTATGTCCTATCTGCCGCACTTCTGCTTTATCTCTCTGTTAATGTACCTGGGAAGGCAGCAGAGGATGACCCAAGTGCTCGGGCTCCTTCCACAAATGTGGGAGACCAGCAGGAAGTCCCTGGCTCCTGCCTTTGGTCTGGTTCAGCCTAAACTGTTGCAACCATTTTGAGAGTGACCCAGTGAATGAAAGATCACGTCTTTCCCTCTCTCTGCTACATTATCTTTCAAATTAATAAATATTGTTTTTAAAAAGAATGGGCACAATAATTGAGGAGGGTGAGCAGGGAGAAGGGGATAAGTGTCAATTTTTATCTTAATTTTAAAAGATTTATGAGGCAGAGCACTCCCATCTGCTGGTTCATTCCCCCAATGCCTGCAGCAGAGAGAGACACAGAGAGAAATGAACAAACAGAAAGCTCCTATCTGTTTCACTCCCCAAATGCCTGCAATGGCTAGAGACAGAGAGAGGTCCCATCCACTGATATGCTTCCTAAATGCCTGCAACAGCCAGGGCTGGAACAGAACAAAGCTAGGAGCCAGGAAATCAATCTAGGTGGTCTCCTATGTGGGTGGCAGGAACCCAACTATATGAGCCATCCCCTGCTGCCTGCCAGTGTTAGCAGGAAGTGTGTGTTAGCAGGAAGCTGAAATTGGGAGTGGAACCAGGACTAGAACCCAGGTATCTCATATGAGATGTGGGTATCCTCAGCGGAGTCTTTTTTTTTTTTTTTTTTAAGATTTATTTATTTTAAAGTCAGTTATAGAGAGACAGGGAAAAACAGAGAAAAAAGAGATTTTCCATCTGTTGGTTCACTTGCCAGATGGCTGCAACAGCCAGCACTGGGCCAGGCCAAAGCCAAGAGCCAGGAGCTTCTGCCTCATGGTGGCAGTGGCCCAAGCACTTGAGCCATCCTCTGCTGCTTTTCCCAGACCATTAGCAGGAAGGTAGATGGGAAGTGGGGCAGCTGGGACAGGAATAGGTGCCCCCAGTGGAGTCTTAACCTCTAGGTCAACTGCCTGCTGCTTGATATTTAAATCTGCCCTGTGATGTAACACTGAGCAGGATGAATTTGAGTTTCAGAGACTTTTATGGAAATTTTAGCTTTCTACCTGTGGTGTAACTTGAAATAAACTGATTATTAATAGATATGCCAGATTTTCTTGAATAACCTATTTTACTTATCTCTAGATTTTAAAACCCCCAAGGAGTCCTCTTCAAGACCTCAGAGGTGGGAATGAAACAGTGCAGGTAAGCTTCTAAAGCAAATGCTTTTTGGTTACTATTTTTTGTGATATTTTAATAGTTCCAATTTTAGTATATGTGCTGCCAAAGTGAGCACTATATTTTAATAGTTAAGAACTTTATTAGCTAAATAAAGAGAGGGTATCGTAAATGATTCTCAATTGAATATATAAAAGTAAACATGCCATAGCTTTCAGGTTCAATCCCAAACACTTAAATATGCTGGCATTTATGAATTTTAACACCAATTTACTTTACCAACCTTCTTTCTCACCAATCTCACACATGTATCCCAACATTTGATGTTGCTTAATCCCCGAATGAGACATGAACTGTTGAGTCTGTAAGTATGTATATATGTTAGTCCCTCTATCCAGATGCTAAACCCTCATTCTTTTTTTCTCCACATTTTATTAAAATTTTACTATTATATTTATCATGTGGATTCTACAATTAACATTTTATCATACTTTATCATAAATCTGTAGCCCTGTGTACTTGCTTAATTCCTATTTATCTGGGGCTGGTATTGTGGCACAGCAAGTTAAGCCCCATGAGACAGTGGCATCCCATATCAGAGTACCAGTTCAAGTCCTGGCTGCTCTATTTCCAATCCGGTTCCTTGCTAATATGCTTGGGAAGGCAGTGGAAGACGGCCCAAGTAGTTGGGTCCCTGTACCCACATGGGAAACCCAGATGGAGTCCAAGGCTCCTGGCTTCTGTTTGGCCATTCTGGCTGTTGTGGCCATTTAGGGAGTGAACCAGTAGATGGAAGATCTCTTTCTCCCTCTCTCTGTCTGTCTGTCTGTAACTCTGTTTTTCAAGTAATAAATCTTAAAATTCCTCTTTTATTTTATTTATTTATTTATTTATTTATTTATTTTTGACAGGCAGAGTGGACAGTGAGAGAGAGAGACAGAGAGAAAGGTCTTCCTTTGCCATTGGTTCACCCTCCAATGGCCGCCACAGCTGGTGCGCTGTGGCCGGCGCACTGTGCTGATCCGAAGGCAGGAGCCAGGTGCTTCTCCTGGTCTCCCGTGGGGTGCAGGGCCCAAGTACTTGGGCCATCCTCCACTGCACTCCCTGGCCACAGCAGAGAGCTGGCCTGGAAGAGGGGCAACCAGGACAGACTCCGGCGCCCCGACCGGGACTAGAACCCGGTGTGCTGGTGCCGCAAGGTGGAGGATTAGCCTAGTGAGCCATGGCGCTGGCCCCCTTCTAATCATTCTAAATGGAGAACTCCCTGAGGGCAGGAAATTTATCATTTTTTAAAATTTATTCTGGGGCTGGTGCCGTGGCTCACTTGGCTAATCCTCCACCTGCCGCGCCAGAATCCTATATGGGCACCGGTTCTAGTCCTGGTTGCTCCTCTTTCAGTCCAGCTCTCTGCTGGCCCGGGAAGGCAGTGGAGGATGGCCCAAGGGCTTGGGCGCCTGCACCTGCATGGGAGACCAAGAAGAAACACCTGGCTCCTGGCTTCGGATCGGTATAGCTCCAGCCGTAGCGGCCATTTGGGGGGTGAACCAACAGAAGGATATGTTTGTCTCTTCCTATCACTGTCTGTAACTCTACCTGTCAAATAAATAAATAAAAATCTTTAAAATTTATTCTATCTGGTACAAAGTTAGCTTTCAGTACAAAAGTTTGACAAAATGCATATAGCTTTGAAGACCATTTCATTCCAGGTTTGTACTCTGTCTTCTCCAATCTTCCTATTTCTCAAATGTATCAGATGTTTTCCTGCATGAGGGCCCCTGCACATGTTCTGCCTTGCTGGGACTCAAACCAGCACCTGTATGGCATGCAGGCACCACAGGCAGTGGCTTTACCTACTGCACCACAGTACTGACCACTTACCCAACTTTTTCTGGCTAACTTCTAACTAATCCTTGAAGTCTCAACATAAATGTACTTCTTCAAAGAAATCTTCCCTGACACTAAGACTAAATTAGTATTTTTTTGTTGTTGTTATCCTTCATAGCACCTTTCACACTTTGAGTTTTATATATATATGTGAAAATATGTGAATTTTTGTGTTAATATCTGTCTTGCTGTTAATCTAATCTTCAGTAGAATAGGAACTTTACTTTGCCACCATTTTTCTGTCACCCAACATTGGATTTGATATGTGTATATATTTTTTGTTTCTAAATGATTGAATGTTGAGTGGATAAATTATAGATTTATATACATGTAGAGCTTTAAAATCAATAAGACTTCATTAGTAATCTTCAATTTAGTTCCTTCTTCTTATCCATGAGATCTGTGAGGTCCAAAGATGTTAAATGTTTTGTCTAAGCCCACAAAAGTAGTTCTACACAAACTTCTAATTTCTAGTTTAGTGCTCATTCCAATATACACACAAATTTCAGATTTCCTTTTTTTTTCACTAAGGAATAAATTAGTCACTGTTAGTCTGTTTACCATGGCAGTGCTATTTTCTTTGTCACATTAAGGTCAAGACTACATTGCTATAAATAGGAATTAACCAAATAAAGAGGCTTATAGATTTATGATAAAGCTAGTATGATTAAATTTTTAGAAGATTTATTTATTTGTTTGAAATTCAGACTTACAGAGAGAGAGAGATCCTACATCTGCTGATTCATTTCCCAAATGGCTATAATGAGCAAGACTGGGCCAGGCCAAAGCCAGAAGCCAAGAGCTTCTTCTCAGCCTCCCATGTGGATGCAGGGGCCCAAGCACTTTGACCATCTTCCACTGCTTTCTCAGGCACATTAGCAGGGAGCTGGAGTAGAAGTGGAGCAGCTGGGATTTGAACTGGCATTCATATGGTATGCTGGTGCTGAAGGATGCAGCTATAACCCACTGAGCCATAGCACAGGCCCTGGTACGGTTAAATATTAATTGTGGAGCTGGCATGGTAGTGCAGTGGGTTAAACTGCTGCCTGCTACGCCAGTGTCCATATCTGCCAGTTTGAGTCCCAACTGTTCTGCTTCCTATTCAGTTTCCTGCTTATACACCAGGAAAACAGCAGAAGCTGACCCAAGTACTTAAGCTCTTGCCACACCAATACGAGACCTGGACAGAGTTCCAAGTTCCTGGCTTCAGCCTAGCCCAGCCCTTGCTGTTGCAGTGATTTGGAGAGTGAACTAGGGAATGGAAGATCTCTTTATCTCTGTCTCTCGCTCATTCTCAGTCACTCTACCTTTCAAATAACATAGATATTAAATGCTAATTGTATATGATGATGAGTATATGAACATTCACTATAAATTTTTTCTACTTTTTAATATATTACACAAAAAAAACTTTAATAAAATTATGGGGGCACGGGGCCAGCACTATAGCGCTGTGGTGCAGTTGGTTAAATCCCTAGTCTGCTGCGCCGGCAACCCATATGGGCTCTGGTTTGAGTCTCGGCTGTTCCACTTCCTATCCGGCTCTCTGCTACGGCCTGGGAAAGCAGTAGGAGATGGCCCAACTCCTTGGGTCTCTACACCAGTGTGGGAGACCCAGAAGAAGCTCCTGGCTTCGGATCAGTGCAGCTCCGGTCATTGCAGCCAATTGGGAAGTGAACCAGTAGATGGAAGACCTTTCTCTCTCTCTGCCTCTGCCTCTCTGTACCTCTGCCTTTCAAATAAATAAATAAATTTTTTAAAAATTATGGGGGGAAAAAGAATGAGGGGCTTTCTATCTAGACAGGGGATATCATATATAAGTACTTATAGATTCAACAGCTTACATCTTGTTTTGGGACTAAATAAGCATTTCTGAACTTTGGGATATATGTGTGAGAATGGCAGGAAAGGCAAATGTCTGCCAAGTCTGTAACCAGACTTGCAGTTAACACAGCAAAATTCTCTGTAGATTTTGTTTCACTGACACTTGTTTTTTGTGTTTGGTATCTATTGAGTGGAAATACTATCTCTTGTTAAAGAGGAAAGTGGGGAAAGTAAATAAAAAGTGTATTATAATGAAAACGTACTCAATGTCATTGATCATTAGGGAAATACAAATCAAAACTAGTGAGCTATCACCTTATATGCATTAGGATAGCTATCCAAGAAGCAAAAATGACAAGAATTAGAACCCTTGTGCGATGTTAGTGGGAATATAAAATAATGCAACCACTACAGACAGCAGTATGGCAGCTCCTCAAAAAATCAAAAACATAACTACCATATAACCCAATAATTCTGTTTTTGGGTATATACCCAAAAGAATTGAAAACAGGATATTTTTTGTTTAAGATTTACTTATTTATTTAAGATTTATTTTATTTATTTGAAAGAGTTACAGAGAGAGGTAGAGACAGAGAGAGAGGTCTTCCATCCACTGGTTCACTCCCCAGATTGCCGCAATGGCCGGAGCTGAGCTGATCTGAAGCCAGGAGCTAGGAGCTTCTTCCGGATCTCCCACATGGGTGCAGGGACCCAAGGACTTGGGCCATCTTCTGCTGCTATCCCAGGCCATAGCAGAGAGCTGGATCGGAAGAGCAGCAGCCAGGACTAGAACTGGCTCCCATGTGGGATGCCAGCACTTGAGGCTAGGGCTTTAACCCGCTGCGCCATAGTGCCGGTCCCTTATTTATGTATTTAAAAGACAGAGTGATGGGGTAGTCAGGGGCAGAGCTCCTGTCCACTGGTTCACTCTCCAAATGGCCATAACAGCTGGGGCTAGACCAGATCAAAACCAGGTGCCCGGAGCTCCATCTAGGTCTCTCACATGGTGGTAGGGGCCCAAGTGCTTCCAACATCTTCTGTTACATTAGCATTAGCAGGAAGCTGAATCAGATGCCAAGCAGCCAGGACTCAAACCAGTGCTCTACTATGTGATACCAGCATTGTAGGAGGCAACTTAGTTTACTCTGCCACGTGCTGACCCAGGATTTTTTACAATTTATTTGAGAGACCAGGGGCCAATGCCATGGCTCACTTGATTAATCCCCCACCTGCGGTGCCAGCATCCCATGTGGGCGCTGGGTTCTAGTCCAGGTTGCTCCTCTTCCAGTCCAGCTCTCTGCTGTGGCCCGGGAAGGCAGTGGAGTGCTTGGGCCCCTGCACCCACATGGGAGACCAAGAGGAAGCACCTGGCTCTTGGCTTCAGATCGGTGCAGCGCTGGCCGTGGTGGTCATTTGGGGAGTGAACCAATGGAAGGAAGACCTTTCTCCCTGTCTCTCTCTCACAGTATAACTCTGCCTGTCAAAAAAAAAAAAAAAAAAAAAAAAGACCAAGAGAGAAAGATCTTCTGTCTGCTGGCTCACTCCCCAATTGCCCATAACAGCCAGAGTTGGGCCAGGGCTAAACCAGGAACCAGAAACTCCATCTAGTTACTCACATGGATGGTGTGGACATAGTGCTTGGGCCATCTTTTGCTGCTTTCTCAGGCACATTAGCAGGAATCTGGATCAGTAGCAGAGCAGCCAGGACTAGAACCTGCCAGCATCACAAGCTGTGGCTTAACCTTTTGTGCTACAACAAGGGTCCAAAAGACAGGATCTCGAGACTATACTTTTATACTCATATGCATAGCATTGTTATTTATAGTAGCCAACAGAAAAGCAGCCCAAGTGTGCAATGATGGATGAATGAATAAGCAAAGTGTTAAATATACTAGCAACGAAATATTGTTCAGACTTAAACAAGGAGAAAATCTCAATATATACTACAATATGGATGAACCTTGAGAACATTATGTTAAGTGAAATCAAAGATAGTGACTTGACATTGTGACACAGCTGGGTAAAGCTGCCACTTGAGATGTTAGCATCCTGTATTAGAGTGCCAGTTCGAGTCTTGGTCATTCAGCTTCAGATCCAGCTTTCTGCTAATGTGCTTAAGAAGGCAACAGATGATGGCCTAAGTGCATGGGCCCCTACCACACTATGGGAGACCAGGATGGAATTTTTGGCTCATGGCTTCAGCCTGCCCCAGCTTTGGCAGTTGTGATCATCTGGGAAATGAATCACCAGAAAGACAATGTCTTTCTGTTTCTTCCTCTCTTTCTGTAATGCTGCCTTTCAAATGAATGAATGAATGAATAAATATTTAAAAGAAGAAGACAGATATATCACTCCATTTATATGAGATAGCTAGAACAATCGAATTTAGAGACCAAAAATAGAATGATGGTTGCTAAGGGTTGGAGAAGGGAGGATTGAAGAATTGTCATAAGGCTGACGCTGTGGCATAGGATAGGGCCGCTGTCTGCGATGCCATCATCCCATATGGGCGCCAATTCAAGTCCCAGCTACTCCACTTCCTTTTTTTTTTTTTTTTTTTTTTTTTTTTTGACAGGCAAAGTGAGAGAGAGAGAGACAGAGAGAAAGGTCTTCCTTTGCCGTTGGTTCACCCTCCAATGGCTGCCGTGGCTGGCGCACCACGCTGATCCGAAGGCAGGAGCCAGGTGCTTCCCCTGGTCTCCCATGGGGTGCAGGGCCCAAGCACCTGGGCCATCCTCCACTGCACTCCCTGGCCACAGCAGAGAGCTGGTCTGGAAGAGGGGCAACTGGGACAGAATCCGGCGCCCCGACCTGGACTAGAACCCGGTGTGCGGGCGCCGCAGGCGGAGGATTAGCCTATTGAGCTGTGGCGCCGGCCAAAACCAGCTACTCTACTTCCAATCCAGCCCTCTGCTGTGGCGTGGGAAATTAGTGGAGGATGGCCCAGGTCCTTGGACCCCTGTACCAGTGTGGGAGACCCGGAGGAGGCTCCTGACTCCTGGCTTTGGATCAGTGCAACTCCTGCCATTGTCATTGGTGGGTGAACCAGTGGATAGAAGACCTTTTTCTCTCTCTCTGCCTCTGCCTCTGAGTAACTTTTCCTTTTAAATAAAAAAAAAAAAAAAAAAAAAAAGAATTGTCATTTATTGAGTACAGTGTTAAAGTTTTGCAAGATGAAAAGAAATCTGGAGATTAGTTGCACAACAGTGTGGATATGCTTAACACTATTGAACTATGTACACTTAAAAATTGTTATGATGGTAAATTAGTGTTAAGTGTTTGTTACTATACACACGTAAAAAGTTGAGTAATCTCCAAAAGTATAGGGAGAGTCCAGTTGGTAAATTTTATGTTATATGTACTTCACCACAATTAAAAAAAATACTATGTTGCCATAACAGGCAACATGTTACTTGTTTTGCCCCTGTCTTTGTTTTTCTTGTTCTGTGTCATTTGTCATTATTGCTAATATCATTCATGTTGAAAAAATCATATTCATGTTTGTTCAGTGTTTCTACCTTGAGATATTTTGGAAAATTATATCAAATTAATTCAAAATAAGACTTGATCTCTGTCTAAAGTACTCTGGAGGCCTAATTTATAGTAGTTTTATTAAGAATTACACTGTATATTCTCTACCCTTAGGAATCCAATGCTTTCAGAAGTAAGAAGAGTTCTCGCCGAGTCAGCTTTGCAGATACTATAAAGTAAGTTGAGAAGAAAAATGATTAGAATAGTATAGATAATGCATTTATGTGTGTCAAAATAAATGTTTGTAATGATTTGAATAATCTGTATTTAGTATTAGAGAATTGTTTTGTAAAACTTGTTATTTAGCATTATTTTTAAAAGGAAAACACTGAAAGCTTATTTTTTTGTTTGTTTAAAGATTTATTTATTTGAAAGGCAGAGTTACAGAGGGAAAGAGAAACAGAAATCTTCCATCTGCTGGTTTACTCCCCAAATGGCCGCAATGGCTGGAGCTGGGCCAATCCAAAGCCAGGAGCCAGATGCCCCATCCTGGGTCTCCCACATGGGTTCAGGGGCCCAAACACTTGGACCATCTTCCACTGCTTTCACAGGCCATTAGCAGGTAGCTGGATTGGAAGTGGAGCGGCTGGGACTCAAGCCGGCACTGTACATGATGGCTTAACTTGCTATGCCATAGTGCCAACTCCAAGCACTTTCTTAAAGTCAGGAACAAGACCTGAATCTTACATGAAAGATAAATTTCTCTCATTGATAGTATATCTCATAATATCTTTGTATTTCTAATTTTTAAAAAAATGTTGGTGCTGTGTGGGGAGCAGCTCGGACTAGACTAAGTTACTGGAATTAAGACTTATTCTATGCATTTGCTCTCCCACAATATGGCGCTGGGAGAGAAGAAAACAGCTTCTACACAGCTGCCTCCAGTTCAGCCAATAAACTGTAGGACTTGCTCCTGATTGGAGGAGAGCGGCATGCTCGGCGTGTGGGCAGCCGAGTTGGGATTGGCGGAGGAGGACTATATAGGAGGAGAGAGACGGCATGGTGGTGTGGGTTGGTTGGAGAGTGCGTTGGAGAGTTCGCGGGGAAGTTCGTTACTTCGTTCTTTCTCATTTCTCTCTACTCATTCTTGCTTTGGGAGTTTGCTGTTTACTTATTCTTACTTTACTATAGAAAGGACTTGTAAAAAAAGGGGAACAACAAGCGCCCGGTCCGGTGCGGCTCCTCCGCGTGCGGAGGAGCAGCAGTGCTGGGGCTGGTGCTGTGGTGTAGCAGGTAAAGCCACAGCCTGCAGTGCTGGCATCCCATATGGGCGCTAGTTCAATTCCCAGCTGCTCCACTTCCAATCCCACTCTCTACTATGGCCTGGGAAAGCAGTAGAAGATGGCTCAAGTCCTTGGGCCCCCACACCCACATGGGAGACGTGGAAGAGGCTCCTGGCTCCTGGTTTCGGGTCGGCACAGTTATGGCCATTGCAGCCAACTGGGGAGTAAACCAACAGATGGAAGACCTCTGTCTCTCTGCTTCTCCTTCTCTCTCTTTGTAACTCTGCCTTTCAAATAAATAAATAAATCTTTTTAAAAAAATGTTGGTGCTATCTGTGTTCATTGATTGGTGCATGGTCATCACTATTATATCTTTATTTGGAATTATACTTTCTGTTTTTTTTTAAGATTTATTTGTATTTGAAAGAGTTACAGAGAGAGGGAGAGACAGATCTTCCATCCACTGGTTCACTCCCCAATTGGCCCCAAATGCCAAGGCTAGGCCGAGTGAAAGCCAGGAGCCTGAAACTCCATCTGGTTCTCCCCCAGGGACGCAGGAGCCCAAGGACTAGGGCCATCTTCCACTGCTTTCCTAAGCACATTAGCAGGGAGCTGGATCAGAAGAAGGAGCCAGGACTTGAATCAGCACCCCTATGGGATGCTGATGTCTCAGGTGGTGGATTCACTTGCTGTGCACCAATAGGAATTTTTTCTTAATTTATTTCATTTACTTGAAAGGTAGAGTGACAGAGAGAGAGGGAGAGACAAAAGGAGATCTTTCACCTGCCAGTTTACTCCCCAAATGGCCAAAAAATTCCAGGTCTAGGCAAGGCCCACACCAGGAGCCAGAAACTTCATCCTGGTCTCCCACATGGGTGAGATGGCAGGAGCCCAAGCACTTAGATCATCTTCCACTGCCTTCCAGGTACACTTAACGGGGAATTAAACAGCTAGGAATTGAATGTGTACTCCTGTGTGGGATTTTTTTTTTTTTTTTTTTTTGACAGGCAGAGTGGACAGTGAGAGAGAGAGACAGAGAGAAAGGTCTTCCTTTTGCCGTTGGTTCACCGTCCAGTGGCCACCGCGGCCGGCGTGCTGCGGCCGGCGCACTGTGCTGATCCGAAGGCAGGAGCCAGGTGCTTTTCCTGGTCTTCCATGGGGTGCAGGGCCCAAGCACTTGGGCCATCCTCCACTGCACTCCCGGGCCATAGCAGAGAGCTGGCCTGGAAGAGGGGCAACCAGGACAGACTCCGGCGCCCCGACCAGGACTAGAACCCGGTGTGCCGGCGCCGCAAGGTGGAGGATTAGCCTATTGAGCCACGGCGCCAGCCGGGATTCTTGTTTTTTTAAAGATGTATTTATTTATTTTGAAAGAGAAGGAGAGTCAGGGAGGGAGAGAGATCTTCTGTCCATTTGTTTACTCCCCAGATGACCACACTGGCCAGCGCTGGGCCAGGCTGAAACCAGGATCTGGGTACTTAATCTGGGCCTCCCATGTAGGTTGTAAGGATCCAAACATTTGGGCAGTCTTCTGCTGCTTTTCTCAGACCATTATCAGGGATCTGGGTCGGAGGTAGAGCAGCCAGGACGGGAACCGGTGCCCACTTGGGTAGTTACTGGCATCACAGGTGTTGGCTTTACCCTTTACACCACAATGTTGATCTTCTGATATGGGATTCTTGCAGGCAATGGTTTAATCTACTGCACCACAACACTAGCCTGGAATTGTACTTTCTAGTATTATAAAGTAATCATGTTTGCTTTTAACCCAAATTTTATTGCTTTTAACCCAAATTCTGCCTAGACTGATATTCAAATTTTACTCTGCTTTTTTTTTTTCATTTGCCTGGTATACCTTTGTATATTGTTTGACCTTGTATAAGCTGCAGTAAAATTAGTCTGTATCCTTTCCCTAATCCATTTTTAGTGAAGAATATACTTTTATACTAGTAAATATTTTAAGCTTCTATTAAAATTTCATCATTTTATATCTGTTGGCAGTTACAATAAATGAGGCAATTTGCATATTTCTTCTCCATCCCACTTTCTCCCCTTCCTCATTCTCCACCCCCCTTAAAATTAATCTATTTGAAAGGCAAGGTAACAGAAATCATCCATCTGCTGGTTCACTCCTCAAATGGCCTCAGTAGATGGGCTGGACCAGGGTACAGCTAAGAGCCTGGAACTCCATCCTGGTCTTCCATATGGATGGCACGGACCCAAATGCCTGGGCCATTGTCCACTGCCTTTCCATTTGCATGAGCAGATGCTGAATCAGAAACAGAGTATCCAGGACTCAAACTAGTACTCTAGATTGGGATTCATTCATCCCAAGCAGCAACTTAACCTATGGTGCATAGTGCCACCCTCTCCTCATTTTCTTCATATTGTTTTTAGTTATATCCTGCCCCTTGCATAGCATTAGAGCATCTGTCACATTTCTTTAAGTTGTACTACATATGAGGAAGTTTCAAAAAGCTCATGGAAAAAAAATTTTTTTTTGACAGGCAGAGTTAGACAGTGAGAGAGAGAGACAGAGAGAAAGGTCTTCCTTCTATTGGTTCACGCCACAAATGGCCGCTATGGCTGGCGCACTGCCTTGATCTGAAGCCAGGAGCCAGGTGCTTCCTCCTGGTCTCCCATGCGGGTGCAGGGGCCCAAGCACTTGGGCCATCCTCCACTGCCCTCCTGGGCCACAGTAGAGAGCTGGACTGGAAGAGGAGCAACCGGGACTAGAACCTGGCGCCCATATGGGATGCCTGAGCCGCAGGCGGAGGATTAACCAAGTGAGCCACAGCGCTGGCCTCCATTTTTTCTTTCTTTAAGGAACTTGTTAATGTGGTTTCTTGCATTCTGGCATTACATGTTTATGTAAACTATCTAAGTTTATGAACACATGATTCCTCTCCCCCACCATAAACAAATATCTTTGTAAGGCTGCCTCAGATTATTATTATTTTTTTTTAAAGAAAGATTTCCTATCCTCCACTTCACTCCCTAATTGCCTCTAATACCTGGAATGAGCCAGCAGCCTATGATGCAATTCAGGTCTCCCCTATGGGCGGCAAGAATCCAATTACTTGAGATACCACCATTGTTTCTCAGAGTTTGCATAGGCAGGAAGCTGGAGATATGAGCCAGAGCTGGGTATCAAACCCATGTACTTCAAAATGAAACTCAGGTATTTTAACTAAATGTTTTGCCACATGTATAATAGATTTTTATCTTTGAAGTTCATTGACTTTACTAGATAATGGCCATATCCCATCTTGACTGTTTGGGATCTTGAATTAATCCTTAAATTTTTTTTGTATTCCATTATTGTAGAGTTTTTTAGGGACTTCATACTTTTTTTAATTAAAAAATTTTAAGTATTTATTTGAATGGCAAAGTTTGTAAATTTGGTGTCATGTGTTTTAATGTTTTCTTCCAGTGCAAGACACCCTTCAGAAATTCTTGTTAGATTGGTCTGGTGGTGGTAAATTCTCTCAGTTTTTGCTTATCTGGAAAATACTTTATTTCTTCTTCATTTTTGAAGGATAGCTTTGCTGGATATGATATTTGTGGTTGGAAGTGTTTTTCTTTTAAGACCTTGATTATATCATCCCACTATCTTCTGGACTGTAGGGTTTCTGCAGAGAAGTCTGAGGTTAATCTAATTGGTTTTTCTTTTTATGTGATTTGATGCTTTTCTCTTACTGTCTTTAGGATTCTCTCCTTGTCTTTAACTTTTGACAGTTTGGCTACAATATGGCTTGGAGAAAACCTTTTTTGGTTGAGTCTGTTTGGTTCTTTGAGCTTCTTGTACCTAGATGTCCATGTCTCTTTCAAGACATAGGAAATGTTCAACTGTTATTTCATTTAGTAGGTTCTCAATGCCTCTTTCCTTTTCTTCTCCTTCAGGAATACCTATAAATGACTATTTGGTCATTTAATGGTATCCCATATTTCACATAAACTTTTTCATTCTTTTAATTTTTTTCTCTTTATTTTTGTCTGATTGGGTTATTTCAAAATTCTTGTCCTAAGGTCAGAAATTCTTTCCTCTACTTGTTCCATTCTGCTGTTAAAAAGCTCTCAATTGTATTATTTATTTCATTGATTGATTATTTCATCTCCAAAATTTCTACTTGGTTCTTCTTAATGAGTTCTATCTCATTAGTAATATTATCATTCACATCACTCATTTATTTCCTCTTTTTTTTTTTTTTTTTTTTTTTTTTTTGACAGGCAGAGTGGACAGTGAGAGAGACAGAGAGAAAGGTCTTCCTTTTGCCATTGGTTCACTCTCCAATGGCTGCCGCGGCCAGCGCACCGCGCTGATCCGAAGCCAGGAGCCAGGTGCTTCTCCTGGTCTCCCATGGGGTGCAGGGCCCAAGCACTTGGGCCATCCTCCACTGCACTCCCTGGCCACAGCAGAGAGCTGGCCTGGAAGAGGGGCAACCGGGACAGAATCTGGCGCCCCGACCGGGACTAGAACCCGGTGTGCCAGCGCCGCTAGGCGGAGGATTAGCCTAGTGAGCCGCGGCGCCGGCCTCATTTCTTTTTTCTGTCTGTATTTTCTCGCATCTTGTTGAGTTTCCTTAAAATCATTTTGAATTCTGTATCTATTATTTCATAGATTTCCTTCAATTCAAGATCTAATTCTAGAGGATTACTGTGTTCCTTTGGAGGCGTCATGCTGCCTTGCTTCTTCATGTCTCCTGTGTCCCTATGTTGACATCTGCACATTTGGTGTACTTGTCCCTTCTTCTTTATGGAGTGGGTTTTATTGGAAGAGTTTATGGTTTAGCTGGAATGCAGGGTATCACTTGGCTTTTGCTTTAGCTTTGGTTCTAGGTGAGCCCAGGAGTGTAATCTCTGAGTGATTTCTTTTGTCTTAATCGATGTCAACTATGTCTGTAAGTCACACAGTGGTTCAGTCTGCTGCAGTTCATAGGGTTAGAAGTGTGGTTTTGAGATAAATAAGGGTTTCCTTGGGTGTGATTCTTTGGTCCATAGAGAGTTTGGTGTCAGTTTCCCTGGCGATTTTAATAGCCAGGGCCTTATTCTTGCAGCTGAGACAGAATTGGCTTCCCCTTTGCCCTACTGGCAAGCTTGAGTGATGCCAGAGTTTGTTACACCAATTGCTGTGGCTCTAGGACTTTGTGATACAGATGGACCCATCCTCAGATCCTGCTAAGATAGTCCAGTTGGTGCTGTGGCTTATAATACCAGTAACCTTAGTCCTAGTACTAGGGGATGTGAACTGAACCCTGTTCTAGTCCTGTAGGGTGACTATAAGGTATGCAGGAAATTTTACTCTAGAGGGTTTGAGTTCAGAGAGGTAGAATGCAGGCAGGTTCTTACCTCTGACCACCAGGTAGATTCCAGTGGCACCGAGAAATTTAGAACAAATTTTTACAGTCCTGATGTTGCAGGGTTATAGTGGGGTCATTACCAGATCTCCCAGGCTGGGAGCAGGTTTTTTTGTGGGCTGCTTCTGGTGTTATCTCCCAAAAGCTAAGGCAAATTCTCCTGGCTCACATAAAATGTGTGAGCATAGCTCTGGAGCTAATGCCCAAAAACCACCACAGCTGCAGGATGCAGGGGACCTGTCCTTTGGTCCATACATTGTCCTGATTCTGACTGTGGTGCTGGTAGGATCAGAACAGAGGAGCGCTTCACAACTTTTCACTGCTGAGTATGATGCTCTGTGCAGGTTAGGAAGGGAAAGAAACAACGTGGCTTCCCTGCTCCAAGCCCAGCATTTGCTCAGACCCCAGTCAGCTCTCTGGGCTCAAGTAATAGTCAGTGTATGACTGTGGAATTCCGTCTTAATCAAAACTCAGAGCAGTGGGGTATGCAGCAGTTTCTTCCTACCTTGACATAAGATGGCAGTTAATAACCAGCAGCTGGCTGTACCACACAGCTGGCTGCAGCAGTGTCTCTGTCTTCTCTCCTCTTATCCCATGATGTCTTTGTCATTGTTGTTGTTTGTCGCTCCCCCTCTTCGCGGAGGAACGACACAGGACCCTGCGCTGTTCTTTCGTCTGCTCGGCCCTCCCCGGGTTTGCTGCTGGTTCTTCCCGGGTTGGCTACTATCCCTTCCACCTCCGTGGAAGGGCAGTTCCCCCTGGCCGCATTCCCCACTTCCACAGGGGAGCGGCACACCGCCGGCCGGCTCTTCTCGGGGGCTGCACAGGTGTTCCCCTTAGATGTTCCCCATAGATGTTCCCTGGTGCATGCCGTCTCTCTCCTCCTTTATAGTCCTCCTCCGCCAATCCTAACTCGGCTGCCCACACGCCGAGTACGCTGCTCTCCAATCAGGAGCAAGTCCTACAGTTTATTAGTTGAACTGGAGGCAGCTGTGCGGAAGCTGTTTACTTCTCTCCCAGCGCCATATTGTGGGAGAGCAGATGCATAGAATAAGTCTTAATTCCAGTAACTCAGTCTAGTCCGGTTTGCTCCCCACAGATCCCCCTTTCTTTTTATTTTTTGGCGTTGATACGCGCCTGTCTTTGGTGTCCCGCGGCACACACTCTGCTCTACTTGCTAGAGTTGCCACAGGTTCTTACAAGTCCTATCAGGCAAACCGAATCCGGGTCCTCTCTTCGCCATGTTGTGAGGAGGTTTCTAGGCACTGATGCATGCCTGTGTTCGGTGACCTGCGGCTCATACTCTGGTCGAGCCGCCTGCTGGCGCTTACCGCCTTAATCAGGCAGACCGAATCCAAGCTTTCTCATTGCCGTATTGTGGGGGAGACTTATTAGTGTTGGTTCGTGCCTATCTTCGGTGACCTGCAGCTCATACTTTGGTCGAGCTGCTTGCTGGTGCTTACCGCCTTAAATCAGGCAGACCGAATCCAAGCTCTCACATTGCAGTGTTGTAGGGAGGCCTTTCTATTTCTCTATTTCTCTATCTCCGGGCATTCCTATTTCTCCCATTTTACTTCTATCTTCCAGCATTCCTATTTCTCTCACTTTGCTTCTAAACTTCTATTTCTCTTATCCCTGCAGCTTCCCGGCACCTCGCCCCGCCGGCGGGTTCCCGGCTCTGCGCCGCTTCAGCCAGCGCCTCTCTCATCTGTGCGGCTCGGCTTTGCGCGCACCGCGGTCTCCACGCCCTTCGCGTCTGCACCACGGCCTCGCGCCAGCCCCGTTCCCTATCTATTCACGCCCCGTGCTCTCTCTGCACGCGGCGGCTTCCGCGAGTAACACAGCGTAGCTTACGTGTCCGCCACTAGCATTCAATCTAAGTTCCCCGGGCTAGCCTGGCGAATTCAACCCAGCATACGTCTCCGCCCCACGGTTTGGCTTCCCGTCCTTTGCTCCCCGGGCTAATCAGACGGATCCCAATCTGGCTTACGTTTCAGCTTCTGGTTTCAACTTTTCGCCCCCCATTCCCGGGCTAACTTGAGAATCCCAAAGTGGCTTTCGTGTCCGCCTTGGCCTGCCCCCCACGGCTTCAATTTCCCTAACATTTTTCTCTACCCGGTATGTTTCCCCAAGCTTTCCTCCAACAATACTCCTCCCTCATTTCTCCTGGCCTCTCCCCACAGTCCGCATCCGAGTCTGTTTGTTCTAGCTTTCACTTTCGCTTTCGACCTTAGAGATTTCTCCCAGCTTCCCCCCGTAGTCCGTATCCGAGTCTATGCCTAGGCTTTCAATAGCTTCTTCCGGCACCCTTTTCGTCCGGCTTTTCCCTAGGCTGTTTGCTAGTCTCTCTCTCCGGTATTTTCCCAATTCTTCCCGTTTCTTCCCGTTTCTTCCCTCCTAAGTTTGCTATCCGTCCTAGGTTTCCTATCTGAGCTAGGTTTCCTATCCGAGTCATGGCACCATTATGTCGCTCCCCCTCTTCGCGGAGGAACGACACAGGACCCTGCGCTGTTCTTTCGTCTGCTCGGCCCTCCCCGGGTTTGCTGCTGGTTCTTCCCGGGTTGGCTACTATCCCTTCCACCTCCGTGGAAGGGCAGTTCCCCCTGGCCGCATTCCCCACTTCCGCAGGGGAGCGGCACACCGCCGGCCGGCTCTTCTCGGGGGCTGCACAGGTGTTCCCCTTAGATGTTCCCCATAGATGTTCCCTGGTGCATGCCGTCTCTCTCCTCCTTTATAGTCCTCCTCCGCCAATCCTAACTCGGCTGCCCACACGCCGAGTACGCTGCTCTCCAATCAGGAGCAAGTCCTACAGTTTATTAGTTGAACTGGAGGCAGCTGTGCGGAAGCTGTTTACTTCTCTCCCAGCGCCATATTGTGGGAGAGCAGATGCATAGAATAAGTCTTAATTCCAGTAACTCAGTCTAGTCCGGTTTGCTCCCCACAGTTGTTGTACTTCTTTGCCAAAACTTTCCGTCCAGTCAGAGCCCTGGAAACAGTCTTTCATTTGACTTTTCATATCCTAGAGCAGCTTAAGTTAGTGTGGCTATACCCTTTTCAGCCATCTTCCATAGAGCCTTTTTAATACCAGAAATGTAATCACTGATTTTCCTTGGGTTCTCCTTCATTTTTGTTCAAAAGATATATGTCTAACAGTTTATCTTGTTCTCCAGTTAATAGTTACCGTGTGTGAAATCCAGAGTCTTGACAATTAGTTTATGAGCCAAGGTCATTAATTCATCTCCTGAGATAGCATTGTACACTTTGACCATGGAATCTGTAGCTGCTGTAAAGCATCCTTATTCACTGTTGCACCTTTATGACACCACAAAATTGTGCCAACCCAGTCTCCTGTATTTCCCTGTCATAGGATAGGTTTACCATCTTGAGAAGTGCTGATTAAGAAACACCCTTAAGGTGTGATACAACTGAATGACATATCAACAACCATGGGCCTCATGTCACCTGAGCAGGTTTACAGTGTCAGCCTCATCTCAGCAGCGAACCCAGTGGTTCAGCTGGTGAGCTGAGCTTAGGTTGTTGTGATCTTTTTCCTGCTTGGCTGTTGTATCTGGCTCCTCAGATCCTGCCCTTGACAGACTTTAATATGGCAAATTAATCTTGACATATGTAGTATTAACAGTGTATGACATAGCAAAAAATAGAGGAAGCTGAAATCAAAGTACTATCTTGATGTAGCTCAAAACAGTCTGTAACACTGTAAAATTCTCATTAAAAATTGAATATCTTCAGGAATATTTATATTCTCTTTTAGGGTATTCCAGACAGAATCTCATATGAAAATAGGAAGAAAATCAGAAGTCACAGGTAAGTATGTTACTACAGTCCTTACTAAATCTGTTTTCATTAAAATGTTACTGTGGCTACTCAACCAGATAATTGATTTAAATTATTGGCCATGATTTGAAAGGTATATCTTGAATCTTGGGGATGGAAAGTAGGGTGGGTAGTTAATAATTTCTTTATTTTAAATGTTGGTAATGTCTTTGTATAATTTTTCTAATGCTTTATCAGTGTATCTTTAATTGCTATCTCATTTGTAGAAACAGAAGCAAAAGAAAATGTTCCATTTATACAGTAAGTAAGGATCATATTCAAATTATACTCTAAAAGTTGTTTATTCCTATTAAGTGAAGTTTTTTTAAAAAATGTTCTTTTTGTATTTATATCCATTTTCTGAAATACTTTGTGAAAAAAAAGCCTTTGCAAGTTAGTATACATGCTGCTATATATGATAAGTATATATGCATTACAGTTATTTTAATAGTATGAAAATTTATGAGAATACAATGGAAACTAAGTGAAATTTCTTTATTCAGCCTTATTCTTAATATAATATTAATATAAATTTAAAAATATAAATTGAATATCCCTTATTCAAAATGCATGGGACCAGAAATGCTTCAGATTTAGGAATTTTTGGGGGAGCTGGAGCTGTGGCTCACTTGGTTAATCCTCCGCCTGCGGCTCAGGCATCCCATATGGGCGCCAGGTTCTAGTCCCAGTTGCTCCTCTTCCAGTCCAGCTCTCTACTGTGGCCCAGGAGGGAGTGGAGGATGGCCCAAGTGCTTGGGCCCCTGCACCCGCATGGGAGACCAGGAGGAAGCACCTGGCTCCTGGCTTCAGATCGAGGCAGCGCGCCGGCCGTAGTGGCCATTTGTGGGGTGAACCAACAGAAGGAAGACCTTTCTCTCTGTCTCTCTCTCTCACTGTCTAACTCTGCCTGTCAAAAAAAAAAAAAAAAAAAAAAAAAAAAAAAAACAGAAAGAAAAAAAAAAGTAAAGAATTTTTTTGGATTTTGGATTATTTGCATAGACTTGACCAGTTGAGCATTCCTAATCCAGAAATCAAAAATCTGAAATGACAATATGCTCCTCTTTATTTCTCATAAGATAAATACAAATTTAGACTTATCTTGAAATGTTTTCTAATCTCATTGGTTAAGGATGCAGGTAAAAAGATCACTATCACTAGTGGGGGTATTGTCGCTCCCCCTCTTCATGGAGGAACGACACTAAACCCTGCGCTGTTCTTTCGTCTGCTCGGCCCTCCCCGGGTTTGCTGCTGGTTCTTCCCGGGTTGGCTACTGTCCCTTCCACCTCCGTGGAAGGGCGGTTCCCCCTGGCCGCTTTCCCCACTTCCGCAGGGGAGCAGCACACCGCCGGCCGGCTCTCTCGGGGGCTGCACAGGTGTTCCCCTTAGATGTTCCTGGTGCATGCCGTCTCTCTCCTCCTTTATAGTCCTCCTCTGCCAATCCCAACTCGGCTGCCCACACGCCGAGTACGCTGCTCTCCTCCAATCAGGAGCAAGTCCTACAGTTTATTAGTTGAACTGGAGGCAGCTGTGTAGAAGCTGTTTTCTTCTCTCCCAGCGCCATATTGTGGGAGAGCAAATGCATAGAATAAGTCTTAATTCCAGTAACAGTCTAGTCCGAGCTGCTCCCCACAGGTATAAATTATAAAAGACAATATGATATCATTTGGAATATTTTTTAAAAATATTTATTTATTTATTTGAAAGAGTTAACACAGAGAGAAGAGAGGCAGAGAGAGGTCTTCCATCCGCTGGTTCACTCCCCAGTTGGCCGCAATGGCCGGAGCTGTGCTGATCCAAAGCTAGGAGCCAAGAGTTTCTTCTAGGTCTCCCACACAGGTGCAGGGGCCCAAGGACTTGGGCCGTTTTCTACTGCTTTCCCACACCATAGCAGACATCTGGATCGGAAGTGGAGCAGCTGGGTCTCGAACCAGTGCCCATATGGGATGCCAGCGCTTCAGGCCGGGATGTTAACCTGCTGCACCACAGCGCCAGCCCTGATATCATTTGGAATTTTGAATACACATGCCCATTTACTCAGCAATTTCATGTCTAAGAATTTTTCTTACCAGTATACTTGTAAATGTTTGAAATGGTGAACAGATAATTTTATTCAATGAAGTCTTTTTGGAATAGCAAATGATATTAAAAATAAAGGTTTATCAGTAAGGGTCTGGTATAATAAATTTTGTATTTTCTATGTAATTGGCTACTGTGTGGCTAGCAAAAATCACATTCTCTTTGAATATATGAAATAGAAAAATCTCAGCCTTATTAGGATAAAAAGCAAGATGCAAAACCAACTACATGGTGTATTACCACTTATTTAAAAGGAGGAAAAATGTTTATAAGTATCTGCATGTATATATATTTATCTGGGTATACTGATATACAAATACAAGAGTACTTCAAGAAGTTTGTGGAAAAATAGAATTTTTTTTTTTTTTTTTTGACAGGCAGAGTGGATAGTGAGAGAGAGAGACAGAGAGAAAGGTCTTCCTTTTGCCATTGGTTCACCCTCCAATGGCCACCGCGGCCGGCGCGCTGCAGCCAGCGCACCGCGCTGATCTGATGGCAGGAGCCAGGTGCTTCTCCTGGTCTCCCATGGGGTGCAGGGCCCAAGCACTTGGGCCATCCTCCACTGCCTTCCCTGGCCACAGCAGAGAGCTGGCCTGGAAGAGGGGCAACTGGGACAGAATCCAGCGCCCTGACCGGGACTAGAACCCGGTGTGCCGGCGCCGCAAGGCGGAGGATTAGCCTAGTGAGCTGTGGCGCCGGCCGAACAATAGAATTAAAGACTGACTTATTTGAGGGGCAGGTTTTTGGCACAGTGGGATGCCCACATCCCATATTGAAGTGCCTGGTTCCAATCCTTCTTCCTCTACCTCTGATCCAGCTTCCTTCAAATATGCAACCTGGGAAATAGTAGGTGATGGCTCACGTACTTAAGTCCCTGCTACCATGTGTGAGATCCAAATTGAGTTCTGGGCCCCTGGCTTCAGTCTGACTCATCCCGTGCTGTTGTGGGCATTTAGGTAATTGATTGAAGATCTCTGTAATTTTGTCTCTCTCTATCTTTCAAATAAAATCAAAATAAAACTTATGGATCAGAAATAGAGCAGCTGGGGCCAGCGCTGTGGCATAGCGAGTAAAGCCACTGCCTGAGTGGCATCCTGTATCTGAGTGCTGATTTGAGTCCCAGCTACCTTCCTTTTGTTCCAGCTTCCTGCTGATGCACCTGTGATGGTAGCAGAAGATGGCCCAAGAACTTGGGCTCCTGCTACCCACATGGGAGACAAAGATGGAGTTCCAGGCTCCTGGCTTTAGCCTGGACCAGCCCTGGCCATTGCAGCTATTTGGGAAGTGAGCTAGTGCATAGAAGATCTCTCTTTTTCTCTGTTTCTCTGTCTGCCTTTCGAATAACTAAATAAATAATACTTTTTAAAAACTTGAACAGGGTTGGGGAGTGAACAAGCAATGGGAAATAATTGAACATTGTTTGGCTCAGTAATTAAGATGCTACTTGGGGTGCTTGCATCCCCTATATGAGTGCCTGAGATTGAGTCTTTTTTTTTTTTTAATTAATTAATTTATTTGAAAGTCAGAGTTACACAAAGACAGGAGAGGCAGAGAGAGAGAGTTCTTCCATCCGATGGTTCACTCCCCAGATGGCTGCAATAGCCGGAGCTGCGCCGATCCGAAGGCGGGAACCAGGAGCTTCCTCCGGGTCTCCCACGCGGGTGCAGGGGCCCAAGGACTTGGGCCATCTTCTACTGCTATCCCAGGCCATAGCAGAGAGCTGGATTGAAAGTGGAGCAGGCCGGCACCGCGGCTCACTAGGCTAATCCTCCACCTTGCGGTGCCGGCACACCGGGTTCTAGTCCCGGTCGGGGCGCCGGATTCTGTCCTGGTTGCCCCTCTTCCAGGCCAGCTCTCTGCTGTGGCCAGGGAGTGCAGTGGAGGATGGCCCAGGTGCTTGGGCCCTGCACCCCATGGGAGACCAGGAGAAGCACCTGGCTCCTGCCTTCGGATCAGCGCGGTGCGCCGGCCACAGCGTGCCAGCCAGGGCGGCCATTTGAGGGTGAACCAACGGCAAAAGGAAGACCTTTCTCTCTGTCTCTCTCTCTCACTATCCACTCTACCTGTCAAGAAAAAAAAAAAAAAAAAAGTGGAGCAGCCCGTCTCAAACCCCCACCCATGTGGGATACATGCACTTCAGGCCAGGGCGTTAACCCACTGCGCCACAGCGCCGGCCCCGAGATTGAGTCTTCATTCTACTCTTAATTTCAGCTTGTTGTTAATGTGATGACACAAGTACTTGGGTCCTTTCCACCCATGTGGGAGACCCCCTGATGTATTTGCTGGCTCCAGCTAGCACAGCCCCAGCTGTTGTAACCATTTGGGCAGTGAACTAGTGGATGAACGACATCTCTGTCTTTCTTCTCTCTCTTCTGCCTTTTCAAGTAAATATTTTAAAAATTCTTGTTTTTTAATCCATTTGTAGTTTGTTTTTTGTTGTTTTTTTGACAGGCAGAGTGGACAGTGAGAGAGAGACAGAGAGAAAGGTCTTCCTTCCGTTTGTTCACCCCCGCAATGGCCACTGCGGCCGGCGCACCACGCTGATCCAAAGCCAGGAGCCAGGTGCTTCTCCTGGTCTCCCATGCGGGTGCAGGGCCCAAGGACTTGGGCCATCCTCTACTGAACTCCTAGGCCACAGCAGAGAGCTGGACTGGAAGAGGAGCAACTGGGACAGAATCTGGCGCCCCGACTGGGATTAGAACCTGGTGTGCCAGCACCACAGGTGGAGGATTAGCCTATTGAGCTGTGGCGCTGGCCATTTGTAGTTTTTTTCATAGTCCCTCTTTTCCATGAACTTTTTGAAGACCTTAGTGTATGGATTAATTTATATCTGCATAAAATATCTTTGGAAATAATTAAGATCACCTACAGAAGAGAAAGCCTTGCTAGAGGATACATGTTGGTTTTATAGCTTATTAATTTTGAACTATGTGAATATATTACTCTTAAATTTTAATTAAAGCTGTTGAGATGCAGAAATGGAAAAATAGTATTTGTGGTTTCAAATAAATCACTCCCTCTTCCCACAAGACCTGCTCCTCGTAGTTAACTGCTGTTGAAAATTTTGACTGTCCTTGCAGGATTATCTATATATGTCTTAAGTGCAAACTTTCTTTCTTTATCTTAAAAAAAAATACAAAAATGGAATCACTTAATATGTCATATAGCACTTTTGATGAAATTACATGAAGATCCACTTTAGGCTATTAAAATCTACTGTACAAGTATATCTGTACCAACAGTTAGCTTCCTACCTTTTTTTTTTTTTTTTATAGAGATGGAACTTACAGAGATGGAAGCAGAGAAAGAGAGAGCGAGATCTTCTATTGCTGGTTCGCTCTCCAGTGGCTACAATGCCTGTAGCTAAGCCTATACAAAGCCAGAAGCCAGGAGCTTCTTTCAGGTCTCCCACATGGGTTCAGGGGCCCAAGGACTTGGGCCATGTTCTACTGCTTTCCCAGGCCATAGTAGAGAGCTGGATCAGATATAGAGCAGCCGAGACTGGTGCTGTGGCATAGTGAGTAAAGCCACCGCCGGCAGTGCCAGCATCCCATATGGGCGCCGATTTGAGTCCCGGCTGCTCCTCCTTCAATCCAGCTCTCTGCTATGGCCTGGGAAAGCAGTAGAAGACGGCCCAAGTCCTTGGGCCCCTGCACCCGCGTGGAAGACCTAGAAGAAACTCTGCCTCCTGGCTTCAGATCAGATCAGCTGCGGCCGTTGTGGCCATCTGGGGAGTGGGCCATCGGATGGAAGAATGGAAGACATCTCTCTCTCTCTGCCTCTGCTTCTCTGTAACTCTGCCTTCAAATAAATAAATATAAAAAAAAAAAAACAAAAAAACAGCAGCCAGAACTCAAACTGGTGCCTATATGGGATGTGGCACTTCAGGTGATGGCTTTACTCTCTATGCCACAGCACCGACCCCTTTTAAACTTTTTTAAGGCTAAACTTTTAGAAATGAACTACTTTAAAAAAAAAAAAAAGATGTATTTATTTATTTGAAAGATAATTACAGAGAGGCAGAGGCAGAGAGGTCTTCCATCTGTTGGTTCACTCCCTAAATGGCTGAAATGGCTGTAACTTGGCCGATCCAGAGCCAGGAGCTTTCTCCAGGTCTCCCATGGTGGGTGCAGGGGCCCAAGGACTTAGGCCATCTTCTACTGCTTTCCCAGGCCATAATAGAGAGCTAGATCAGCAGTGGAGCAGCCAACACTTGAACTGGTGCCCATATGGGAATGCCAACACTACAGGCGGTGGCTTTATCTGCTACCCCACAGCACTGGCCCCCTATTTTTTAAGTGAAGAAAGTGAGCTCATTTTTTAAGTGAGAAGCATACTTGAAATTAACAAACCATGAAGGCCATTTTCAAAAGAGTCCTTTACTTGTTTCGTTATTTTTCAGCCAGTATTAGATGACTGTTTTTAAAAAAGATGTGTTTTTTAAAAAGATGTAATTTTCTGCTAGTCACCTTACTATAAACTTTCACCTTCTCTACTCTTTCAGCTGTTGTGAATCTTACTAATTGTTTAGGGTTTAGATCATAAAAATACTTTTTAATTTTTTAGGAGTAAGAGTTCAGAAGATAATTACTGTGAGATAACTGGTAAGTATGACCAGAAATACTTTGAATATACACCTTTCTTTGCATCCAGATTCCTTGATAAGCCATTTGCCACGCTGTGTTAAGCCCCAGCCAGCAGCTCCAGCATCACATATCAGAGTCTGCTCTGCTTCTGATCTGGCTCCCTGGGAAAGCAGCCTGCCACCCATGTAGGGGAGACCCAGATGGAGTTCCAGTTCCTTGCTTCATCCTGGCTCAGCCCTAGCCATTACAACCATTTGGAGAATGAACCAGCAAATGAAAGATACTATTTTGTCTTTCTCCGTTCTCTCTCCTCTTCTGCCTCTGTAACTATCTTTCAGATAAATAATTCTTGTTTTTTAAAAAGTAGTATGTAATTAAGCCAGGACAGAAATGTAGAGATCTTTGTTACTTACACAAAGTCTCCCACTGGGACTTTCATAAATACTTTATAACTTTTTTTTTTTTAAGATTTATTTCTATATCTGAAAGACAGAGTTACTGAGGGGCAAAGGCAGAGAGAGAAGTCCTCCATCCACTGCTTTAATTCAGGCCCTCGTTAGTTTTTCCTGGGCTTTTGTGTTTAGTTTCTTTTTAAGAATTTATATATTTGAAAGGCAGAGTTACAAACAGGCAGAGAAAGAGAGAAAGGTCTCCCCAATGGCCAGAGCTGAGCTGATCTGAAGCCAGGAGCCAGGAGCTTCTTCCAGGTCTCCCAGGTGGATGCAGAGGCACAAAGACTTGGGCCATCTTTTACTGCTTTCCCAGACCAAATCAGAGTTGCATCAGAAGTGGAGCAGCGCCGGGTCTAGAACCAGCACCCATATGGATGCCGGCACTATAGACGGTGGCTTTACCTGCTAGGGCACAGCACTGGCTCCTAGTTTCTTATTCTTGCAATCCATTCTTAGTATTTCTAAATCTGCTTATGTTGACTTCCATTTAAAATGGTAAGTTGACGCTTTTTTGCTTACAGGATAAAGCACACACCGCAGCACTGTCCTATAGAGTCCTTTATTATTTGGTTTGTCTTCTCCAACCATATCTCCTTTCCGTTATAGGTATCCTGTGCTTTAACCCATGATGAATTATTTACAATCCCTTGTATGGATTTTTTCTGTCTGTATGAATTTATGAATGCTATTTTATCTACCTAAAATGCTTTTCCTGCTCTAATTTGCCTGTCACTTAGCTTTGTACTTCGTTTAACTCCAGTACTATTCAAAGTAGCTAGTCTGCAAACTGTTACAGTTTATGACAGTAGAGGAATTTGCAAACTAATGTAAATTAACTATGGTACTAACCCAGGGTTTAGTTCAGTTGACATTTTTTTTAAGTAAGGCTGTTTTGAGGATTTACAGTTGTTTGGGTTCATTTTCTATCACGAATTAGTTTAAATAGTTCAGAAACTGATTTAAATGTAGCTTTCTCTAACCACAGAGTTAGTCACTATATTCTGTGTTTTCATATCTCTTCTATTTCTCAGTTTTAGAATTTTTCACATTGTATTTTAGGTTTTTTCATCTGACTCTTTTATTAAACTACAAAATCATTGAGTCCAGAAATTTTGTCTTTTGTATGCCTTAGTAGATAATTTTTTTTTCCACATATAAAAGGTCTGGATCAATATTTGTTGAATAAAGGAATAGAAACCTGATATATAAACTTTAATTAAAAAATTAATTATTTTGAAGTTTGCTCTAAGGTCTCTTTAAAATTATTTTTATTTATGTATTTATTTTTTAAAGATTTATTTATTTATTTTTTGAAAGACAGAATGAGAGAGGCAGAGGCAGAGAGAAAGAGGTCTTCCATCCCCTGGTTCACTCTCCAGATGGCCTCAATGGCTGGAACTGTGCCAATCCAAAGCCAGGAACCAAGAGCTTCTTCCAGGTCTCCCACGGGGGTGCAAGGTTCCAAGGACTTGGGCCATCACCCACTGCCTTCTCAGGGGCATTAGCAGGGAGCTGGATAAGAGGTGGAGCAACCAAAGGTCAAATCTTCACTATGATATCGGATGCCAGGCAAGCGGCAGTTTGTCCCACTGTGTCACAACACCAGCACCAAATTTTCTACCTTTAAAATCATATTCTAAAACTATTTTTATCACACAGAGGATGTAGTAATCATGATTTCATTGTCATCATAGAGGACAATCAGAAGTCTTAATGAAATTAATGTGTAAGTCCTTATGAAGGGCCTATTAACTGATAAATACTTTTAACTGTTAAAAACACACACAAGGGGTGAACATTGTGGTGCTGAGAGTTAAGCTTCCACAGCCTATTTTGGAGTGTCTGGGATAGAGTCCCGCCTCTACTTCTGAACCAGCTTCCTGCTAATGCACATAGAAGGCATCAGATGTTGACTCAAATACTGGGGTTCTTAACATCCGTGTGGGAATCTTGGATGGAATTCCTGGCTTCTGTCTTTAGCTTGGCACAGCCCTGGCTATTATGGACATTTAAGGGATGAACTAGCAGACACAAAATCTCTCTATCTGTCACACTGTTCAAGTTAAAAATAGAAAGGCGGCGGGGGAAGAGATCCAAACAGAAGGAAAGCCAGGCTCTTAGTGATGTAATACATCCATGTTTTTTCTGATTTCAACTTTTTCTTTTTTATCAATAGGGATGAATACATTGCTTTGTGCTCCCATTCAGACCCAGATGCAACAGAGAGAGGTAGGAATTCATGCAGGTGCCCTCATTTATTACTCTCTTTACAGTTAAAACTTAAGAATTAAAGGGTAAAGGGAATGGCATGATTTAGGGATGAATTACCAAAATAAATCTGAACTTGAAAGATTTCCTTACCTTTCCAGTTAACCAAGAAAATTACTGCCAGTTTAAATAATGAGATTTATTATACCGAGACTTCTTAAATTTTAATGAGTATATAAATCATTTCAGGATTTTGTTACAATGTAGATCCTTATTCAGTTTATTCAATTGATTTTGGTTATATTTGGTGTTGTCAGTATTTTTCATTTTTCTAGTGGGTGTATAATTAACCTTGAATTTTTAATTTGTCTCAAAACACTAAAAAGTAAAATTATTCACAGGCTTTAGAAAAAATTTAATAGCAAATTATGTGAAACTTTCTATACTGTTGATTTAAATAAATCATTGTATCATGAAACCATCACTGAGGATTATTTGTATAGAAGTTTACATTTGATCTGATTTCTTACATTTTGTCTTCATTATAGTTTTCAACTATAGAACACAACCATGAAAGGAAACATGCAAGTGACCAGACAGTCATCTTTTTAGATGAAAACCATATGGACTTAACAGCAAGTCACACTGTGATGATTACCAGAGACCTTTTAGATTGTACCAAAAGTGAAAAGTCCACCAAGATAGACACCACGTCATTTCTGGCTGACTTAAAACACCACCTTGAGAACTCAAGAATGAAAAAATCAAATTGTTCTGTGGATCAAAACGCTTCTTCGGAAAAGAAAATAAATTGCACTGACTTCATAAAAAGATTGAAAACAGGCAAATACAATGCTTCTTTTTCTTCAGGGCCTGATAAAGAAAATTGTGAGATACCTATTTATTCCAAAGAAGCAAATAGTGCCTCTTCTATATATCAAATGTATGTACCTGTTAATGTAGCTGAGAATAGTAGCAATATGACTAGAATCTTTAGAGAACAAGATGATGGGATGAATTTCACCCAGTGTCATACAGCCAATATTCAGACATTGATTCCCACATCCAATGAGGCCAACTCAAGGGAATTTAAAGGTGATAGTACAATTTATGGGAATGACCAAATGGACTTGACAGTTAACCACACTGTCCAGATTTTACCCTTAGCACCTAATTTATCTGAAATAGAAAATCAAACTCAGAATGTCATGATGAATGTTATAACAGATTATGGAACTAAAGTTCCAGGAAAGAAAACAGTCTGTAAGAATAAACCAAATGCTGCTTTTCAAAACCCTTCCTTAAACCCTGAAGACACAATATGTATTACCAGAAGCCACATTATAGAGACAGAAACTCACACCATCACACAGACTTCCAATCAAGATACTAGAACTTTGGCCACAACACCAGAATCCATATGTTCTAGTCCATCTATTCAAGGTTATAAGACAGTTTTTTATTCTAGTTGTAATGATGCCATGGAACTGACCAAGTGTTTCTCAGGTATGAAAGAAGAGAAAAATTTGCCAAACCATGATGGTAATTCCAAAATTTGTCCCAATCCAGATGGCATCCCTCTTCTCCTAGAGAAAACGATTTATTCAGAAGAGGATAACATGGACATTACCAAGAGTCACACAGTTGCAATAGATAATCAAATTTTAAAACAAGATCAGACAAATGTACAAATAACTGCAGCACCAATATCTGAGAAAGAAATTGTACTCTCAAATCATATAACTGTGTCAGAATATGGGAAAATAAATGTAAGTTTTAGCTCAGTTCCTCTTGTGCCAAAGGAAAAATTGCAGCAGAACTTGGCAAATCCTTTATCTATTTCATTAACCAATGAAAAGACTGAACTCTTAGCTGGTGAAAATATGGATTTGACTGAAGGTCTTATAAATAACTTAGAAAGTCAAAGTCCTCTTGCATCTAGTAATCTAGTGCCAGAGAATATCAGTAAGTCTAACTCTCATAGTAAAAACACTTCAGAAGAATGGGGGAAAATAACCAAAAGTCATATCAAACCATCCCAACAACCAAACATAATATCTAAGGACATAGCAACAAATCATAATATTGTCAACTCTGGTAGAGTTCTTGATAAACAAAGAACGCTGACAAATAATAAAGATACAGTTTCAAGTGAACAGCCTTTGTTTTCTACCATGAAGCCATTATATTCAACAGAAGAACAATCTGACATGAAAACTTGTAATACTGCTGTTAATAGTCACACAGTGAAATCTATACTAGGCCAAAATTCTAAACTGCCTGAACCACTGAAGAAAAATGTAAGTGACTGCACATCTGACTATTCTCATGAGAAGATGATTATTTGTTCAGAGGAGGAACAAAATATGGATCTAACCAAGAGCCACACTGTTGTCATTGGATTTGGTCCTTCTGAAATACAAGAACTTGATCAGACTAATTTAAAACATACTACTAACCAGGTAGCAGTAAGCAAACAGAGAACTATAAAACTTGAAAAATGTAATAAAAGTCCTATAGAGAAAAGTAGAATGTTTGTATCTAATAATATCATGGATGTGTCAGAAGACAAAAACGTGCAGAAACCTGAATTTCTGAAGGAAAATAAAAAACTCAAATGTCGTGGAAGGAAAAGTGTTGGTGGACTAAAGCATGATAAGTCTGTTATATTTTCAGAGGGGGATGAGAATGATATGGATATCACCAAGAGTTACACAGTAGAAATAAGCCATAAGCCTCCATTAGATGAACATGATTCCCATTTGGTGCCCTTGCCAGAAACTTCTAAAACTATTTTGTATTCATGTGGGCAGGATGACATGGAGATTACTAGAAGTCACACGACTGCCTTAGAATGTAAAACTGTCTTACCAGATGAAATAACTGCTATGGGTAAAACTGTAATGTTTGTCGATGACCAAAATGAATTAGAAATGACAAAATGTCACACTGTTTTCATTGACTTTCAAGGCAGACCTGACGTTGAACTATCTAAAAGGAAAAGCCTACGACAATCAAAAGTGACATACACTGCTGAGGAGAGTGTTTTCTTTCCAGAATGTGATAAAAGTGATCATAAAGCAGCAAAAGGCAGCCATCTAACAGTACTGGAGGAAAGGCCGAATAGTGATCCTGCAGAGAGAGCCACAGCATTTATAACTGATGATAACATGGAAGTGTCTAAATCAACCACACTGAAAAATATCAAAGATGTCCAGAAGCCTGGATTTCTGAATGAACTTCTACCTGGCAAAAGTCAGAGAAGAAAAAGCCTTAGGCTCAAAAATGACAAGACCATTGTATTTCCAGAGAATGATAAAAATGATCTGGATATCACCCAGATTTGTATGATGGACATAAATAACAGAAGTGCCCTGGAAGATAGAGATTTCCATTTGGTGCCTTCAACAGGAACTTCTAAAACTATTTTGTATTCATGTGGACAGGATGACATGGAGATTACTAGAAGTCACACAACTGCCTTAGTATGTAAAACGGTCTTACCAGATGAAACAACTACTAGGCCAGTGGACAAAACTGTAGTGTTTGTGGATAATCAAAATGATCTGGAAGTCACCAAGTCCCATACTGTTTTCATTGATTTTCAAGCCACAGAGAAAATATTTCATGAGAACCCTAAATTTGGGATAGCAAAAGAAAAAAACTTAAACAGTTCTTTTCCTGAGGAAAAGAAAAATAGCTGTGTTCAGGAAATCCCTAAAAAACAAGAACTGGCAACAGAAAACAAAACTTTTCTTCACACTGAGCAAGAGCATCATATGATACCCATTGTTCCTACTAATATATTGTCTGGGGATCAAAGTGAAACGGAAACCATGAAATCTTGTAGAGCTGCTACAGATGAAGAGGTCATGGGGAAAGGTGTGGGTCAGGCCTATACACTGGAAAAAGCTATAGTTGAAAGCTGTCACTTAGATAGTACAGATAGAAAAAATGTGGATTTTACAAGCAGTCATGTAACTACTATTTGTGGATCAAATGATTATTCCTGTTTACCAAATGTTTCCTGTTTTAATAATTTAGAGGGAAATGTCATGTCCTTGTGTGGTAAAGATAAGGAAAAAGCCAATAATTGCCCAATGCAAAATGATCTTGCTTTTGCAGACAGTTTACCCTGTGAACATAACATGGCATCTGATGGGCTGACCCTCTCTACTCCTTGCCCTTTGCTAGAGAAACAAGAAGCTATTCAAACCAATACCAAAGGACAGTTACACTGTGCCATAACACTGCCAAAAGATCAGGATCTGATTAAAGAGCCTCAAAATCTATTAGCTAATCAAACTTTGATTCATAGCCAAAATCTGGGGGAGATGACTAAACTTAACTCAAAGCGAGTATCTTTTAGGCTTCCAAAGGATCAAATGGAGGGCTTGGTTGATATTTGTGTTGCTTCTGAGCCTCACCTCCCAACTCAGCAACCTCCATTGCTTCAAAAAGGACAGAGTATTATCAGTCAAAATGATGTGAAATTGCCTAAAGATGGAGATAAGAGTTTAAATATTGTTACAGGAATTTCCTTTGCATCCACGTATGAAAACAAGCCCAAAATACTCAATAAGAAGAAGCAGTTTTCCATAGCCTGCAAAGAACTGAAGGAAAACAGTCAAACAGCTAAGTCAAACTTGACTGTGCAAGTCATTCAGACCCATTGTAGTGCTAGACAAATATCAGATCCTGTAATTGTGTCTGATGCTCCATGTTTTAGTAGTGTCAAACAAAATCTGAATAATTTGGATGGAAAAACTGAAGGGTTTTTAGATTTCCAAACTGTTCATAAATCACCTCCTTCAGAACAATCACTTAAATTAGGAAATGAGACATACAATGGTAAGAATATAGTGCAAGCTACAGAAATACATAATATAGTCTCCAGCAACGTGAACGATACTAAAGGTGAAGAAAATAAAAGTTCTCATAAAGAAGCTGAAGCCACCCCTGTCCCATTAAAGACTGCTGTTAAAGATAAAATGAGGAGATGCTCTTTGGGAATCTTTTTGCCCAGATTGCCAAACAAGAGAAATTGTGGTGTTACTGTTACTGATGACCTGGAACAGATTCCAGCAGATATAACTGATTTAAATCATTTAGAAACTCAGCCTGTCTCCAGCGAGGATCCATGCACTGGATCTGTTGCAGCTAAACTGAATTTAAGTCCATCTCAGTATATAAATGAGGAAAACCTTCCATTATACCCGGGTGAGATTAATTCCTTGGACTCCGTATGTGTAGACATTGAGGACAAAACTTTGATTGAAACATACCAAAAGGAGAGTTCACCATCTGAAAATAAACTGGAAGAAACCTGCAATCGACAAAAAAGAACCTGGGTACAAAAAGAAGATAGTCCAAATGAGAAAAAAATCCGAAAAACAGAGATTGAGCTTAGTGATACTACACAAGATCAAGAGGTGAGCCTGTGTTGAACCTTTAGATTTTGCCTTTTTTTTTTTTTTTTAAGATTATTTATTTGAGAGTCAAAGTTACACAGAGAGAGGAGAGGCAGAGAAAGAGAGGTCCTCCATCCACTGATTCACTCCCCAGTTGGCTGCAGCAGCTGGACCTGTGCTGATCCAGAACCAGGAACCAGGATCCTTCTCGGTCTCCCATGCAGGTGCAGGGGGTCCAACCACTTTGGTCATCTTCCACTGCTTTCCCAGGCCATAGCAAAGAGCTGGATTGGAAGTGGAGCAGCCGGGACTTGAACCGGCACCCGTATGGGATGCCAGCACTGCAGGTGGTGGCTTAACCTGCTACACCACAGCACCGGTTTTAGATTTTGCTTTTTTAACTATGGAGTTCTTAAATTTTAATTTTAGTCTTAGGTAAGCAGAAATTAATTATTCCTATATATAAGGCTGGAGAAATACTCCTATCTTCAATACTAAGCTAGCAGGTAGACATCAAAACAGTTTAAAGTGACAATTACAAAAATTAAATGGAAAGTTGTACCAAACTAAACATTGTTGGAGCCAGCATTGTGGCATAGTGAGTTAAACCACTACCTGCAACGTTGGCATCCCATATGGGTGCTGTTTCCAGTTGCATATACTCCACTTCTAATCCAGCTCCTGCTGATATGCCTGGGAAAGCAGTGGAAGATGGCCCAAGTACTTGGGCTCCTATATATCCACATGGGAGATGCAGATGAAGCTCCTGGCTTCGGCACAGTCCTGGCCATTGTGGCAATTTGGGGAGTAAACCAGCAAAAGATATCTCTGTTTCTTTTCTCTCTGTAACTGTGTCTTTCAAATAAAAAAATCTTTTAAAGATTAAATTAACCAGTGTTGAAATTGTGAAATTCTAAATATCTGTTTTGCCTTCAGTGACTTTGTCAGCATTGCTTTGAAAAATCTCTAGGAAGTATATATGAAAAGACTTCAGAACGTTTATGGAGAAATCTTAAAGATAAATTTATTTTGATGTAAAATTTTTTTTGAAATCCATGCATTTTTTCCCCCTAATTTTCATTTTCCATGAACTTTTTGAAGATCCCCCCTCATGTATAGTTTGAAAAGACATCTTCACTATTATAAATACTTGAGGAGTAAAAAACATTCCTGTTACCACTATTGCATGAAGAAAAGCTTGACTGAATTCTCTTGGCTGATGAGGATACGTAGAAGCTGAGAGCCCATTTCTTTAGTGAGTGGGAAAGTCCCTAGTCAAGCCCATTATCTCAAAGTAATAATTTTTAAAATTTATTTTAAAGAACTTTTTTAAAGATATATTTTTTTATCTATTGAAATGCAGAGTTACAGAGAGAAGGGAAGAGACAGAGATTTTCCACCTGCTGGTTTACTCCCCAAATGGCCACAACAGTAAGGGCTGTGCCAGGCCAAAGCCAGGAGTCAGGAGCTTCTTCTGGGTCTCCCACGCGGGTGCAGGGTCCCAAGCACTTGTGCCATCTTCTACTGCTTTCCCAGGCCACAGCAGAGAGCTAGATTGGAAGTGGAGCAGCTAAGACTCAAACCAGTGCCCATATGGGATGCTGGCACTGCAGGCAATGACTTTTACCCCCTATGCCACAGTGCTGGCCACCACCTACAACCAGTATTCTAGTCTGATTTTCTGCAGTGTGATAGACCTGATGCTGATGGTTAGTAGCTGAACAGCTGGATAGGTAAACATGAGGTAGATTATAGGATCTGCCTGTGATTTAGATATATCTAAGAAACTGTTCAGTGTAATAAAATTATTTCTGATTAAAGGTTTAAATTGCCTGTTATTCTGATTCTTTCAGATACTTTGTAGGGATTATAGATAAGTTTTATGTTAGAATTAGTATTTTTGGGAGACCGGCGCTGTGGCCCAGTGGGTTAACGCCCTGGCCTGAAGCGCTGGCATCCCATATGGGCTCCGGTTCGAGACCCGGCTGCTCCACTTCCGATCCAGCTCTCTACTATGGCTTGGGATAGCAGTAGAAGATGGCCCAAGTCATCGGGCCCCTGCACCCATGTGGGAGACCCAGAAGTTTCTGGCTTCGGATCGGCGCAGCTCCAGCCGTTGCGGCCAATTGGGGAGTGAACCAATAGATGGAAGACCCTGTTCTCTCTCTCTCTACCTCTCCTCTCTCTGTGTAACTCTTTCAAATAAATAAATAAATAAATAAATAAATCTTTAAAAAATAGAATTAGTATTTTTGTGAATGTTCAATAAGTATTTAGTCTCTATCATTATACACTGTCCTAACTATTCTGATGATGTCCCTTGATTGATAATTTCAGGTTTTTGATCACCATACTGAAAGGGATATAGATAAAAATGCCAACAGTGTATTGATAAAAAGCCTGAGCAGGACTCCGTCTACTTGCAGCAGCTCTCTGGATTCAGTCAAGGCTGATGGGACATCTCTGGACTTCAGCAGTAAGATCTTCATGAAAGCTAAATAATAGCCCCCATTTACTTGACTAATAATAAATGTATTTCAGTTTAAGGAATAATTGAATATTGTATGTTATAAAATAGAGTTGATAAATAATCTAATATTTATTTTAATAGTTATTTTAATGAATTGAGAAGTGGTATACTGCAGAGGAATAGTGATTTTCTTTCAGAGGGGAAAGAGTGATTAAAACCTTAAAACTGTAATAGACTGTGTCTGAAGACTGACTGTCTTCCCAGAAACATCCCAGTGGATGGCTTCAAGACTATGAACCACCCCTAAATCTGAAAGATAACTAAAATTAAGCTTACAGTTTAATTTTGACTTGTTCATCACATGAATTTGCTCAACTTCTAGCACACCGCAATAGTCAAATGGAATCACAGTTTATCAGAGATACTATTTGTGAAGAGAGTTTAAGGGAGGTATGTGAAAAGTATTTTTTCATTTCTAATACAACTAATTTTCTTGTTTCATTTTGTCTTAAGTTATAAAATATTTAAAATATGCAGAAAGATTAGTTTTCTTTGTTGAGGATTCAGCATAACAACTGTATGGATTACTATCATAGTCTATTTTCTGTTGCTATAACTGAATACAACATATTTGATAATTTACAAAGAACTGAGGTTAATTTAGCTAGGTTCTTTTTTTTTGTTTTGTTTTAAGGATTTATTTTATTTATTTGAAAGGCAAAGTTACAGAGAAGTCTTCCATTTGCTGGTTCACTCCCTACACGGCCCCAATGGCCAGAGCTGCAGAACTGGTCCAGGCTGGAACAAAGAGCCAGGAGATTCTTCCTGGTTTCCCACATAGATGCAGGGGCCTGAGCACTTGGGCCATCTTCCACTACTTTCCCAGGCACATTAGCAGGGAGCTGGATCAGAAGTAGAGCAACTGTGACTCGAACTGGCATCTGTATAGGATGTTGGTGCTGCAGGCAGCAGCTTTACCCGTGATGCCACAATGCCAGTCCCAATTTAACTAGGTTGTAGAGATTGGGAAGTCCAAGAACATGGCTGTAGCTTCTGTTTAATATTTTATGACGGCCTTCTGCCTGGTACGGACAGAACAAGCTTGCTAACTGGAGTCTCTTCCTCTTACAAAGCCATGAAGACCTCGCCCTTATGAACTCTTTTTTTTTTTTTTTTTTTTTTTTTTTAGCAGGGAGAGTGGACAGTGAGAGAGAGAGACAGAAAGAAAGGTCTTCCTTTACCGTTGGTTCACCCTCCAATGGCCGCCACGGCTGGCACGCTGTGGCCGGTGCACCGCGCTGATCCGAAGGCAGGAGCCAGGTGCTTCTCCTGGTCTCCCATGGGGTGCAGGGCCCAAGCACTTGGGCCATCCTCCACTGCACTCCCTGGCCACAGCAGAGAGCTGGCCTGGAAGAGGGGCAACCGGGACAGAATCCGGCGCCCCGACCGGGACTGGAACCCGGTGTGCTGGCGCCGCAAGGCAGAGGATTAGCCTAGTGAGCCGCGGCGCCAGCCCATGAACTCTTCTAATCCTAATTACTTCCTAAAGTTCTCACCTCCAAATGCCACTAACATATGACTGGAGTTATTGAGTTTATACATGAGCTTTGAAGGAGACAAACATCTGTACCATAGCAAGTAGAAATGATGATTAAAAGACTTATGTTGGGGGGGGGGGCTGGCACTGTGGCGCAGCGGGTTAACACCCTGGCCTGAAGTGCTGGCATCCCATGAGGGCGCCGATTCGAGTCCCAGCTGCTCCACTTCTGATCCAGCTCTCTGCTACGGCGTGGGAAAGCAGTAGAACACAGCCCAAGTCTTTGGGCCCCTGCACCCCCGTGGGAGATCCGGAAGAAGATCCTGGCTTTGGATCAGCACAGCTCCGGCCATTGTGGGCAACTGGGGAGTAAACCATCGGATGGAAGACCTCTCTCTCTCTCTGCCTCTCCTTCCCTCTGTGTAACTCTGACTTTCAAATAAATAAATAAATCTTTAAAAAAAAAAAAAGACTGGCACCGCGGCTCACTAGGCTAATCCTCCACCTTGTGGCACCGGCATACCGGGTTCTAGTCCTGGTCGGGGCGCCGGATTCTGTCCCGGTTGCCCCTCTTCCAGTCCAGTGGAGGGTGGCCTAAGTGCTTGGGCCCTGCACCCGCATGGGAGACCAGGAAGCACCTGGCTCCTGCCATCGGATCAGCGCGGTGCGCTGGCCGCAGTGCGCCAGCTGTGGCGGCCATTGGAGGGTGAACCAACGGCAAAGGAAGACCTTTCTCTCTGTCTCTCTCTCACTGTCCACCCTGCCTGTCCAAAAAAAAAAAAAAAAACAACTTATGTGGGACAGGCATTTGGCCTAGCATTTAAGATACTGGTTGGGATGCTCACCTCCCATATTGGAGTGCCAGTGTATAAGTCCTAGGTCCTCTCCCAGTTCCAGCCTCCTGCTAATACAGGAAGCATTAGGTGATGGGAGGCAGCAGATGATAGCTCAAGTAGTTGAGCCCTTGCCACCCATGTGACAGACCTGAATTAAGTTCCTGGCTCCTGGCTCCAGTTTGGCCCGGCCCACCCCAGCCATTCCAGGCATTTGGGGAATGAAGCAGAGGAAGAGAGCTAACTTTGGGACTGTCATTGTGGTATGTTTGGTTGAATTCCACCTTCAATGTTGGCGTCCCATATCAGAGCACTGATTCAAGTTCCAGCTGCTCCACTTCCAATCCAGCTTCCTGCTAATGTTCCTGGGAAATCTGTGGAAGATGGCCCAAGTGCTTGGGCCCTAGCCACCCACGTGGGAGATCCGAATGGAATTCCAGGCTCTTGACTTTGGCTTGGCCCAGCCACAGCTGATGCAGCCATTTAGGTAGTGAACCAGAGGATGGAAGATCTCTTTCTCTGTCTCTCCCTCTGTTTCTCTGTCACTTTGCCTTTTGAATCAATAAAATAAATCTCAAAAACAAAAAATTTTAACTCTGTTGTTGAATAACCTTAAGAAATAATGTTAAATCTGTCCTTGTGTATAACTTGCAATATACAAAGTGCTTTAAGCCATTTAGAAGCAGATGAGGTGATTATAGTCAGATTGTACTTACCTTGAAAAGTCACACAAACTGTTGTCTCTTTTCTCAGAAACTCAAAGATGGGAGAATAACAGTAAGGGAGTTCTTTATACTTCTTCAAGTCCACATCTTGATACAGAAACCCCGACAGAGCAATCTCCCAGCCAAAGTAAGTGCAATTTCTTGGTAATATAGTTATTTCAGCTATAATGTATTATACTTTTTTTATAACAAGACAGCATTAAATCAAGTGTTTATTCAAGAACAAAAAAAATCAAAGAAAACAGATTTTTCTATAGAAAGTTTCCTGTATTGTACACGTTTGTGATACATTTTTTTCTTTGTTTAATTTATTTCAAAGTCAGAGTTACACAGTGAAAGGAAGAGAGAGAGAGAAAGGAATCTTCTGTCCACTGGTTCATTCCCCAAATGGCACAACAGCCAGGGGCTGCATGAAGCTGAAGCCAGGATTCAAGAGCTTCTGGATCTCCCACGTGGATACAGAGGCCCAAGCACTTGGCCGTGTTCTGCTGCTTTCTCAGGCCAGTTAACAGGGAGCTGGATTGGAAGTGGAGCAGCCAGGTCTGAAACCAGCACCCATGTGAGCATGTGAGATACTGGCTGCAGCTTTAATCATTATGCACAACACTGGCCTCTGTGGTACACTTTTTTGATCATAGATTTTGAAAGGCAAAATTGTAATTTTTTAGTACCTTGCCATATATTTTGTTTGGTAATTTTTTGATTACAGAAAAATATGTTTTAGAAGTTTGTAATGAGCATTTTTCAAAGTAAAAATATGTAAATAATAGAATATTTAAATAATGCAGATCGACAAACTCAATTTAAAAGATTAATAGAAAAACTTGTGGTACTGGTGCTGTGGCAAAGTAGGTTAAGCCTCTACCTGTGGCGCCAGCATCCCATAAGGGCTGATTTAAGTCCTGGCTGCTCCACTTCTGATCAAGCTCCCCGATAATGGCCTGAGAAAGCAGTGGAAGATGACCCAAATGCTTGGGCTCTTGCACCCATGTGGGAGACCTGGAAGAAGCTCCTGGCTTCAAATCAGTCTAGCTCTGGCAGTTGGGGCCATTTGGGGAGTGAACCAGTGGATGGAAGACCTTTCTGTTTTTCCCTGTCTCTGTCTATGACTCTACCTTTCAAATAAATAAACAAAAAACCTTAAAAAAAAATTAACCACTCTGAAACTTGAATTAATACTGGTGCATGCCTCAAGATATCAGTTCTGGGGCCGGGGCCGTGGCTCACTTGGTTGATCCTCTGCCTGTGGCACCGGCATCCCATATGGGCGCCAGGTTCTAGTCCCGGTTGTTCCTCTTCCAGTCCAGCTCTTTGCTGTGGCCTGGGAAAGCATTGGAGGATGGCCCAAGTGCTTGGGCCCCTGCACCCACATGGGAGACCAAGAAGAAGCTTCTGGCTCCTGGCTTCGGATTGGCATAGTGCTGGCCGTAGCGGCCATTTGGGGGGTGAACCAACAGAGAGAAGACCTCTCTCTGTCTCTCTCACTGTCTAACTCTGTCTGTCAAATAATAATAAAAAAAGATATCAGTTCTGAGGGAATGATTATTTTTTTTTCAGTTTACTATAAGCACAACACCTACTCCAGAGGACCTGATGTTAAGACAGTATGTTTATGGACCCAAGATAGAGATTTATAGAGAAGATTGTGAGGTCCTTCGCCAGAAGATTGAAGAGTAAGAAATCTTTGATTTTGTTTTTTTCTGTTTGTGCAGTTTTTGTTGATCAGCAAGTTGTCTGTGGTAAGATTTTCATTAAAATACCACTGGCATGGGAAAAAGTTGATGGCATTAACTGATGGTGTGACATGGTTGAGAGTGTTTTGCTTTTGTAATCAGATATGTTGAAGCTGAATATTGAATACAACACTTGAATACAACAACCTTGGGTCAGTAATTTAACCTTCATTTCTGCATCCATAAAGTGGGGATTATAATACCTACTTTACAGGTAAAAATAAACAGTAGAAATATTGTATATAAAATGTTTTCAGAAGCAGGTGTGTGGCCTAACAGTCAGGATGCAGCTTGGAGCCGACACTATGGCACAGTGGGTTAACACCTAGGCTTAAAGTGCCAACATCACATATGGGCACCAGTTTGGGTCCCAGCTGCTCCACTTCCGATCCTGCTCTCTGCTATGGCCTGGGAAAGCAGTAGAGGATGACCCAAGTCCTTGCGCCCCTGTACCCGTGTGGAAGACCCGGAAGAAGCTCCTGGCTCCTGGCTTTGGATTGGCACAGCTCCAGCCATTGCAGCCAACTGGGGAATGAACCATCAGATGGAAGACATCTCTCCTTACCTCTCTCTCTGTGTAACTCGGACTTTCAAATAAATCAATAAATCTTAAAAAAAAAAATGCAACTTGGAATTGGAATTCCCACATTCCATATTAGAGAACCTGGATTCAAGTCCTAGCTCTGTTACTGATTCCAGCTTCCTGATAATATGCACTAAGAGGCAGCAAGTGAAAACTCAACTACCTGGGTCAATGCTACCCTCATAGGAGACTTGGGTTGAGTTTCCAGCTCCCAGCTTCAGTGTGGCCCAACTTCAGCCTCTGTAGGCATTTAAGGAATGAACCAGAGCTGGTCGCTTTCTCTGTTTGCCTGTCTGTCTCTGTTTGCCTTTCAAATACATTTTTTTTTAAAGATTTATTTATTTATTTGAAAGGGAGAGGCAGAGAAAGAGAGTGAGAGAGAGAAAGGTCTTCCATCCTCTGGTTCACTCCCTAAATGTTCGAAGCTGCCAGAGCTGCTCCAATCAGGAGCCAGGAGACTCTTCCAGGTCTCCCACGTGAGTGCAGGGGCCCAAGGACTTGGACCATCTTCTGCTGCTTTCCCAGGCAGAAAGTTGGATCGGAAGTGGAGCAGCTGGGAGTCAAACTGGCACCCAGCACTGCAGGCAGCAACTTACCAGCCCCTTGAAACTTTTAAAAAATTCTTTTAATGTGTTCATACCATTCTTAGCAAGAAATACATGCTCAATAAAAATAAACACTAATTATTAGATTATAATAAAATACTTGCAGGAGGGGCTGGCACTGTGGCATAGCAGGTAAAGCTACCACCTGCAATGCCGGCATCCCAGGTGGGCACCAGTTCGAGTACTGGCTGCTCCGTTTCCAGTCGCGCTCTCTGCTATGGCCTGGGAAAGCAGTAGAAGATGGCCCAAATCCTTGGGCCCTTGCACCCATGTGGGAGACCCAGAGGAAGATCCTGGCTCCTGGCTTTGGATCAGCACAGCTCTGGCCATTGTGGCCATCCGGGGAATGAACCAGTGGATGGAAGACCTCTCTCTCTCTCTACCTCTGCCTTCTGTAACTCTGACTTTCAAATAAATAAATAAATCTTTTTTAAAAAATGGTTATAAATATTACTTGCGGGAGAGCATCTTTTTTTTTTTTTTTTAGAAGACTTATTTTTTATTTATTTGAAAGGCAGAAATAGAGACGAGAGAGAGAGAGAGAGAGATCTTCTATCCATTGGTTCACTCCCCAAATGGCTGGTCCTAAGCCAGTCCAGAGCCAGGAGCTTCTTCCAGGTCCCATGTGGGTGCAGGGGCCCAAGCAATGGAGCCATGTTCCATTGCTTTCCCAGGGGCATTAGCAGGGAGCTGGATTGGAAGTGAAGCAGCTAGGACTCAAACCAGAGCCCATATTGGATGCTGGCACTACAAGTGGAATCTTAACCTTCTATGCTGTAGTGCCAGCCCTAAGAAAATATCTTCTAAAGGAGAAAGTACATTTTCATATTTTATTTTTAAATTTTACTTATTTGAAAGACAGAGAGATAGGAAGAAAAAGATCTTCCATCTACTGGTTTGCTCCCCCAGTGCCTGCAACATCCAAAGCTGGCCCAGGTTGAAGCCAGGACCCTAGAACTCAATCTGCATTTCCCACATGAGTGGCAGGAACCCAAGTACTTGAGCCATCACCTGCTACCTCCCAGTGTGCAAATTAGCAGGAAGCTGGAATTGTAAGCAGACCTGGGACTAGAACCCGGATCTTCTGTGCCCAAATGCTTGCCCCGGTTAGTAGAAATTTATATGTAGTACCTTAAATCAAGTTTCCTATTAGGTTTATAATTTTATCACATTAGCACTTGGTTTTCCTTTGTAAAAGAATATGGTTTTACCCAGAAGACAGCTCTTTGTTTTTGGAATATGTAAATGCTTCAGACTGATTTCAAAGTAGATATAAGAATATTTGTTTTCTGAGGTTTTTTGTTGTTGTTTTGAGAGGAAGAGAGAAAATAACTGAAAGCTCCCATCTTTTGATTCGTTCCCCAAATTTCCACAAAATCCTGTTCAGATTGAAGCCAGCCAGCCAAGAAGATTGCCTCAGTTACAGCAGAATTTTCACTGATGGCTAAGTTAATTGGGTTCCTGCCACCACCGTGGGAAACCTGAATGGAATTTCCAACTTCATCACCCTGGCTTTTTTTTTTTTTTTTTTTAAGATTTATTTATTTGAAAGGCAGAGTTACAGAGAGGCAGAGATGGAAAGAGAGAGAAAGGTCATCCATCTGCTGGTTCACTCCCCAGATGGCCACAATGGCCAGAGCTGTGCCGATCTGAAGGCAGGAATCAGAAGCTTATTCCAGGTCTCGCACGAGGGTGCAGGGGCCCAGGCTCTTGGGCCATTGTCTACTGCTTTCCCAGGCCATAGCAGAAAGCTAGATTGGAAGCAGAGCAGCTGGGATTCAAACCGGTGCTATAGGATGCTGGTGCTACAGACGGCGGCCTTACCCGCTAGGCCACAGTGCCAGCCCCAGCCCCCTGGCTTTTATCGGCATGGAGAAATAAACCAGAAGATGGGAGCTGGCTAGCTAGTATATGTATGCACTGTCTCTCTCTCTCAAATCAGTGATTTGAAAAAAGAATTTATAACTAAAAGTAGTATTTGTATCATACTTATCTAGTATGATAAGTGTGGAAGCATTCTGACAAACAAAAAAAAAATAATCTTTAAAAATTGTATGATCTGGACCCCTCACTGTGGTACAGAAAGTTAAGCCTCTGCCTGCACTGTCAGCATCCCATATGGGTGCCAGTTCGAACCTTGGCTGCTCCATTCCTGATCCAGCTCCCTGTTAATGCACCTAGGAAAGCATTGGAAGATAGCCTGAATACTTGGGCCCCTACACCCACATGGGAGACCCAAAAGAAACACTTGGTTCCTGGCTTCGACCAGGCCCAGCCCTGGCCATTGCAGCCATTTTGGGATTAAACCAGCAGATGAACAATCTCTCTCTCTCTCTCTCTCTCTCTCTGTCTCTCTGTCTCTCTGTCTCTCTGTCTCTGTCTCTCTTCCTTTCAAATAAATCTTAAAAAAAAAATTGTATGGTCTTAAAAGTAGAATTTAAGATACAATTTTAGTACTTCGGGCATTACCTGGAGCTCAGGCAGCTGCACGTGGTACAGAAGACAATGACTAAGAACAAATTAAAAGGGCAAAGTCCAGGAACATATTTCACATATCCAGCCAAAAATATCTTTAAGGCTAAACACAAAGCAAAGCCAGTTACCACTAATTGTAAGATAAACATTGAGAATAATGAAAAAGTTAACAGAGTGAATAAAATTTTTGCAAATACACAAAAAGAACACCCAAGTACACACGAATTTCCTGTGAAACTTCTGCAGAAAGTGCTGATTCCTCAACAACATTATGAAAATGAACTAGTTAGTATTGAAAAAGCTGTAAGATTAATGCCTCGGCTGACGCCGTAGCTCCATAGGCTAATCCTCCACCTGCGGCGCTGGCACCCTGGGTTCTAGTCCCGGTTAGGGTACCGGATTCTGTCCCGGTTGCTCCTCTTCCAGTCCAGTTCTCTGCTGTGGCCTGGGAGTGCAGTGGAGGATGAACCAAGTGCTTGGGCCCTGCACCTGCATGGGAGACCAGGAAGAAGCACCTGGCTCCTGGCTTCAGATCAGCGCAGTGCACCGGCCGCAACGCTCCAGCCGCGGGGGCCATTGGAGGGTGAACCAACAGCAAAGGAAGACCTTTCTCTCTGTCTCTCTCTCTCACTGTCCACTCTGCCTGTCAAAAATAAATAAATAAATAAATAAAGTACAGTATTGGCACATTTTAAAAAGAGACAGGACCGGCACTGTGGTGTAGTGGGTAAAGCCACCACCTGCAGTGCCGGCATCCCATATGGGCGCCAGTTCAAGTCCTGGCTGCTCCACTTCTGATCCAGCTCTCTGCTATGGCCTGGGAAAGCAATAGAAGATGGCCCAAGTGCTTAGGCCTCTGCACCCACGTGGGAGACCCAGAAGAAGCTCCTGGCTCCTGGCTTTGGATCGAACTAGCTCCGTCCATTGCGGCCAATTGAGGAGTGAACCTGCGGATGGAAGACCTCTCTCTCTCTCTCTCTGTCTCTCTCTGCCTCTCCCTCTCACTATGTAATTCTGACTTTCAAATAAATAAATACATCTTTAAAAAAAAAAAAAAGAGAGAGACAACATAAACAGACCTTTTCCATAATCTAGGAAGTGGAATGGCAGAAATCAGTAAAATGTGATAAAGTGCTAAAAACAGAAGGCACAAAATCTGTTCACTGAGGCAGTTATAAATCTTCATATCTTAATTTATCTCCTTTTTTTTTTTTTTTTTTTAAGATTTATTTGAAAGAGTTACAGAGAGAGAAGAGAGGCAGAGAGAGGTATTCCATCCAATGGTTCACTCCCCAGATGGCTGCTAAAGCCAGAGCTGAGCCAATCTGAAGCTAGGAGCCAGGAGCTTTTTCCTGGTCTCCTAAGCTCCTGGCTCCTGCCTTCAGATCGGCGTAGCTCCGCCCATTGCGGTAGTCTGGGGAGTGAACCACTGGATGGAAGACCTTGCTCTCTGTCTCTACCTCTCTCTCTGTCTTTTTTTTTTTTTCTTTTTTGACAGGCAGAGTGGACAGTGAGGGAGAGAGACAGAGAGAAAGGTCTTCCTTTGCCGTTGGTTCACCCTCCAATGGCCACCACGGCCGGCGCAACGCGCTGATCTGAAGGCAGGAGCCAGGTGCTTCCTGGTCTCCCATGCGGGTGCAGGGCCCAAGTACTTGGGCCATCCTCCACTGCACTCCCTGGCCACAGCAGAGAGCTGGCCTGGAAGAGGGGCAACCGGGACACAATCCGGTGCCCCGACTGGGACTAGAACCCGGGTTGCCGGTGCCGCAAGGCAGAGGATTAGCCTAGTGAGCCGCCACACCAGCCTTCTAACTCTTTCAAATAAATAAATAAATCTTTTAAAAAATAAATAAAAAATAAAAAGATTAGTTATTTGAAAGAGTTAGCAAAGGAAGAGGGAGAGACTGAGATCTTCATCTGCTGGTTCACTACCCAAATGGTCACAATGGACAGGGCTGGGACAGGCTGAAGCCAGGAGCCTAGAGCTTCATCCAGGTCTCCCATACGGGTGGCAGGAACCCAACCATTTTTGCCATCTTCCCCTGCTTTTCGCAGGCCTTTAGCTGGAAGCTGGATCAGAAGTGGTTTAGCCAGGACACCAACCAGCACCCATATGAGATGCTGGTGTCACAGGCGATGGCTTTTACCCACCTTGCTACAACACTGGCCCCTATTTCCTTTATTTTTTAAGTGGCAGTGAATGTACATTTGGGTTTAAGAACATAAAGATAATAGAATGGGTGTTGTGTTACAGCAAGTGAAAGGCACTGCTTGGGATACTCACATCCTATATGAAGTGCCTGGGTTGAGTCCTGGCTACTCCACTTCTGATTCAGCTTCCTACTTGTACACAGCAGTTAGTGGCAGCAGTTAGTGTGGCCCACGTACTCGAGTCCTTGCTGCCCATGAGAGAAACCTAGATGGAGTTCCGGGCTCCTTCCTGGCTTCAGCTGGACCTACCCTGGCTGTTGCAGGCATTTAGAGTATGAACCATGGGCTGGAAGATTTCTGTCTCTCTTTTTCTTTTTTTTTTTTTTTTTTTTTTTTTGACAGGCAGAGTGGACAGTGAGAGAGAGAGACAGAGAGAAAGGTCTTCCTTTGCCGTTGGTTCACCCTCCAATGGCCGCCGCGGCCGGCGCGCTGCGGCCGGCGCACCGCGCTGATCCGATGGCAGGAGCCAGGAGCCAGGTGCTTTTCCTGGTCTCCCATGGGGTGCAGGGCCCAAGCACCTGGGCCATCCTCCACTGCACTCCCTGGCCACAGCAGAGGGCTGGCCTGGAAGAGGGGCAACCGGGACAGAATCCGGCGCCCCAACCGGGACTAGAACCCGGTGTGCCGGCGCCGCTAGGCGGAGGATCTTTTTCTCTTTCACTCATTTCTCACTCTCTATTTTCTCTCCGTGTGTCTCTGCATTTCAAATAAGTAAAAATAAAGTTAAAAGTAGTGTTGAACAGAAACCCAGAAAGATTCAGAACTGAAGAAAAGCTGAAATTCTAGAATATAATTACAGGAGATTGTTAGATATTAAATTAATTTTCCTCTGGGGAGAAAGAACTATAGGTGCCTGTGTTATGTGCCTCGGTGTGTTAAGCTGCCCCCTGCGATGCTGGTATTCCATATGAGCATTGGTTCTGGCTGCTCCACTTCAGCTTTCCTATGTATGTTTCATGAGAAAATAGTGGAAGATGGCCCCAGTGCTTGGGCCCCTGCCACCTACTTGGGAGAACCAGTGGAAGCTCCTGGTTCCTGACTTCACTTGACTGGGCCATTAGTGCCATTCGGGGAGTGAACCACCTGATGAAAGAGCTTTCTCTCTCTGTAACTACTCCTTTCAAGTAAATAAATAAATCTAAAAAAAATTTTTTTTAACACTTCGGAGTCACCTGCTTCTGCTTTGTCCCTTCATAAATACTGTAAATCTACTATCTTTATAGTGTTCGAGAATTAGGTGTCTCAGGATTTGTCTGAGAATGTTTTATTTTGAATGAAATGAGATCTTTAACTTAGCAGTATGTTTAGATTTGTTCTACTGCTTGATTTCATACCTGTGAACCTGTATATACTATCTTCTAACTCTGCTAGAAATTTTATATCCTTTATTTTTAACAAGAAACTAATATATTGATATTATAACAGTTTTGCCATTTTGTAAATTCTGTTCTGTAAAAGTGAATTGTGATTTTGATCTTTTTGTTTTGTTTTGTTTTTTGTTTTTTGTTTTTTTTTTTTTTGACAGGCAGAGTGGACAGTGAGAGAGACAGAGAGACAGGTCTTCCTTTTGCCGTTGGTTCACCCTCCAGTGGCCGCTGCGGCTGGCATACCGCGTTGATCTGATGGCAGGAGCCTGGTGCTTCTCCTGGTCTCCCATGGGGTGCAGGGCCCAAGCACTTGGGCCATCCTCCACTGCACTCCCTGGCCACAGCAGAGAGCTGGCCTGATAGAGGGGCAACCGGGACAGAATCCAGCGCCCCAACCGGGACTAGAACCCGGTGTGCCGGCGCTGCAAGGCAGAGGATTAGCCTAGTGAGCCGCTGCACCGGCGTGATTTTGATCTTATTTGGGAAATTTACTTTGAATAATAGCTACAACTTCATTACAATTAAGGATTAACAAAACTTAAGGATTCTTCATAAGCCATAAGTTTTCATATTGAAACAGGTTGATACATTGAGATTCAAATTCTGTTTTTGAGAGAATGGTTTTTTAAAGATATCAATAACATTCTTTTTTTTTTTTTTTAATATTTATTAATTGAAAGGCAAAGCTAGAAAGAGGGAAGGAGACAGAGATCTTCTATCCACTGGTTCACTTCCCAAATGGCCACAACGGCCAGGGCTATGTCAAGCCGAAGCCAGAAACCAGGAGCTTCTTCCAGATCTCCTCCATGGGCACAGAGACCCAGAGACTTGGGCCATCTTCCATTGTTTTCCCAGGCACATTAGCAGAGATCTGGATTAGAAGTAGAGTAGCTGATGGCCTGGGAAAGCAGTTCAAGATGGCCCAAGTCCTTGGGCCCCTGCACCTACATGGAAGACTTAAGAAACTCCTGGCTCCTGGCTCCTGGCTTTGGATCGGCGCAGCTCTGGCAGTTGCGTCCAATTGGGGAGTGAACCAGCGGATGGAAGAACTCTCTTTCTCTCTGCCTCTCTCTGTGTAACTCTGACTTTCAAATAAATAAATAAGTCTCTAAAAAAAAAAAAAAGGAAAAAGTCTGGGGGAAAAAAAGTGGAGCAGCCAGGACTTTAGGCAGCACCTGTATGGGATGCTGGCACTGCAGGAGGCCACAACTTAACTCACTCTGCCACAGTGCTGACCCTAACATTCTCTTTTTTTAAAAAAAAAAAGAATTTGAGAGGCAAAGAGAGAATCAGCGAGAAAAAGAGCACTCCTACCTGCTAGTTCTGTCCTCAAATGCCTGCAATGCCTAGAACTGATGATGAGCGTCAGGAACTCTAAGTCTCCCATGTTAATGATAGGATTCCAGTTACTTGAGCCATCACCACTGGAGGAGGGGTCTACATTGGCAGGAAGCTAGAATCAGGAGCTAGAGCCAAATATCAAACTCAGGTACTCTGATATGTAACAATGTTTTAAGTCAGCATCTTAACTTCTAGGCTAATTGCCTGCACTGATATATGACTTTTTTTTTTTTTTTAAGATTTATTTTATTTATTTGAAAGGCAGAGTTACAGAGAGAGGTCTTCTAATCTCTGGTTCACTCCCTAAATGGCTGCCAGCAACCGGGGTTGGGCCAGGCCGAAGCCAGGAGCAGGAGCTTCTTCTGGGTCTCACATGGGTGCAGAAGCTAAGGATTTGGGCCATCCTCTGCAGATTTCCCAGGCGCATTAACAGGGAACAGCATCAGAAGTGGAGCAGCCGGGACTTGAACCTGTGCTCATATGGGATACCAGTGTTGCGGGCAGCGACTTAAACCCAGCCAGCCTCAATAAATAATATTTTTTAAGCTGCTATTCTTCAGGCTAGCCATATTTCTTGGCTGAATTCTCTTTTTGTTTAGAAAAAAAGTAAGAATAACTAAATTGAATATGCCCATAGATTTAAGCTAGTTCATTCAAGGTAGCTTCTAAACTCTCTTCTAATTAACTTCTGTATTTTAGATTAAAGCTTTCTGCATTGAACCAAGATAAACTGTTAACTGATATAAATAGAAACCTGTGGGAAAAAATGAGATGCTGCTCCGATGAAGAGGTACTTTTCTCTCATTTTCTGAATGAGAATCAGCAGAAACATTTTGCACAACATTTTTGTAAAATAGTTTTCAATAATTACTGATAAGTTCTTCAACTTATTTCTTAAATGTAATATGCGGCCAATGTCTTATTTAATTATATACTAGACTGTTAATATTATAATCTTTCCAAATTTGTGGTGATCAATTTAACATGAAATATACTTGGAGCTTATTTGGAGTTTCTTCCTTTCCATTTGCCTTTCAATTAAATATAGAAGAAAAGACTGACTTGAATTGGTTAAATAATAAACAAGCCATTTTATATGTTCCCTAATGTATTAAAAGACTGTCATTTTCTAATTCATAATGTAAGTGAATCAACCTAATATAAAAAAGTGTTTCATTAACTAAGAGCCTGTCATTGTCTCATATCTATATGAATAAATGAATTAAAGACATCAGTCCAAATTGAAATCTTTGGTTTTGTTCTTAAACAATTACATGGAATTAAGTTCCCAAATGATAAGTGTCTTGCCACAGGAAACACAGTGTGAGAATAGCAAAGTCTAGCACATGGCAACTGAAAACCCTTCCCAGACTGTTTGCTTTTCTGATTCATTTGTTTTAGTGCAGTGTACTCTTTAACTCTCCCTTACAGCTGAAGGCCTTTGGGATTTACCTTAACAAAATAAAATCACGTTTTACCAAGATGACTAAAGTCTTCACTCACCAAGGAAAAGTGGCTCTGTACAGCAAGCTGGTGCACTCAGCTCAGGTAATTTAAGAATGTTAACAGTAAAGAAAGAAAGGACGATTAAAACTACTTTATAATGGTTGTAGAATATGAACAATGTTCCTTAAGAGACATGAAAATGAGACTTGGGCAAATGTTCATAAAAGGTGAGGTTCAAATGTTCTGAAGTGGCAAATCCTGGCATCTTCAGCAACACTGAAATATAGTGACTTATAAGCCTGTGTTTCCATGTGAAATATTGTTATCCATTATACGTATGGGATTCTAGGCTCCCATTGCTAAAGACTATAGTATTATCTTCCCAATAGTCCATGCCAGCTATATTTGTGTGTACTTGTGTTTAAAGTTGCACTTCTCAGTGATCATCCTTTTAAAAAACTGTGCATGAAAAACTTTCCCATGACAAATAAGTATAGGAAATGCCACATGCAATATTCACTTTTAGAGCAATACAACTCATTAGTTCAGATTTGAAGCTTTGACCTTTGTTTTAAGATTTCTGCTTTCATGATTAAGACATAGCAGTTATTTTACCAATTAGAGCTATTTCTAATGTTTTATTGGGATGTTTAACTTTATGCACTGTAATGTTTTGTGTTTAGAATCAGAGAGAGAAACTTCAGATAAGGATAGATGAGATGGATGACATACTTAAGAAGATCAGTAATTGTCTCACTGATGTGGAAAAAGGTAAAGTATTTTAAATAATTTTCCAAAAGACAATTTAATCTAAATGTTTCCTTAGAGTGTAGATGGTTGATGTCAATATGCTGAACTTGTATCACTAGCTTGAACCATTAAATTAGAGCAAATTAAAGCCCTTTTACTGTAAGCATACATAACACAATCAGAAAGCTCAAGAAAATGCATCTCTGGAAAGTTCCTCATAACCTAGACCATAATCTTGTATTTTATCTGCATTTTATAATTATCTTTTTTTTTTTTTTTTTTTTTTGGACAGGCAGAGTTAGACAGTGAGAGAGAGAGAGACAGAGAGAAAGGTCTTCCTTTTCCGTTGGGTCACCCCCCAAATGGCCGCTGCGGCCTGCGCGCTGTGCCGATCCAAAGCCAGGAGCCAGGTGCTTCTTCCTGGTCTCCCATGCGGGTGCAGGGCCTAAGCACTTGGGCCATCTTCCACTGCACTCCCAGGCCACAGCAGAGAGCTAGACTGGAAGAGGAGCAACCAGGACAGAATCTGGCGCCCCAGCCAGGACTAGAACCCGGGGTACTGGCGCCGCAGGCGGAGGATTAGCCAAGTGAGGTACGGCGCCGGCCTCCATTTTATAATTATCTAACTTTTGATTTTGGCCTCTCGTAAACCCAACCTGTTAGTATTGTTCTTCTCAAATTGCTTTCTCAAAAATTATAAAATTCCACATAATCACCAAATTTGGTTTGTCTCAACTGTTTTAGCCACTTTGACCTCTATAAGCATTTAACATTGCTGATTGTTCTTTTCTTCTTAAAACTTTCATCTCTCTTAACCTTCATGATATTGCTCTCTTGTGACTCTATTCTTTTAGCTCCTCTGTTGACCTATCTCTCTCTAACCCCTTGTTAGATCTAGATTTTATTTTTTTCTATATTCTCACACCTAATGCTTTCATCTGTTCTAATACTGATGTTTATGTGCCTGATCCCCAAATCCAATTAAATACCTCAAGTATTTGTTGAGTACCTCCTACATGCCAGACACTATACTTATCACTAAAAAAATAAAATAAAAATAAAAAGATATGGGGGCCGGTGCTGTGGTGCAGAGGCTTAATGCCCTGGCCTGAAGTGCCGGCATCCCATATGGGTGCCTGTTAGAGTCTCAGCTGCTCCACTTCTGATCCAGCTCTCTGCTATGGCCTGGGAAAGCAGTAGAAGATGGCTCAATTCCTTGGGCTCCTGCACCCACATTGGAGACCCTGTATTTTATCTGCATTTTATAATTATCTTTTTTGTTGTTGTTTTTTTGGAAGGGCAGAGTTAGACAGTGAGAGAGACAGAGAGACAGAGAGAAAGGTCTTCCTTTTCCGTTGGTTCACCTCCCAAATGGCCGCCAGAAGAAGTTCCTGGCTCCTGGCTTCGGATAGGCTCAACTCTGGCCGTTGCGGCTAATTTGGGAGTGAACCAGTGGATGGAAGACCTCTCTCTCTCTCTCTCTCTCTCTACCTCTCCTCTCTCTCTGTAACTCTGACTCTCAAATAAGTAAATAAATCTTTAAAAAAAAAAAAAGATACGGGGCTGGAATTGTGGCTCAGCACATTAAACCATAACCTGTACCAGTATTGTGGTACAGTGGGTTAAGCAGCAGATTTTCATGCCAGCATCCCATATCCAAGTGATGAAGTCCCTGTTCCTCCTCTTTCTATCCAGCTTCCTGCTAATGTGCTTGGGAAGGCAACAGAGGATGGTTCAAGTGCTTAGGGCCCCTGCTGCTCATGTGGGCTCATGTGGGAGACCAGAATGGAGTTCCTGGCTACTGACTTTGGCCTGGCCCAGAACTGGCTGTTAAACCAGAAAATGGAAGATCTCTTTCTCTCTTCCTCCTCATCTTTCTTCTTCTCTTCCTCCCTCTCTCTCCATCATTCTGCCTTTCAAATAAATAAGTTAATAAATCTTAAGAAAAAAAAATCAAGAGTGGCTCACATTGCGGCATAACAGGTTGAACAACCACCTGCAACTATGGTATCCCATATCGACATCAGTTCCAGTTCTGGCTGCTCCATTTCCAATCTAACTTCCTGCTAATACACCAGAGAAAGCAGTGAAGATGACTCACTTTATAGTGCTTGGGCCTCTGCCACCCACATGGAGAACCTAGATGAAGCTCTTGGCCACCAGCTTTAGCCTGGCCCAGCCCTGCCTGTTGTGGACATTTGGGGAGTAAACAAGCTTTTGGAAGATCTTTCTCTGTCTCTCCCCCTCCCCATAACTCTGTCTGTCTATAATTAAATATTATCTTAAAAAGGTTTTTGTATATCTACTTTTTAAAATTTCTTTTCAGCTGGCGCCGTGGCTCAATAGGCTAATCTTCCGCCTGTGGCGCCGGCACACTGGGTTCTAGTCCCAGTCGGGGCACCAGATTCTGTTCTGGTTGCCCCTCTTCCAGACCAGCTCTCTGCTGTGGCCTGGGAGTACAGTGGAGGATGGCCCAAGTGCTTGGGCCCTGCACCCCATGGGAGACCAGAAGAAGCACCTGGCACCTGGCTCCTGCCTTCAGATCAGCACGGTGCGCCAGCCGTGGCGGCCATTGGAGGGTGAACCAACAGCAAAAGGAAGACCTTTCTCTTTATCTCTCTCTCTGACTGTCCACTCTGCCTGTCAAAAATAAATAAATAAATTAATTAATTAATTTCTTTTCTTTTCCCTAAGACTAATCTTTCCATCTATACTTTTACTTCACCCCTCTTGTCTTCTCAGGAATCTTATATCACTCATGTTCCCTTTTCTCATGCATATTCAGACCTCTTCATTTCTAAAAATATGTTCACATGTGTCCCATCTTTTATTTATATTTTTTAAGATTTATTTATTTATTTGACAGAATTACGGGGCCGGCACCATGGTGCAATAGGTTAATCCTCCGCCTGCTGCGCCAGCATGCTGTATGGGTACCGGATCTAGTCCTGGCTGCTCCTCTTCCGATCCAGCTCTTTGCTATGGCCTGGGAAAGCAGTAGAAGATGGCCAAAGTCCTTGGTTCCCTGCACCCACGTGGGAGTCCAGGAAGAAGCACCTGGCTCCTGGCTTCAGATTGGCGCAGCTCCGGCCATTTAGGACATCTAGGGAGTAAACCAACAGAAGGAAGACCTTTCTCTCTGTCTTTTCCTCTCACTGTCTTTAACTCTACCTCTCAAATAAATAAATAAAATCTTTAAAAAAAGAAAAAGAGTTAGAGAGAGAAGGAGAGGCAGAGAGAGAGAGGTCTTCCATCCACTGGTTCACTCCCCAAATGGCCACAATGGGTGGAGCTACACCAATCCAAAGCTAGGAGCCAGTTGTTCTGGGTCTCCCATGCGGGTGCAGGGGCCCAAGGATTTGGGCCATCTTCTACTGCTTTCCCAGGCCATAGCAGAGAGCTGGATCAGAAATGGAACAGCCGGGTCTTGAACTGGCACCCATAAGGAATGCTGGCACTGCAGGCAGCGGCTTTACTCGCTACACTATGATTCGTATAGCTCAAGAGTAAATGTGGACAGCATTGTGGCACAGTGAGTTAAGATCCCACTTGGGATGCCTGCCTCAAATTTTAGAGTGCTAATTCAAGTCTCATCTTCTACACTTCAAATCCAGTTAACTGCAAATACCCCCTTGGGACAGCAAATGATGGCTCCAGTGCTTGGTTTCCTACACCCACATATAGCACCTGGATGGAGTTCTTGGCTCCTCAATTTGACCTGGCCCAACCCTGGCTGTTGCATGCATCTGGGGACTGAATCAGTGGATGTAAAATCAATCAGTACCCATGTATGTGTATGGGTGTTTGTGTCTGTCTCTGTCTTTCGAATAAATAAATAAATACATCTTTTGAAAAAGTAGGGGCCAGCGCCGTGGCTCATTTAGTTAATCCTCCGCCTGTGGCGCCAGCATCCCATGTGGGCACCAAGTTCTTAGTCCTGGTTGCTCCTCTTCCAGTCCAGCTCTCTGCTGTGGCCCGGGAGGGCAGTGGAGGATGGCCCAAGTGCTTGGGCCCCTGCACCCATGTGGGAGACCAGGAGGAGGCACATGGCTCCTGGCTTCAGATCGGTGCAGCACCAGCTGTAGCGGCCATTTTGGGGGGTGAACCAATGGAAGGAAGACCTTTCTCTCTGTCTCTCACTGTCTACAACTCTACCTGTCAAATAAATAAATAAAAAATAAAAAGTAAAGGTATTTTTATGGTAAAATCTAAATTTGGTTTAGTTATAGGGAAATGGAAAGGGGCTGTTTGGATATCCATAACATCATTCATGGGCCATACAAAATGATCAAATTAAAAACTAGCCTGCTTGGGCCGGCATTGTGGCCTGTAAGGTAAAATCCACCACCTGAGACACCAGCATCCAAGATGGGCACTGTTTCAAGTCCCAGATGTTTCACTTCTGATCCAGCACCCTTTTAATGCACCTGGGAAAGCAGCAAAAAATGGCCCAAGTGCTTGAGCCCCTGCACTTAAGTGGGAGATCCAGAAGAAGCTCCTGACTGCTGGCTTTAGGGCTGGCCAATTGTAGCCATTTGGAGAGTGAACCAGCAGATGAGATTTTGTTTGTGTGTGTCTTCCTCTCTCTGTGTAACTCTTTAAAATAAATAGATAAATCTTTTATTTAAAAGAATTAGCCTGATGTATATTTATTGAATTTTGAGTCTGGCCTCCAATTGCCTTGGTGGGACCAGAGCAAGGATTGACTCCTATATTTCAAATTTAAATGTGTTTATATATTTTTTAATTTTTACATTTATTTATTTTATTTATTTGAGAGGCAGACAGAGAGCTGAGCCAAATTCTGGGCCATGCTGAAGCTGGGAGCCAGGAACTCAAGTCTCCCACATGTTGACAAGGACCCAAGTAATTGAGCCATCACCTGTTGCCTCCCGGGGTGTGTATTAGTAGAAAGCTAGAATTGAGAAAGGAGCTGAGACTGGAACCCAGGCACTCTAAAATAAGATGTGAGCCTCCCAAGTAGCATCTTTTTTTTTTTTTTTTTTTTTTTTTAAGATTTATTTATTTATTTGAAAGAGTTACATAAAACAAGAGACAGAAAGTGTGAGATCTTCCATCCGCTGGTTCACTCCCCAAATGTTGGGCTGCAACTGCTGGAGCTGGGCCAGTCTGAAGCCAGGAACCAACAGCTTCCTCCATGTCTCCCACATGGGTGCAAGGACCCAAGGACTTGGACCATCCTCTGCTGCTTTTACAGAAGCAACAGCAGGGAGCTGGATCGTAAGTGGAGCAGCCGGGACACAAACTGGTGCCCATATGGGATGCTAGCACTATAGACAGCGGCTTTATTCACTACGTCACAGTTCCAGCCAACATCTTTTTTTAAAGATTGATTTAATATTTATTTGAAAGGCAGTATTAGAGAGAAGGAGAGACAGAGAGATCCTTTATCCACTAGTTCACTCCCCAAATGACTGCAATGGCTGAGGCTGGACCAGATCAAAGCCAGAAGCTGGGAGCTTCCAGGTCTCCCACATGGGTGCAGGAGCCTAAGGACTTGGGCCATCCTCTACTGCTTTTATGGTGCATTAGCAGGGAACTGGATTGGAAGTGGAACAGCTGGGATTCAAACTGGCACCCATAAGGGATGCTGGCACTGCAGGCCTTGGCATTAACCCACTGTGTCACATCTCTGGCCTCCCCAATAGCATCTTAACCTGTATGCTAAGTGTCCATTTCATTCATGTATTTTTATATGTATGTTTGTTCCTACTTAGCCCATGGGGGTTGCCTAACAATAACTTTCATACATGCAAATTATATATTTAACAATTTCTGTCTCAGAGTGAGAAGATGCTAGTGGAAATCACTGCTGTATGACTTAAAGTTCACTGATCTGCCACTTCAAATCTGTATGTGAAATTATACTTCAGTGTTTTATTGGCAGGGAAAGGTAGGTATTTTGTGGAATATTCCCAGTGCTTCATTCTGGGACCAACTATCTGTCTAATGTTTAATAATATATTATTAACTGAGTTATTCTAATGCATGTTGTCTCTTTTAGAAACTAATAATTTGGAAGATGAAGAGAAAGAGAATCCTATAGAAGAATGGAGTTCTGAAATGAGAGCTGCAGAGAAAGGTAACTGAATTAGTTAATAACACAAATGTGCTTCTGTTCTGAGTTGATTATATGATGGTACGTCAAAAAGGTCATGGAAAACAGAATTGAAAGGTATGTTTAGGGGCTAGCATTGTGGCAAAGCTGGTTAAGCTGCTGCCTGTGATGCAGTCATCCCAATGGCACCAGTTCAAGTCCTGGTGCTTCACTTATGACTCTTTCTGTGTGTGAGTGTGTGTGTTTCCCTTTCTCTCTCTCCAAAACTGTGTTTTTCAAGTAAATAAAATAAATCTTAAAAAAAAAAGTTGGAACTGGTACTGTGGTGTAGAAGGTTAAGCCTTGGCCTGTACTGTCAGCATCCCATATGTACGCCAGTTTAAGTCCTGGTTGTTCCAGTTCCAATCCAGCTCCATGCTAATGTGCCTGGGGAAGCAGTGGAGATTGCCCAGGTACTTGGGCCCTTGCACCCGCGTGGGAGACCTGCAAGAAGCTCCTGGCTTTGGCCTAGCCCAGCCTGTTATAGCCATTTGGGGAGTGAACCAGTGCATAAAAGCTCTCTGTCTCTCTCCTTCTTTCTGTGTTTCTGCCTTTCAAATAAATAAATAAATCTTTAAAAAAATTAAAATCAATCAATTAAATCTAATTAATTTATTTTGATTTTAATTAATTAACTTTAAAATCTATTTTGTTGCCAAAAAAGTTCATACTTTTTAAAATTCTGTTGTATTTAAGTGAGATTAAGTCAAATAAAATTTTCTTTTTTTAAAGTCAATTTTTTTTGAAGATTTATTTATTTTACTTGAAAGTCAGAGTTACACAGAGAGAGAAGGAGAGGCAGAGAGAGAGAGAGGTCTTTTATCCCTGGTTCATTCCCCAATTAGCCCCAATGGCTGGAGCTGCACTGATCCGAAGCTAGGAGCCAGGAGCTTCTTCTGGATCTCCCATGTGGGTGCAGGGGCCCAAGGGCTTGAGCCATCTTCTACTGCTAGTCAAATAAAATTTTCAATAAAACATGATTTTTCTAGCAGCATTCTAATATGTCCTTTGTTTTGTTTTCAAAGAATTGGAACAGCTAAAAACTGAAGAAGAGGAGCTTCAAAGGTCAGTCTTCAATCCTAGTATTAAAAAGCATCTTCAGCCGGCACCGTGGCTCACTAGGCTAATCCTCCGCCTTGCTGCGCCGGCACACCGGGTTCTAGTCCCAGTCGGGGCACCAGATTCTGTCCCAGTTGCCCCTCTTCCAGGCCAGCTCTCTGCTGTGGCCCGGGAGTGCAGTGGAGGATAGCCTAGGTGCTTGGGCCCTGCACCCCATGGGAGACCAGGAGAAGCACCTGGCTCCTGGCTTCAGATCAGCGCAGTGCGCTGGCTGCAGCACACCGGCCGCGGTGGCCATTGGAGGGTGAACCAACAGTAAAGGAAGACCTTTCTCTCTGTCTCTCTCTCTCACTGTCCACTCTGCCTGTCCAAAAAAAAAAAAAAAAGCGTCTTGCTAAATTTCTCAAAACTTAATGACTTCCTGTCTTCAGAGACTGACAAAAAGGACTGGGGACATGAGTATTAGCTAAAAACTTAGAACTTACACTTTACTTTGCATTGAACTCTGGCATCCATCTTATTTATAATATTCTCAAAGCTGTTACTGTTTATTGGGCATTAATCCAAGGCAGTATTTCCCAAGCTTGAATATTATCAAGATCCTTTCAAAGAAAGTAAACCTAGCATTAAAGTGTTTTTATATTGTGAAGTTGTGAATCCCATATTCAAAATGCTTGAGACCAGAAGTGTTTCTGAGTTAAGGTTTTAGAACCTTGCATGTGCTTCACCAGTTGAGTATCTATAATCTGAAAATCCAAAATCTGAAATGTTCCAAAATCTAAAAATTTTGAGTACCAAGACACTTTGGATTTTCAGATTAGGGGATGCTCAATACTTAAATAACTGTAAAATGAAGTGTATATTTTTTAGGCTTACAAATCATATTCAAATCTAAGATGAAAAGAAATGAAGTACAAGTAACAAGGCAAAAAACCATAAAATTCCAATTGACAACATTAATTTGAAAGGTGATAATGTTGGGCTGAAATTAAATTTGATGCTAGCAAAATGACTAACAAAGCATAAATTCTGTTTAGCTCTACAAATTAAGCAAAACCAAACAGGCAACAAAGTTACTGCATTTGTCAGTTTTAAGGTCAGCATATTTTTGAAATATTTTGTGCTTGTTTTATCATAAAATAAAATATATTATTTAATATTAATAATGCTACATGTGAATTCCAGATGTCTTCATGGTTCCTATTTTGAGAGAGTGATTTACACCTTTCCTAAAAAGATCTACTTCTGTTTTGGTTGTTAAGATTTATTTATTCATTTGAAAGATGGATTTACAGAGAGAGAGAGTCAAAAAGATATCTTCCATTCTATGGTTCACTCTCAAATGGCTGCAATAGCCAGGATGGGGCAAAGCCTTAAGCCAGAAGCCTGGAACTTTGTGTGGATCTCCTGTGGGTGGCAGAGGCCTGAATAGTTGGGCCATCTTCCACTGTGTTACCAGGCACATTAGCAGGTACGTGGATTGGAAGTAGAGTAGCTGGTACTCAAACCTGATGCTTGTGTTACAGGTGGTGGCTTAACCTGCTGTACTATGACACCAGCCCCAAAAAGATCTGCTTCTTCTAGTCTAATGCCTTTTTTTTTTTTTTTTTTTTTTTTGACAGGCAGAGTTAGAGACAGAGAGAAAGGTCTCCCTTTTCCGTTGGTTTACCCCCTAAGTGGCCGCTACAGCCGGCGCACTGCACTGATCCAAAGCCAGGAGCCAGGTGCTTCCTCCTGATCTCCCATGCAGGTGCAGGGCCCAAGGACTTGGGCCATCCTCCCCTGCCTTCCCGGGCCACATAGAGAGCTGGACTGGAAGAGGAGCAACCGGGACAGAACCGGCGCCCCAACCAGGACTAGAACCTGGGGTGCCGGTGCCATAGGCAAAGGATTAGCCTAGTGAGCCGCGGCACCGGCTGTCTAATGCTTTTCAAAAATCAAAACTAGGGGCCTGCGCCGCGGCTCACTAGGCTAATCCTCCACCTAGCGGCGCCGGCACACCGGGTTCTAGTCCCGGTCGGGGTGCCGGATTCTTTCCCGGTTGCCCCCCCTTCCAGGCCAGCTCTCTGCTGTGGCCCGGGAAGGCAGTGGAGGATGGCCCAGGTGCTTGGGCCCTGCACCCCATGGGAGACCAGGAGAAGCACCTGGCTCCTGCCTTCGGATCAGCGCGGTGCGCAGGCCGTAGCACACCAGCCGCGGCGGCCATTGGAGGGTGAACCAACGGCCAAAGGAAGACCTTTCTCTCTGTCTCTCTCCCTCACTGTCCACTCTGCCTGTCAAAAAAAAAAAAAAAAAAAAAAAAAAAAATCAAAAGTAGGGCCAGTGTTGTGGTACAGCAAGCTAAACTGCCACCTGCAATGCTGGCATCCCATGTGGGAGTACCAGTTTGAATCACGGCTGCTACAGTTCTTTCCAGTCCTCTACTTAGGTGCTTGGGAAAGCAGTGGAGGGCTGTCTGCCATCCACATGGGAGACCCAGGGGTTCTGGGTTCCTGGCTTCAGACTGGACCGGCCCCAGCCATTTCAGGGGAATGAACCAGCCAATAGAAGATCTCTATCGGGGTCGGAGCTGTGGCTTAGCAGGTAAAGCCACCTCCTGCAGTGCCAACATCCCATATGGGCACTGGTTCGAGTCCCAGTTGCTCCATTTCCAGTCCAGCTCCCTGCTGTGGCCTGGGAAAGCAGAAGATGGCCCAAGTCCTTGGACCCCGTACCCACGTGGGAAACCTGGGAGAAGCTCCAGCTCAGGGCTTAAGATTGGCATAGCTCTGGCCATTGCAGCCATTTGGGGAGTGAACCAGAGGATGGAAGACTCACACTCTCTCTCTCTCCCTCTCTCTCCCCCTCTCCCTCTCCCCCTCCCTCTCCCTCTCCCCCTCCCTCTCTCTCTCCCTCTCCCCCTCCCCTTCTCTCTCTCTCCCCCCCACCTCTTTGTAACTCTGCCTTTCAAATAAATAAATAAATAAATCTTTATTTAAAAAAAAATATCTCTCTCTCCCCCTCCACTGCAAATAAATAAATAAGTACATCTTCAAAAATCAAACTAAACCAAGAATTTAGAAATGGATGCCATTCATTTTCATTATTACTTCTCTGGGGAGCTAGCCAGCATGTGACTCCTTATTATAAACTTTTTAAAATAATAAAGTCTGGGGCTGGAACTTTGGCTTGGTGGTTATAAACCAGCATACCCACATCACATATCAGAGTATAAGAGTGCGTAGGTTCAGTACCTGCCTCTGGCTCCTGATTCCAGCTTCCTGCTAATGCTGACCCTGAGAGGCAGCAGTGGTGACTAAAGAGGTTAGATTCCTGCCATCCATGTGGGAGACCTGCATTGAGTTCCTGACTCCTGGCTTTAGCACCCCTGGTCGCTGTAGAGAATGGATCCAAAAATGGAATATCAGTCTCTCTATACCTCTACCTCTACTTGTCTGTCTCTCTGTGTCTCAAATGGATAAATAAAAATGTTTTAAATGTACAAATTAAAGTCTGAATTCTCTAGCAAAGAACTTATGTTTCTGTGAATACCTGGTTTCATTTGCAGAAATCTTTCAGAACTGGAAATACAGAGAAAGCAGACCCTTGCTCAAATAGACTTGATGCAAAAACAAACAAGTAGAACTAAGGAACTACTGGATCAGTTGAGGTAAGAAAGAGCAAGTGTCATTTGTGTTTTATCCTGTGTCTCAGTGGTTATGTAAACCTGCTGGAACAGTTGATTGGTTTTTAATATGCTGCTACAAGGTTTTGTTTTTAAGATTTATTTTATTTATTTGAAAGACAGTTACAGAGAGAGGTCTTCCATCCACTGGTTCACTCCTCAAATGGCTGTAATGTCCAGAGCTGAGCCGATCCAAAGCTGGAAGCCAAGAACCTCCTCCAGGTCTCCCACTTGGGTGCAGGAACCCAAGGCCTTGGGCCATCCTTGGGCCATCCTCCAATGCTTTTCCAGGCGCATTAGCAGGGGAGCTGGATTGGAAGTGGCTCATGTGGGACTCAAACCACTGCCTATAGCAGATGCTGGTGCTGCAGTCCAGGGCTTTAAGCCACTGTGCCACAGCTCCTGCTCCTGCCACAAAGTTTTTAACCTGTAGTATGGTGCAGCCTCAGAAAGTTAGTGTACCCCTTGCTAAGCTGAAAATATACAGAGTAAGAAAACTATGGAATTATAACTTAAAAACATGTAATCCTTTCCACTGCATAGACTTGGTTTTTCTCTGGTATATAGTTGAAAATTAAGTTCTTATTTCTTTCAATAAACTAAGATTATTTTACAATCACAATATTTAAGTTAAAACATTATCTCCAAATCTGATGGAAAAACACCAGCAACTGCTCTTGGTACTGTTTGTGTGGTATCAGTTCTCTCTCTTTTATCTTAAAAAATATATGTACTTTTTATCTTGTTTATCTCTCTCCAGTTTGTCTGAATGGGATGTCATTGAGTGGAGTGATGATCAAGCTGTATTCAACTTTGTTTATGACACAATAGAACTCACCATTACCTTTGGAGAGCCAGTAGGTGAGTAGCACAAGTAAAATAATCTTTTGTAGAAAAATGAGTGGCTACATTCATTCAGGATTCAAATTTTACTTTACTACAATAGTAACTATTGACATGATAAAAGCACTGCTGAAAATCTTACAAGAGTCAATCACTTTAGTGTTAATTGAATTTTATTTTATTAGATGAAGAATAAAAATGCCACTACTAAAAATTACTTTTTGTTGAATTACATTAGATGATAAAATTTTGCCTATCCAAATAATGTTCAGGGTTCCTTTTTTTCTTTATATGTTGTTGTAGAAAGTGTACTTTAATGGCTGATAATTTTTGACTATTTTTTTTCTTCCGGTATGTAAGAATTAGTCAATTAGTCAATTGGAAGTTTTTGTGTGTATATATAGACCTATCATACCAGTTTGAGTCCTGGCTGCTCCACCTCTGATCTAGCTCCCTGCTGATGTACCTGGGAAGGCTGCAGAAGATGGCTCAAGTTCTTGTTTCGCTGCTACCAATATGGGAGATCAGGATTAAGTTAAAGGTTCCTGGCTTTGGTTGGCTCAGCCCTGGCTTTTGTGGCCATTTGGAGAGTGAACCAGCAGATAGAGGATGTCTCTGTCTCTCTCTCTCTCTCTCTCTCTCCCCCCCCCTTCCCTCTCCCCTCTCCCCTCTCCCCTCTCCCCTCTCCCTCTCCCTCTCCCTCTTCCCTCTCCCTCCCTCCCTCCCTCTCTCCCTCCCCCCATTTTTCTCTTTAACTCTCTGCCTTTCAAATAAATAAGTAAATCTTTTTTTTTTTTTTTTTTTTTTGATAGGCAGAGTGGACAGTGAGAGAGAGAGACAGAGAGAAAGATCTTCCTTTGCTGTTGGTTCACCCTCCAATGGCCACCACAGCTGGCACGCTGCGGCCGGCGCACTGCGCTGATCCGAAGGCAGGAGCCAGGTGCTTCTCCTGGTCTCCCATGAGGTACAGGGCCCAAGCACTTGGGCCATCCTCCACTGCACTCCCAGGCCATAGCAAAGAGCTGGCCTGGAAGAGGGGCAACTGGGACAGAATCCAGCGCCCCGACCGGGACTAGAACCCGGTGTGCCGGGGCCGCTAGGTGGAGGATTAGCCTATTGAGCCGCGGTGCCGGCCAATAAGTAAATCTTAAAAAAAAAAAAAAAAAATACGTAGACTTGTCAAAGTAGGTAGAAATTATGATATGGCCACTAGACAGAGTCCCAGCTGTTTTGCCGGAATCTCCTAATTGTCAATACCTTTAGGTCGTTCTTCTTTAATCAGTAAGTTCCTTTTTTCAATGAATATCATCACCTTCGATTCAGGTCCAAAATTAAAACTTTAGAAATTCTCCTATATCTTATTTCCTCAAAGTTTACCTAGGCAAATCATCAGTAAAACATACTGATTTTTATTGCTTAAACTATTTATTTGTTTGTTTGTTTGTTTGTTTGAAAGATACAGAGAAATTTCATCCACTGGTTCACTTGGGCCCCTGCACCCACAAAAGAGACCCAGAAGGAGCTCCTGGCTCCTGTCTTTGGACCGGCTCAGCTCTGGCCATTGCAGCCATTTGGGTAATGAACCAGTGGATGGAAGACACTCTCTCTCTCTCCTCCTCTCTCTTTCTATCTTTCTCCCCCCCCCATAACTCTTTCAAATAAATAAATAAATCTTGTTTAAAAAATGATGACAAGAAATACAGATATTTAGAAAGTAAAATAATACAGTAAAAACAAATACAGTCCTTTTTCCGATTCTTCCTAGTTGGTCTCCCTTTCCTGGACAAGGCCTGTAGAAAGATTACTGAGTTGAATTTTCAGTCTTTGTTAGATGGTAAGTTTAAACATTTAAGCCTTTAAAACTTTGTTGGTATTTTGCAGGTATAAATTATGCCTTAAGAATGCTTTCACTTTTAAGTTAAATTTAAATAATAATAATTTTTCTTGTGAGTAGACATGATTTCTGGGGTAATACCTCATATATTAGATAAGTTTTAAAAGAAATTATTTTTTAGTATTACTAGGCCTTGAGTAGTGATTAATAGTAGCAATTTTCATAATTTAAAAATTACCATTATAAGTACTTCGTGTTGAGAATGTGTATTACTTAATTTCAACACTATGAGGAAGGAATTATTCTTCATCTTACAAATTAGGGAAAGATCAGAAAATTTTAAGTATTATATTTTGGATCACTAAAGACAGAAAGAAATCTTGGGTTTAAACCCAAGTTTATATTACATTTGAACCTATCCTCTTAACCAAATACTATCTGTATATGATAAAAATCTGTTATAGCAGGAATGTCATGTTTCCATATGTGTTATAATTGTGCTTGAAAATAAAAATGAAGAGGATACTTATGTACTAGTAGTTTTAGGGATTTTTTGATTTATAAATTTGTATTTTTAGACAATATCATATAAATGTATAATAAATAATACCCTGCTCTTGATTTTCTTTTCCCCCAGAAAGTAAAGCTCCTCCTTCCTCCCTTTTAGTTCATAAGCTTATTTTCCAGTATATTGAGGAACAGGAATCCTGGAAGAAGAAATGTACCACTCAGCATCAAGTACCCAAGGTAAAGCCTGATTGCAGTATTTAAAGAAAAATTAGCATTAAATATCTCAAGAATCAGAACTGAAAATTTACATTTTACTTCAATTTTTTTTTGGAAAATGGAATTAAAGGATAAAATTTTTGCTGCAAAAATTTTCTGGAATTTGGGGCCAGCATTATGGTGCAGTGGGTAAAGCTGCCATCTGAGAAGCATTCCATATGGGTGCCAGTTGGTGTCCTAGCTACTCCACTTCCAGTCCAGATCCCTGCTAACAGCCTGGGCAAAGCAGTGGAACATGGCCCAAATGTTTGAGCCCCTGCCACCCACATGAGAAACCCAGATGAAGCTCTTCTCTCCTGGCTTTGGCCTGGCCCAGTGCTGGCCATTGTGGCTACCTGGAGAGTGAACCAATGGATGGAAGACCTCTGTTTCTCCCTCTTTCTCTCTGTAACTGTGACTTTTAAGTAAATAGATAAATCTTTTTTTAAAAAAAATTGAAATTTATGCATAGTTTTTTCACAATATACATTTTCCATGAGCTTTCCGAATACCTTTAATATAGTATCCTGAAATGATATATTCAATCATTTAGCTTTTTTATTTCTTTTTAAAATAGCCATTAAATCTTGAAATGTTGGGTGCTGGTACTGTGATTCATCAGGTTAAAACTGCAGCCTGCAGTGCCGACATCCCATAAGGGTGCCAGTTTGAGTCCTGGGTGCTCCACATCTGATTCATCTCCCTGCTAACATGCCTAGGAAAGCAGAGGAAGATGGCCCAAGTTCTTGGGTCCCTACACCCATGTAGGAGACCCAGAGGAAGTTCATGGCTCCTGGCTCCTGATTTTGGCCTGGCCCAGCCCTGGCTATTGAGGCCATTTGGGGAGTGAACCAGCAGATGGAAGTTCTCTCTCTCTTTGTCTTTCCTTCTCTTTCTCTGTAACTCTGCATCTCAAGTAAATAATCTAAAAAAAAAAAAAAAAAAATTGAAATGTTTTCATAATCTCATCAAATATTTTTCCTAGATGCTTCAAGAACTTTCATTGGTAGTGAACCATTGCAGACTCCTTGGAGAGGAGATTGAGTTTTTGAAGAGATGGGGAACAAATTACAACCTAATGAACATAGATGTGAAAAACACTGAGTAAGTGTGTTAGTCCCCTAGGGTTGTCAAAGTACTATAAATCAAGTGGCTTAAATAACAGAAATTTATCATCTCATAGTTCTGGAGGCTAGAAGTCTGAGATCAGAGTATCAGCAGAGTTCTTTATAAAGACCATGGAGAAGGAATCTCTCGCATGCCTTTCTCCTAATGCTTGGTGGCTTATTGGCAATCATTGGTATTTCTTGGCTTGTAAATACATATCCCTAATCTCTGCCTTCATCTTCACAGTGTTCTTTGATTATACATGTCTTTGTCCAAATTTCCCCCTTATTTATAAGAACACTAGTCATATTGGATTAGAGTACCTCTTATTTCGTTAGGATCTCATCTTAACTGATCTCCAAATTCCAAGGTATTGGGGGTTAGAACTCTAAAAGATGAATTATGGAGAGACAGAAGATCAGAAGCTCATTAAAATAATTTATCTTACTAATATGCTTCATAGCTAACAATGAAAAGTAATCATTATAACACCTTGTTCCAAATGTTTTACCTTCAAAAAATGTTTACCTAAGTTTCATAAGTCAGTGTAAATGATGAATATGTTTCACTGTAATCTGTCCTGTATTTTTAATTATAAATCTTATCTTTTACAGATTGACACTTTTATTTGCCAGCTCTGCAGCATTTGCAAAGTTTGAGATAACTTTGTCTCTTTCGGCCCATTATCCATCTGTCCCATTACCTTTTATGATTCAAAATCACATTGGGAACACTGGGTGAGTAAAAGACCAGCAGGTTAACTCCCTTTTCACCATCTACTAGTTCACTCCCCAGATGGCTTCAATGGTAAGACTAGGCCAGGCCAAAGCCCAGAGTTGGGAGCTTCATCCAGGTCTCCCATGTGAGTGCCGAGTCTCAAGTTCTTGGGCCTCTTGCTGCTTTCCTAGGCACGTTAAGGCCTGGAAGTGGGGAAGCTAAGATTCAAACCAGTGCCCATGCGGGATGCTGCTATCATAGGAGCCAGCTTAACCCACTATGTCACAACACTGACCCCTAAAGTCAGTGACTTTCATTGCTGCACTCAGTGGGAACTAGAAACCGTTGATCTATTCTTTTATATCTGCTTTAGTTTTTGAACAGTCCTGCCTAAAACAGGAATCAAAAAGGGAAAAATGCTATATATAAGCTCATTTCCCTTAAGCAACTTCTATAGCCTTTAAAAAATAATTTCTGTGTAGTCACAATATTTTTTTTTCAATTAGTTGGTGGAAGCAGAACAAAAATGTCTCATTACTACTATACAGTGATAAATTTTGTGACCTTTTAGACATGTTGCTGACAGATTGGAAGATGGCAGTTTAAAATGGACTCACTTTAAATCTATCAGCGAACACCAACAGTTTAGATTTTTATAGCTGAAGAAATAAGCTAGATTAAAATGCCTCACAATTGCATACAGAATTTGTTCTCAGGTCTACTTTTGGAATCTCATATTAAACTAAACAGCCTGGTTATTTCCAGAAATACGCATTTGTTCTTAGGAAACTAAGAAGACTACCCAAGAACATGCATTCAGCTGAATGGAAGATATAAATACAACTTCCCAGAAAAAGTAATTAACCTTTCGTTCTTTCCAGCCAAGATGAAATTGCTACCATTCTATCCAAAGTGTCATTGGAGGACAACTATTTGAAGAATGTGGTCAAGCAAATTTACCAAGATCTGTTTCAGGACTGCCATTTCTACCACTAAATCCATGGACCACAGTTGTAACAAGCAAGCAGCATGCACTTAATGATATTGTGTCAGGGTCTTCATTGCTGTTTAACCTTTATCTTTAGGTCATAGAAGCCTAGTAAAATTCCCACTGATGATGTTATAATTGATATGTTTGAGTAGTTTTCAAATCTGTATAATCAGGGGGTGATGAAAGGCCTCAAATATTCTGTAACCAAGTTGCTCATTTTTGTTTAAAGGTTTAAGTAGTAGTACACTTAGGGAAAATTTCCCCTGGCTAAAGTATTGCTCTCTGCTTTGTCCTAAAGAGGAACATTTAAGCATAGGAGAAGTTACCATTGACAAAAACATTAGCCATTTGCCCATATACAGAACTAGGATTTTTAGGTAGCTTGGCTTTTACTAGCAGATATTTCTGAAATAGAAACATGTCTGTTTACAAACAACTATTCCTCCTTTTTCTCAGTGTCAGAAATGTTAAGAAAAAGCAAATAGTATTCAGCTATTTGAATTGTTACCATCTTTTCTTGAGGGCCTTGCTTTTTATTTTGTGATGTCTATTGTTTTCCCAGTGAATAGTTTTTTAAGCAGAGTAAATTCATTTTGGCCCAGTATGTATGTAAATATATTAATGTTGTATTTGTGATATAGTAAGAAGATGTATATATCATATAGTGGATAGAGAAATACCTTTCTGCTTAGTTTCCATCTTTCTCAGGAAACTTAATAGCAAAAAGATCAATTGTCATTTATTAAATAATGACATAACACAATATCACACCCTGGATAAACTTATTAATAAGTATTTTTCCTGAAAGTACACCCTCCTCATTTAAAAATAAGCATATCCATTGATTATTAAGTGACCAATATTATCTATGAGGTAGACAAATATGAAATAACTTTTACCCAAACTTTTGTCAAATCCTAATCATGATAATTGTTTCTCTTATATTTAATTCTAAACAAAAATATTTTCATTCTTAAACTGATTTGTCTTAAAATTTACTGTTTACTTAGGATCAGGTTAAAGTCCTGTGGGTCCCTTTGAGTATTATCTTCCCTCTTGGTTTCTACATCTGATATAAAGTCCAAAGATCATATGGTCTTTTAAGCTTCAAAAGTCAAAATTCATTTGCTATGAAAACTAATATGTGTTCCCTATATAATATAATAATATAATCCTTGAAAAACTTTTAAAGTTATAAGTATGGTCCAATTTCCCATGAAACTTAAGTTAGCTTTCTTATTGGAGTTTTGTTTTCTTTCTTCTGTAAGTCGTAAAAAGTAGAGGTTTTTATTTTATGCATTTTGGTAACCTGGAAGAACTAGCTGCAAGGATGATTTGGCCTATAATGATGGTCTCTTGCTTTCCTTGGGTTTGGAGGATGTGATTATAATATTTACCTACCTATTTGTATTGTATTTTTCTTTGTTGAGAGCATTGGCTATTTTCATAAAATTGTTTGGAAATTTATCTTTCAATAATTGGAAAGAAGATTATTTTTTGCACATTAAATTTGTTACTTGAAATCCTTTGTAAATAATATGTCTTTATTAAGTGAGGAGTATTTGACCATGTATCAAAAAGATTTATTTACCTGAAAGGCCGCAACAGCCAGGACCAGGTCAAGCTGAAGCCAAGAGCCCAGAGCTTCATCCAGGTCTTCCACATGAGTGGCAGGGCCCAAGTACAAACCAGAGCTATCCTCACGTCCCTGAAACACAGTAAAAGAAAACTATTTTGAGTTTCTTGAAGAGTCTGTTATTTTTTATTTGAGAGACAGAAAGCTCCCATCTGTTTGCTCATCCCCATGCTCATCCCCTAGGCTACGCTGAGGGCCAAATCCAGGTGACTGGAACTCACATAGGTGAGGTACCCATTTACTTGAGCCATCCCTGCTGCCTCCCCAGGACTACATCAGAAGGAAGTTGGAACTGGCCAGCAAACCCAGGTACTGATATGGGACATGGATGGTTCAGCAGCTAAGACAAATGCCTGCCCCTCTTTGTTTTTTTTTTGTTTTTTTTTTTGTTTTTGTTTTTGTTTTTAAGATTGATTTATTTATTTGAAGGGCAGAGTTACACAGAGAGAGAGGGGAGGCAGAGAGAGAGAGGGCTTCGATCCACTAGTTCACTTCCCAATTGGCCACAACAGCTAGAGCTGTGCCAATCCAAAGCCAGGAGCTGAGAGCTTCTTCCAGATCTCCCACATGGGTGCAGAGGCCCAAGGACCTGGGCCATCTACTGCTTTCCCAGGCCATAGCAGAGATCTGGATCGGAAGTGGAACAACTGGGACCTGAACCAGCGCCTATATGGGATGCTGGCACTGCAGGTGGAGGATTAACCTACTATGTCACAGCCCTGGCCCCTCCAAGTTCTTAGTGGATTGTTTTGAAGGAAAGAGATTAAAAACTAGTCAGTTCATTTTAGAGAAGACTTTACATTAAGGCATCGTTTCTATAGCTACTAGGGAAGGCTCTCTGAATATATGAGGAAGAAACAAAGCTGTTTCTCCTGAGTATGAAGCTGGTGTTGCTTTGGTCCAACTGCCATTTGCCACTGATGATAGTTCTTACCTTTCTCTGGGAGAATAAAAGAGACAGAATGCAGTTGGAGTGGTTTCCATTTGTGTAATTGGTCTAAACAGAAAGAAAATGAATTTTATTTATTCACTAGACTTGACTCTAAATCCCAATTTTAATCTCCAGGAGCAAGAATATAGATAGCCCATTTTGGATTAAATGAACACTGCTGGTCGCTTAGTTGTGACTGGAAAGGTCAAAGTCATGTGACCTCACTGGTGGGGAAAGGACTGTGGTTTTGTAGACTTTTTGAGCTGAAAGAGTATGAACAAGGGGTTGGGCGAAAGTGGGTAGTTTTTGTATGGAAAATAGTTTACTGTAATCCTAGGCCCTATCTAAGTTAATCACTAAATTACTAAAGATTTTTCCTAGGTCTAGAATGGCTCTTGAATCTTCTCTGTCGATGCCCTAACTTAAGCCTTCAACTCTGGCCTGAAATATTGCACAAGCTTCTGAATGGATTTTTGCTGTCTCTGCTCCTTCTTGAAATTGTTTTTTAATGCCACGAGATGATGGCAAGAGGATGGTGTGAGCTGTTAACTTTAAAGCACTCAACAAACAGAAAATAGTAGTAGTAGGGGGAAAAGTAAATCTAACCTATGACTCATCTTAAAACTGAATTATTTGGGGGTCAGTGTTCTGACACAGCAGCTAAAAGCGGATGCTTGGGATGCCAGCATCAGAGTGCTTGGGATGAAGTTCTTCCTCTGTTCCCCTCCTCTTCTCAGATTTGTTTTATTCATTTGAAAGGCATAGTTACACAGAGACAGATAGATCTTTCATTTGCTGGTTTCGCAGCATAAATGGCGTTAAGGTTAGGAGCTGGGCCAGGCTGAAGCCAGGTGCCAGGAGCTTCATCTCCACAACCTGCTAATGAACCTGGGAGGTAGCAAATGATGGTCCAATTATGTGGGTTCCTGTCACCCTCGTGGGAGACCCTGATGAGTTCGTGGCTCCTGGCTTTGGCCTGGCCCAGCCCAAAGAAAGTGAACCAGCGGATGGAAGAACCCCTTCTCTCTGACTTTAAAAGAAATACTTCGTTATTTCCCAAAGTAAAGACCAAAGCTCCTTACACCTCTTAGCTTGAACTAAATGTAACTTTCCTGGTCTCCATTCTTCCTCATCAGACAACACTATTCCTTGCACAAAGTTTATCCGCAAGCCCACACTGCACTGTTTTTATGTCTTCCACCGCTTGCTTCTTCACCCAAAAACTCTACCCAGCTTTCAAAATCGGAATCACAGGACGAACGTCCTGGTAAACCGTAAGGTTTGCCTTCTCAAATTCTGCGCCTCCTTCCTCTGGGGTCCTGCCAATCTCCAGTAAGTCACTGCAGATGACAGACACGGAGACATTTCTTTCTCCCCTCTGCTAGCTCCATTTTCATCCATCTGCCACAGATTCCTCAACTCCACCCCTGTCGGGGGCCTGGAAAGCGCTCGGCTCCAGGCTACAGCTCCCAGAAGAACCAAAAGCCCACATTCAAAGAACTACAGACACAACCAACAGGTCTCCCGGAAGTCAGAGCGCCCACCGGCGCCTCCCGGGAGATACAGCCCCGGCCCCACCACTCCAGCTCCTGGGAGTTGTGGTCCTCCATCTCGTGAAGACAAGAAGGTGGCGATTTAGAAAGTTTTGATTAGTCCTTGCGTTTAAGGGAGGTGGGAAACTCATAACACCACGCGGTGCCAAGCCCCCCAGCCCTTTCCCTACGGCCCCGAGCTCGGGCGGCCGGCGGAGCGCGAGGGGCGGGGCGGCGCGACGCCGACGCGTGCGTGACGCCGCCCTGAGGGTTTTGGCGGGACTTCCGAAAGCCGCCCCGCAGGACCAGCTGTGTTGACCGGGTCTTGAGGGGAGCTGAAACCTTCCGCTGGTCACGGGGTTGGATTTGAAACTCGCCGAGGTTGTTCGCAGAGGGCCGGAGCAAGGCGTGGACAAGTGGGTCTCGGGTCGGGGCCGAGGCCCTCCGGGGGTCGAGCGCGCGCCGGATCAGCGGACAGAAGCCCGAGCGAGCAACGCTGTAGGCCCAGGTGAGTGTAAGTCGCCGGCCTGGCCTGTTTCCACGGCCGCGGCTCCTCCTCTCGTTGACCGGGCGCAGACAGGGGCCTGTGCTCCCTCGGCCGGCTTTTGGGATCTCCTGGTGAAAAAACGGAAGATGGCGGAGCCGGGGCGTGCCTGCGCCCAACGGACTTGGGGCTCGTTGTGGAGAGTCCCGGCGGCCGCCTGTCCTGAGCAGTGTAGTCACAGCTGTTTCACGCCGCCTGCATTTCCGTGTTCTGCTCCGTCTGTCCATGACACCATTTTCTGCTTACAAAGTACCAACCTTAAGTTGCCAGAAAGATATTTTCATGCTTTAGATGGAAAAGCATTCATATGGTGCCTAGGAAATTTTCCGAAGTGGGATTTGGCACGCAGAAAGCCTTCTAAAGTGGACTGAAACACAATATAGAAACGCGCACGTCCCAAGCATATACAGCGATTATTGCAAAATGAATACACCTGTGTAATCATGCATGTCAAACAGAATGCTGTCAGCACCCCAGCAGCCTCTCTTCTGCCCCCTTGTCGCTTATTTTCTCTCTTCTGTTAACCGTGTATAACATTAACGAATACCGGCTGTTTTTGAATTTTGTATGAATGCACCAGAAGTTTTGAGAGTTTACTTTTTCCACATACTTGCCAACACTTGATCTTCGTCATTCTTTTTATTTTTAGGTATTCTAGTAAATAGTAATATTTCATTGTGGCTTAAATTTTAACTTTCCTGATATTGATGAGGTTAGGCATTTGTTCATATGTTTCTTGACCATTTGGACGTCTTGTGAAGTGGCTATTCAATTTCTACCTATTTTTCTACTGATTATCTTTTTCCTCCTGGTTTGAAGGCATTCTTTATATTCTGATTAACAGCCATCAGTTTTATATGGTAAATATTTTCTTTATTTGACTTCTCATTCTCTTAATGGTATCTTGAGGGATAGAAGTTCTGAGTGTAAGTGTAGCCCAGTTTTTCAGTCTTTTCCTTTTTGGTTATCACACTAGGTATCCAGTTGAAGAATTCTTTCTCTTTCCCATGGTTTTATATATATATGTGTGTGTGTGTATATATATATATATTTTTTTTTTTTTGGACAGGCAGAGTGGACAGTGAGAGAGAGAGACAGAGAGAAAGGTCTTCCTTTGCCGTTGGTTCACTCTCCAATGGCTGCTGTGCTGCGGCCAGCGCACCGCGCTGATCCGAAGGCAGGAGCCAGGTGCTTCTCCTGGTCTGGTTATGATTGTTTTTACCTCTTAAATTTAAATCTGTAATCTAAATTGGAAATTGACTTTTTTTTCTGTGATATGAGAGGGATCAAGTCCATTTTATTCTGCAAGACTACCCAGTCGGCCCAGTACTATTTACTGAGATGACCATCCTTCCCCATTGCTCTGCAGTGAATGTATTTTCATAAATTAGACAGTGGAGGTTTTTCTGTTGCATTCAGCTGATTCTGATACATGGCATTCTTATCAACTCAGTATGCTAAATCTGCTGCTAAGAGATCTGTACTTGAGCCAGACCAGATGGTCATCCAGCATTGTCTGTCAAGCCTCCAAGTGTGGAATTCATCTTTTTTTTTTTTTTTTTTTTTGGTAGAATATACTTATTTATTTGAAAGGCAGAGAGAGAGAGAAGGATCCTCTATCTAGTGGTTCACTCCCCTAAATGGCTGCTACAGCCAGGTCTGAGCCAGGTTGAAGCAAGGAGCCAGGAACTCTATCTTGGTGTTCCATTTGTGTGGCAGGGGGCACAAGCACTTGGGTTGTCTTCCACTGCCTTCTCAAGCACATTAGCAGGTAGCCGAATCAGGAGACAAGATTGACCCTAATATGGGATGCAGGTGTTCGGAAGCGGGTGTTGAACCTGCTGCTCTGTAACATGCCCTGGAATTCCTATCTGTCAGACTGTCCTCAGATGAGAGAGGGTACCTCAGAAAGTTCATGGGAAGTGGAATTTAAAATAAGGAGTTTATTTTGTTGCAAATCAACTTTGAAATCCATGCATAGTTGTTTACATATACACATTTTGTATGTATTAAGGAAGAATTCTTTCAAGTTTTATTTATTTATTTAAAAGGTAGATCAACAGAGAGAGGGTGAGAGAGCTTCAATCTAATGGTTCACTCCCAGATTGCCACAACAGCCACATCTGAGTCAGGCAGAAACCAGGAGCCAGGAACTCCATCCAAGGGTAGCAGGGCCCCGTGTTTGGGCCATCTTCTGCTGCCTTCACAAGTGCATTAGCAGAAAGCTGTATCAGAAGCAGAGGAGCTGGGGCTTGGAACCAGCACTCAGTGGGATGCCAGCATTGCTTTGTACAACACGAGCCCCGCAAGCTGACCAATCTTTTTTGTTTGTTTGTTTAAGATTTATTTTTTATTCATTTGAAAGACAGAGTCACAGAGGTAGAGACATAGAGAGAGGTCTTCCATCAAGTGGTTCACTCCTCAGATGGCCGCAACGGCCAGACCCATGCCGATCCGAAGCCAGGAGCCTCTTCCAGGTCTCCCACGTGGGTGCAGGGGCCCAAGGACCTGGGCCATCTTCCACTGCCCTCACAGGCCACAGCAGAGAGCTGGGTTGGAAGAGAGGCAGCCAGCACTAGAACCGGTGCCCATATGGGATGCTGGTGCCCCAGGCCAGGGCTTTAACCCGCTGCACCACAGCACTGGCCCCATCAATCTTTTTTTTTTTTTTTTAAAGTTTTTTCAAAGGTTTATTTTATTATTTGAAAGGCAGAATTAAAGAGAGAGAGAGAGAGAGAGAGAGAGAGGTCTTCCATCTACTGGTTCACTCCCCAAATGGCTGCAGTGGCTACAGCTGTGCCAGTCTAAAACCAGGAGCTTCTTTTGGGTCTCCCACACGGGTGCAGGGGCCCACGGACTTGCACCATCTTCTGCTTTTCCAGGCCATAGCAGAGAGCTGGATTGGAAGTAGAGCAGCCGGGACTTGAACCAACAACCATATGGGATGCCTGCACTGTAGGTGGCAGCTTTACCCTGTACACCACAGTGCTGGCCCCAAGATTTTATTTACTTGAGAAAAAGTTACAGAGTTAAACTCAAATGGTTACAACAGCCAGAGCTGTGTTGATCCGAAGCCAGGAGCTTCTGGGTCTCCCGTGCAGATGCAGGGGCCCAAGTATTTGGGCCATTTTCCACTGCTCTCCCAGGGCATAAGCAGAGAGCTGGATCTGAAGAGGAGCAGCCAGGACACAAACCAACACCCATTTGGGATGCCAGTGCCACAAGCAGAGGCTTAGCCTACCTACTATGCCACAGCTCTGGCCCCAGGCTGACCAATCTTAACTTTAGCATAATAATTTTATTTTAGGAATAGACTTTACAATTAAATTGAAGATTTCAGAGTGATCAGGGTATTTACCTGCTTTATTTGCTTATTCACTGAAGTCTGGCATTGACTAAAATAGTGATCTTTAAATTCCATACACTCCTGTTGGAAGTTAAAGTATGGCTATAAGCTATGATCCTTGCTTGTGATGGGGCGTCCTTTTTTTTTCTTTTTAATTTGAAAGAGTTATAGAGAGAGGAGCCAAGAAGAGATCTTCCATCCACTGGTTCACTCCCCAGATGGCTGCAACAGCCCGAGCTGGGCCAGACCTGAAGCCAAGAGCCTGGAGCTTTTCTGGGGCTCCTACGTGGGTGGAGGGCCCAGGCACTTGGACCATCTGCTGCCTTCCCAGGCACATTAGCAGGGAACTGGATTGGAGGTGGAGCAGCTGGGACTCGAACCGGCACCCATATGGAATGCCAGTGTCTTGGGCCAAGGCTTAACCTGCTATGCCTCAAGCCAGCCCCCAGAGGTGCTTCCCTAATCTCTTTGTTCTTTCTCTACCATGAATGGAGCTTATATAGAGTGGGTCACCACTCTATATCTTTTAATAGTCCTCTAACCCCCATGCTCCTCTTACTGGAAGAAAACAGAACTAAAATAGTTTAACCTTTCATAGTCCTAAAGAGTCTATAATCATTTAGCAAACACCTAACATTTCTTCTTCTTTTTTTTTTCCCCCCAAAGATGTATTTATTTATTTGAAAGTCAGAGTTGCAGAGAGAGAGGAGAGGCAGAGAGAGAGAGGTCGGTCTTCCCATCTGATGGCTCATTCCCCAGTTGGCCACAGTGGCCAGAGCTGCGCCGATCCGAAGCCAGGAACAGGAGCTTCTTCCAGGTCTCCCACGTGGGTGCTGGAGTCCAAGGACTTGAACCATCTAGTACTGCCCCCCCAACCCCCAGGCCACAGCAGAGAGTTGGATCAAAAGTGGAGCAACCAGGTCTCCAAACCGGCATCCATATGGGATGCCAACACTTAAGGCCAGGGCATTAACCCTCTGTGCCACAGCGCCGGCCCCCACCTAATATTTCTGATGTGCCATCATATAATCAGCAGAAAACCCAACGGGTTTTTTTTTCCTTATTTATTTGAAAGAGTTAGAGAGAGAGGTCTTCCATCTGTTGGTTCACTCCCCAGATGGCCACAATAGCTGAAGCTGAGCCTATCCAAAGCCAGGAGCTTCTTCTGGGTCTCCCACATGGGTGCAGGGGTCCAAGGACTTGGACCGTCTTCTACTGCTTTCCCAGGCCATAGCAGAGAGCTGGATTGAAAGTAGAGTATCTGGGACTCGAACTGGTGCCCATATGGATGCCAGCACTGCAAGCCAGGGTTAACCTGCCATGCCACAGTGCCAGCCCCCCCCCCCCACGGTTCTTATTTAGTGATATACCAGTAGAAATACACTGACAATGATTTGAGCCATACGCAGAAAGGAATATATTTGGGTTGGCCAAGGAAGAATCAATATTGTCTGATGACCAAAGCCCAGACTTCCTGAACAGACATGAGTTACAGGTTTTATACAGCTTGTTTCTGGGGAAATTGAACATATTCTTTAAGTGTAGGAGAAGTTCTGGGAAGGGTTATGCATATTCAAAAATGGTTGGGTAGATATGTTTACAACATCCTGTTTGTTGCCTGTGTGTGTTCTATGTTTAGCTGGGCATAGAGATTTAACATAATGGATTTTGGCTTTCTGTGTGGAAAGGTGAAGGGAAGGGTACAATGACCCCTAGTGGGCAGGCTTCTCAAACTACCTACAACTAGTTGGAACTTGGAGCTTCTTAATGAAAAGTGTTAGCCACTAAGCTGTGTCTTTGTCCAATCAGTTGCTTTCCATTTATCTGTAAGAACACTTAGTTATTTTTGAGTCGAGTTGAAGCAAGGTTGGGTTATTTTTTTCCAGATATGAGGTGTAGGTAGAGGTATATAAAAATACTAAGACCTGGCCCCTGCCCTCAAGGAATATAAAGCAGGGGCTCGGGAGGTGTAATTGATCTAGTTAAGATATGCACCTTTAAGAAGCAGAATTGTCCTGGCTCTTCTGGAAAGTCTAGTGCAACTAACTAGGTAGATAGATGGAGAGGAAAGCTCTAGGGAGATTTGTTCTTTTTCCTGCCATGATGTAGGTCATGATTAGATGCCATGAGTACAATGATTAAATCAGAAGTCAGGTACAGTCATTCTATATTCTTGGGGCACTTGGGGCCAGGACCCCTCAGGTATTAAGATTTGTAGTTGTTTCAGATCCTTGTGTAAAATGACAATCATATTTGCATATAGCACAGATACTCTCCCATATACTTTAAACCATTTCTACTTTGCTTTTAATACCTATTACAACGTAGATGTTATATAAATAGGTATACTGTATTGTTTGGGGAATAATGACAAAAAAGACTACACATTACGGGGGCAATTTTTTTATCATGAATATTTAGATTTGCATAAGTCACAAATATGGAGGCCCAGGTGTAATTCAGAGATTTGCTGAAAGTTAAGGTTGTAGCTGTATTTTTTTTTTCTATTTTTTCCTTTTAAGATTTATTTATTTGAAAGGCAGGGTAACAGGTAGAGACAGAGAAAGACATCTTCAATCTACTGGTTCACTTCCCAAATGACTACAATGGCTCAGACTGGGCCTAGTCAAAGCCAGGAGCCCAGAACTCCATCTGGGTCTCCCACATTGGTGGCATCATCTACTTCCTTCCCAGGTGCAAAAGCAGGAAGCCGATCAGAAGCTAGTGTCATAACTAACAGCTTAAACCACTGTGCCACAAACTAGTGCCTGTAGCTTTGTCTTTATCTCCATGAAATTTCTCCATTATTTATACTGAGAGCCATCTGTATTTTTCAGTGATGGCTATGCAGATGCAGCTCGAAGCAAATGCGGATACTTCGGTAGAAGAAGAAAGCTTTGGCCCACAGCCTGTTTCACGGTTAGAGGTATGTTCTTGGTTGCTAAATTTGGAATTATATTTTATTAGACTTCCTAGGAAATACCACCATCTTATATAAAACAAAGGTTTAGTACTACGGTCAAGTCCCAAATTCAGTTTCAGGAGGATTGTCAAGGATCCTGTTAAAAGACTTGAACATTGCTAGCTATATGTGGTCAGGTCTGTTTTGTCAATGATTCTCTTCCTACTTTACCGTTTTCCTTTTTCAGAGCCGAATTATCAGAACATATAGCCTAGGATCCCATGGTCAACTTTTTTTTTTTTTTTTTTACAGGCAGAGTGGACAGAGAGAGAGACAGAAAGATCTTCCTTTGCCACTGGTTCACCCTCCAATGGCCGCTGCGGCCAGCGCACCGCGCTAATCCGAAGGCAGGAGCCAGGTGCTTCTCCTGGTCTCCCATGGGGTGCAGGACCCAAGCACTTGGACCATCCTCCACTGCACTCCCTGGCCACAGCAGAGAGCTGGCCTGGAAGAGGGGCAACCGGGACAGAATCCGGCGCCCCGACTGGGACTAGAACCTGGTGTGCCGGCGCCGCAAGGCGGAGGATTAGCCTATTGAGCTGTGGCGCCGGCTCCATGGTCGACTATTTATGCTCTTTGTACAAAGTCTGAAAGTTTTGTTTAAGGAATTACAGTGCCTTGGGTCATTTATGCAGAGCATAGAGAGAAGCAGCTTCCCTCTGTTGATCTAGATCTGTGCAGAAGTTAGCAGCAAGATAGCCGTCACAGGAAGTATGGCTAGGAGTTTTTAAGGTGTAAGAGCCAAGCTCCGGCCAGCGCCGGGGCTCACTAGGCTAATCCTCCGCCTAGCGGCGCCGGCACACTGGGTTCTAGTCCCGGTCGGGGCGCCGGATTCTGTCCCGGTTGCCCCTCTTCCAGGCCAGCTCTCTGCTATGGCCCAGGAGTGCAGTGGAGGATGGTCCAAGTGCTTGGGCCCTGCACCCCATGGGAGACCAGGAGAAGCACCTGGCTCCTGGCTTCGGATCAGCGCGATGCACCAGCCGCGGCGGCCATTGGAGGGTGAACCAATGACGAAAGGAAGACCTTTCTCTCTGTCTCTCTCTTTCTCACTGCCCACTCTGCCTGTCAAAAATAAAAAAAAATAAAAAAATAATAAAAAAGAGCCAAGCTCCAATTTAGGACTTTGCATGAGAACATTAAGCACCAGAGCTGGGGCCCTGCACTATTTCTGCCTGTTGTGCTTTAAAAGCCCCAGAGTAAGTGCAGCTGACTTGGACTGAAAGAAGGCGGAGGTGAAGCAGAGAAAGGTTTGATTCGTAGGTCTCCTATTACATATTTCTCCCATCTCCAACTATGCTGCAAAACTCTGTGAGTTACTTAATGAATTTGTGATAGACATTTAAGAGTTCAGAGTCATAAGTTTGGGTGCCAGGAACATCATCATACTCACACATGGCTATTGCTTAAATATTAATAGTATTAATAATAATAAACACATGGTTTCTGTTGAGAAATACTGATCTTTCTCCTCTCCTAAATATTCCCTGAATCCCAAATATGTACACATCCCTCCACTAACTCTTGCTTTCCCAGAAGATATAGTTTCAGTGACAAATAAAACCAAAGCCGACCTTATGTGTAGGGAAGAAGAGGTGTTTTTGGTTGTGGATTGTTAGGAGTAGTATAAAAGTAGTCATGTTTAGTAACAAAAAGTAGTATTCACTTTTTTTTTTTTTTTTTTTTTTTTTTTTTTTTTTTAAGATTTACTTACTGGAAACTCAGAGTTAGGGAGAGAAAGAAAAACAAAAAAATCTTCCATCTGTTGATTCACTCCCTGGATGGCTATAATGGCTAGCACTGGGCCAGGCCAAAGCCATGAGCCAGGAGTCATCTGGATCTCCTACATAGGTGACAGGGGCCCAAGCACTTGGGCCATCTTCCGCTGTTTTCCCAGGTGCATTAGCAGAGAGGTAGATCAGAAGTGGAACAGCTGGGACATGAACCAGTGCCCATATGGGATGCCAGCATTGCAGAGAGCTGACTTTACAATGCTGGCTCCTCACCATTCTTAATGTCACTGGCTACAGCATAGCTCTACAGTTATTATTCTACAAAAAAGGTATAGATATACCAGAATAGTACTCCCCTCAGCTCTGGAGCAGCTTTATCTGTTCATCTTAGATTAGTATAAAACACCATTTTCTTTGTGTATGTTTGATGTACAAAGGGTGGGAAGACAACTGGTTTAAAGTGGCTTTTTTAGGGCCCAGATCATTGAGAGTCACAGTCATTAAAGGTTGAGGGTACTGGTTTAATCCCAATTCCTAATAAGAATCCATTTTAATATACATTGTATAGTGCTAGTTTCAAACTATTGGTTTTGATAATTTGTCATTGTAACTTCATGAGCAGGGTCCACTTCTTAAAGCTGTTGCATATAATGCAAGTTTTAGATACCTCTGTTAGGTGGGTAGGGCACATTGTATCCATGTTAGATAAGAGAACCAAATCTTAAATTTATCCCTGGCTTTCTTCACTTACAGCAATGTGGCATAAATGCCAATGATGTGAAGAAATTGGAAGAAGCTGGATTTCATACTGTGGAGGCTGTTGCCTATGCACCAAAGAAGGAGTTAATAAACATTAAAGGAATTAGTGAAGCAAAAGCTGATAAAATTCTGGTGAGTACGGTTTATGTGACCCAGGGAGGCACTAGAGGGAATAGTACAAAGGGTGTAGCAAAATCTACCTCATTTCTCCAGTCAACCTGTTTAACAAATTAAGGTGTTTTGTTTTGTTTTGTTTTGTTTTTTGTGGACAGGCAGAATGGACAGAGAGAGACAGAGAGAAAGGTCGTCTTTTTTCCGTTGGTTCACCCCCCCAGTGGCCGCTGCAGCTGGCACGCTGCGGCCGGCGCACCGCGATGATCTGAAGACAGGAGCCAGGTGCTTCTCCTGGTCTCCCATGCGGGTGCAGGGCCCAAGGACTTGGGCCATCCTCTACTGCACTCCTGGGCCATAGCAGAGAGCTGGATAGGAAGAGGAGCAACCAGGACAAAATCTGGCACCCCGACCGGGACTAGAACCTGATGTGCTGGTGCCGCAGGTGAAGGATTAGCCTATTGAGCCGCGGCGTCAGCAAATTTTTGTTTTCTTGAGATTTATTTATTTTGGGGTGGCACTGTGGTGTAGCGGTTAAAGCCACTACCTGTAGTACTGGCATCCCATATGGGCATCAGTTCAAGTTCCAGCTGCTCCACTTCTGACCCAGGTCTCTGCTATGGCCTGGGAAAGCAGCAGAAGATGGCCCAAATCCTTGGGCCCCTGCACATGTGTGGGAGACCTGGAAGAAGATTCTGGCTCCTGGCTTCGGATTGGCCCAGCTCTGGCTGTTACGACTATTTGGGGAATGAACCAGTAGTTGGAAGACTTTTCTCTTTCTCCCTCTCTGTAACTGCCTTTCAAATAAATCTTTAAAAATATATATTTATTTATTTCAAAGTCAGAGCTACAGAGAGAGAAAGGGAAAGACAGAGAAAGATCCTCCATCCTCTGGTCCACTCTCCAAATGGTGACAATGGTCAGAGCAGGGCCAGGCCGAAGCCAGGAGTTTCTTCCAGGTCTCCCACACTGGTGCCTGGGCTCAAGCACTTGGGCTATCCTCCACTGCCCTCCCAGGCATACCAGTAGGGAGCTGGATCAGAAGTGGAGCAGCCAGAACTCAAACTGGTGCCCATAGGGATGCTGACGTTTTACTCACCATGCCATAATGTTGGCCCCCAAAATAAGTTTTCTTACTTTGTATATAACTCCTTGCATGAATTCATAATTTCTTTAGAGTTGTATTATCATGGGATTTGATATAAATAACTGTCAAATTGACTACCAGTTTATACTCCCACTGTTAGTGACTGGTGTTTACCTTCTCTTTTTTTTTTTTTTTTTTTTTTTTTACAGAGTGGACAGTGGGAGAGAGAGAGAGAGAGAGAGAGAAAGGTCTTCCTTTGCCGTTGGTTCACTCTCCAATGGCCGGCGCACCGCGCTGATCCAATGGCAGGAGCCAGGTGCTTCTCCTGGTCTCCCATGGGGTGCAGGGCCCAAGCACCTGGGCCATCCTCCACTGCACTCCCTGGCCACAGCAGAGAGCTGGCCTGGAAGAGGGGCAACCAGGACAGAATCCGGCGCCCCGACCGGGACTAGAACCCTGTGTGCCAGCGCCGCAAGGCGGAGGATTAGCCTAGTGAGCCACAGTGCCGGCCAACCTTGTCTTATTAGAGATTATGATCTCTTATCTTAGAAATATTCATTAGTATGAAATTATTAAAACAGTTTAGTAGGATTTTACTGATAAAATGTTCACGATACAAGAACAAAACATTTAGGAGTGTATACATGGGTGTGTACAAATATATTTGATTTTTGCTTGTTTTTTAAGTATTTATATGAGAAACAGAGTTCCTATCTACTGATTCACTCCCCCAGATAGCCGCAGTGGCTGGGGTTGGGCTGGGCTTAAGCCAGGAATTGTATCCAAGTTTCCTACAAAGGTGGCAAGAACACAGTTAACTTCAGCATTGCTGCTGCCTCCCAGGGTTTGCATTGGGAAGAACCTGGAGTCAGGAAGCCAGAGCCAGGAGGTGAACCTGGGCACTCCAATGCAGAATGCAGGTGTCTTAACCCTAAGCTAAATTCTTGCCCCTAATTTTTGTTTTCTTGAGACACATCTGATTTACTCCCCAAAAGCCTACAGTAGTAAGGACTGGATCAGGATTGAAGCTAGTGTCTAGGAACTCAATTCAGTTCTCCCACATGGGTGGCAGAAACCTGCTGTGGAATGAGAAGGCCATGCCAAGGTGGCCGCTGGCAAGTGAACCTCAGTTACTCAGGGATGGCTTTGAATCCCACCTGGCAACAGAGCCTGCCTGGCAACAGGCTGTGATTGGATGGCTTTGAATCCCACCTGGCAACGGAGCCTGCCTGGCAACAGGCTGTGATTGGTTGGGGCATAGACAACCCCTTGACCGGACTGGCTGGTCTTGCCTATATAAGATGTTGTACCAACTGAAATAAACGAGTCTGCGGGCTGCTTGCCTCAAGCCTGCTTTCACCTGACTCCTGGGGTCTGTGTGGTGACTCCCTGCCTCTTGCCCCCACCATGCTCCACTGCAACATTGTTGAGAAATCAACTGCAACAGAAACCTATTTAATTGAGCCATCACCACTGCCTCCCAGGATGAGCTCTCAACAGGCAGCTGGAACTAGGAGCCAAAGTGGATACTGAACCCAGGTACTTAGATGTGGAGCCAAGGGTGCCTTAACTGCTGGATGAAAGCTCGCACTCTGATTTTTGTTTTTTACTACGTGTTTATGTTTAGATTTATGTAAAGAAAGTACATGGGAGAAATTGAGTAAGATATTAATGTTGTTATTATGGGGTGATAAGAATGTGAGTGATTTTTATTTTTGCCTTTGTTTTCTGAAGTTTTTACACTTTTATTTTATTTGAAAGGCAGAGATAGGTCAAGAGACAGAGATTTCCTGTCCTCTGACTTGCTCTCCAAATGCCTGCAACAGTTGAGGTTGGGTCACGCCAAGGCCTGCATATGGAAACTCACTCTGGGTCTCCCACGTAGGTGGCAGGGACCCAACGACTTGAGCCATCAACTGTTGCATCCTAGGGTGCACATCAGCATGAAGCCAGAATTGAGAGTGCACCTGGGCATTTGACCATGGGATGTGAGTGTACCAAGTAGCATCTTCACCTCTGTGCCAAATGCCAACCCTTGTGTCTTTAAGATTTATTTACTTGTTTGAAAGAAGAGTTACAAAGAGAGAAGGAGAGGTAGATCTTACATCCATTGGTTCACTCACTGAATAGCCACAACAGCTGGGGCTGGTCCAGGCTGGAGCCAGGAACTCTATCCAGGTTTCCCACGTGGGTGCAGGAACCAAAACACCTGGGCCACTTTCACTGCTTTCACAAGCACATTAGCTAGGGAGCTGGATCGGAAGTGGAAGTTCCTCCAGGATAGGAACCAGAGCCCATCTGGGATGCCAGTGTTATAGGTGATGTTAGGGTTTTCAACCACGACCGAGAACGACAACCAAGACTACGCTGAGTAGAGAAAGAGTTTTATTAGGGCAAAGAACTGCCAGGAGCAGCCTCAGAGGGAGAGGAGCTCAGGGCTCATGTGTAATGCTGGGGGCTTTATAGGGAATTGGTGTCAAGGGAGGGGGCAGATAAGTGGGAGATGAGTTGGAGCGGCCTAACAAAGGGATGTGGGATGCAGGCTGGAGCAGTTGGAAAGGGTACCAGATATCAGGAGACAAGATGTCCCTGAAACAGGGAGTTTCTGGGACTGCCTATAGCTGGGGTAGTGATAGGTACCAGGAGGCACAGGATGTTTCCCTGATTGATAGCTGGGAATTGTGGGAACGGTGAGGCTCTCCAGGTGCACAGCACCTTTGTGTTTTTGTTTTCCTGATGCCAGGAAAGAGTGGGGGAGATGTCTTGATGTCCACACCCATGTGGATTCAGGGCTCTCACATTCCAGTCTTTTTGTTATAGGAAGTAGCAGCTTCCTGCTGAGGGGGCGCAGAGTGGGTTTTAGGCCAGGCTAGAAGGTGGAGTATTCATTTATGAGGTTGATGGGAGTGGCTGGTAGCTGTAATATCTCAGTAGCATCTGGTTAAATGTCTGGGCGCTGATGCTCCTGATTCAGTCCTGTATGAAGTGGAGTAGGCATGGGGCAAAAAGAAGTATAATACTGATGGTTATTACAGGTCTCAGAATCAGGAGAAGCCAAGGGAGGAGAGAGGCTAGTGGGCCCCATCCTTGCTGCCCTGGAGTCTCCTGTTGTCACTTAGCAATATGATCTCTAAATTGTTGTGCCATGTCTCTGACCACTCCAGATTTATTAGTAAAAAAGCAGCATTGTTCTCCCAGAAATACACATGTTCCCCCTTTCTCTGCTAATAAAAGATCTAATGCCCTTCTGTTCTGGAGGGCTACTTCAGCTGGGGAGTCAATCTGGTCCTGCAGATTTATAATGCAGGCTGCAACTTGTTCTAGCTCAACATTCATGGTGTTTGTTAGCTGTTGTATCTGAGTAGCACCGTGCGTTAGGCCAGCAACCCCTGTACCCACTCCTGTAAGAACGCCCAGTGCCGCTAGGAAAGGAAGGACAGTTATATCCCTTTTAAAGCAGGTGTTTTGAAAAACTGGTATAGGAAAAGATTGGTCTTGGGGCACAACAGAGACCTCTGGGAGGTAATTCCAGTAATTGTACTAGAATGCAGGTATCAGTAGCATTAGGCGGCAGGCAGCAGAACAGGGAGCTCCCACACTGGAAGAAGTGGCCTCCAGTTAAGCAATCCCCTTTAGTTACAGGGGTCGTGGAATTGTAGAGTGGAGTTGGAAAAAGGATTAGAGGACAGTGGGTCAAGGGATGTGATGAGGTTAGATTGAAACACTGATATAGGCCTTTTGGGTGAGGGAGATGTTAAGGGAGACTGCCTCATTGGTGGGTGAGAGAGTAGAGTTTATCAGGACTTCATTAGTTGTAAAGGAAGGTTACAGGGTGGAGCAAATCAAGCAACCATCAGCCAGAGAGTTGTTGGATGAATTGAGGAGCTGGTCGATTGAGGAGACATGAGAGCCAGTCAGGGCACCGAAGGTGAGGTGGTTTGGGTCTTTGTGGGAGAGGTGATAAGGGTCACCATTGAATGGTTACCTGTGAAAAGTTTTTTCCCAGATCTTTGAGCACCTTCTTAACCCTAGCAGCTTCCTGTTGTTGATTAAAGTCCTGGCGCCCTTCCCCAGCGCTATAACCCCAGTGAGTGGTTGGTGTCATACAGACCTTTGTTCCGGGGATTTGTTAAAGCAGCCACTTCTGAGAGTTCCACCAGGACTGGCAGTTACCTCAATTACTGGTGATCCAGTGAAGGAACATTGGAATGGTTGTTTTTTGGAGTCATAACACAGCTGAAACGTAGCTGAGGCAGGAGCGGCACGTACATTTAGGAAGGGAAAGGGCTGAGGTGAATGTGAGGAGCAGAAAAAGGCGGTGGAGAGGGATAGGGTGCATATTGATACTTAGGGAATTGTTATTCAGGGATTACAGGAAGGGGTGATGATCTGGTGATCTTGATCTTGGTGGGACCCACCTGTTGGCAGGAGTACTTGTCTGTTGTAGGATGTGTATTGGATGAAGTGGAAATCACAGCAGCAGGTGCCTTTTTAAGCTGAGAGATGTATCCAGGAAGGATGTTGGAAATTGTGGCAGCAGTCAGAGTAGTGAGGACCACCAGGTGTGGACCTGTCCATCTTGGCTGTAGAGCCTGTGGATGAGAATTTTTGAGAAAGACCCAGTCCCCAGGTCTGATAGTATGGATAATAGGATCAGAGTGAGGTTGGGGAAGACCCTTGTTGGCATGTTCTCAGAGGAGTTGTCTTAACAGAGTGAGGAATGGGTAGATAATCTTGGGGATGGGGTTGGAGAGGAGGAAGGTCTGCTAAGAGAAAAGGCCGTCCATACGTGAGTTCAAAGGAGCTGAGAAAGATGGGAGCGTAAGGAGTGGCTTGGTTGCAAGTTAGGGCCATAGGGAGAAGACGGGTCCAGGGCAGGTGGAGTTCTTAGAGAGATGAGTTTGTCTGCTGTGAGGTAGTCAGGATTGCAGTTAATGGAAGGAGAAAAGACAAGTTGGGAGAGAAGGGAAAGAAAGATAGGGAGAAGTGTAACTTGGTGAGGATCCTCGACCCAGTAAGAGAGTAGGACAGGAGAGCATGACTAAAAAACTATGTGTAACCGGAGACCCAAAGATAGTGAATGGAAGTGGCCCTGTGGTAGGTGGCTGATGAAGCCGACCATCAATGCCCGTAACTCAAATATGGGAAGGGAAGGTCTGCCCATTATGGGCCAGCAGGACCAAACAGGTAGCCCGCGTATTGATAAAAGATAAAGGCTTAACTGCTACCTGGACAGTTACCCTGGGTTCCTCGGAGGTGGTGGCTATGGTCGTGGAAGGGGCTGAGGTCCCAGGGCTGCACCAGTCATCTGTAGCCAGTCCCAGAAGATCGCCAAGGCCCTCGGGGAGGAGGGAGTTGGACGATTGACTGTCTCTGATGGTGCAAGGATGGGCAGTCTACCTCCCAGTGTCCCTCACCACACTATGGGCAGGGCCATAGCAGAGGACCAGGTGTGGGGCAGTCCTGTGCCCAGTGTCCTGTGTTGTCACACTTGAAGCACAGGCTGGGAATGTCCATTGTCTCTGGTTCATGGTTCATCTTCTTGGGAGGAGACCACAGGACAGCTGCCAGGAGCTGGGACATTTTTGCCCATCTCTGGAGGCCCGGTCAGCCTTTTCTTGTTCCTCCCCTCTTTTTTTTTTTTTTTTTTTTTTTAAAGGTTGTGATATTGACTAAGTCAGTAGGGCTCCCTAAAATCTATGTGTTATCCCTCTCTAGACTTCATTTTTTTAATGTTAGAAAAAATGCTGCAGGATTTTCTCTTAGGCCTTGTCAGAGCTTTGTTTCATCAGATTTATTTATTTGAAAGGCATTTGAAGGTATTTGAAACCAATTGTTCAGTTTCAAAACATTTCTCATGTGAAGTGTTCACTAATAAAAATAAAGTGACACTTGCTGAACCTGTCTTTATTTCCATGGAACAAACAACATTTCTTTTTTTGGCAATAATTCTTCTGGCCTTATGGGATCCAGTAAGGACCCCAGGAAAATATTAGCTGGTGGCAACAGACCTGCCTGTGTATGAACACCTACCACAACCCACTTTCTGGGTTATGATGCCTTTTTTTGGTTAAAATTTATTTATTTGAAAGAATTACAAAGAGAGAGTGAGAGAGAAAGATCTTCTATCCATTGGTTCACTCCAAATGGCCACAATAGACAGAGCTGGGCCAGACCAAAGTAGGAGGCTGGAGTTTCCGGATCTCCCACATGGGTGGCAGGAGCACAAGTACTTTTGCTGCTTTCCCAAGGAGCTGGATTGGAAGTGGAGCAGCTGGGACTCAAATCAGTACCCATATGGGATGCTGGCATCACGGGTGGTAGCTTAACCCACTATGCTACAATGCCAACAATGCCAGCCCACCCACATGATGACTTTTTTTTTTTTTTTTTTTGGAGAGGCAGAGGCAGAGAGAGAGATCTTCAATCCTTCAATCCGCTGGTTCACTCCCCAAATGGCCTCAACGGCTAGAGCTGGGCTGATCCAAAGCCAGGAGTTTCCTCTGGGTTTCCTACATGGGTGCAGGAGCCCAAGGCTTGGGCTATCTTCCACTGCCTTCCCAGACCATAGCAGAGAGCTGGTTTGGAAGTGGAGCAGATGAGTCTCAAACTGGCACCCATATGGGATGCCAGCACTGTAGGTGGCAGCTTCACCTTCTATGCCACAGCACCAGCCCCCAATTACTTTTGAAAGAGAAATCATTCTGGAAATTTTGTTAGATATTTTTCTCTTTTCCCTGGTTCTTGTTTTACTAATAACATTTGCACATTCCTAATATGAAAATCTAAAACCAAAATATTCCATACCTTTTTGAATGCTAATGTGACATTAAAAAGGTTTGAATTTTGGAATACTTCAGATTTTCACGTTAGGGATGCTCAACCAGTAAAGTCTGCAGATATTCCAAAATCTGAAACACTAATGGTTCCATGTATTTCAAATAAGAGATATTGAACCTGAGTTTTTATTGATTTAACATTTTTATTTTTCTCAGACTGAGGCAGCTAAATTGGTTCCAATGGGTTTTACCACTGCAACTGAATTCCACCAAAGACGATCAGAGATCATACAGATTACTACTGGCTCCAAAGAGCTTGACAAACTACTTCAAGGTATGTTAATCCCTTACCCTGTATTGTGAGCTCTAGCTATAAAAACATGTAGGCCATCAAACAAAACTAGAATATTTGCATAAGAGATTCATGTAAGGGGCTGGCATAGTGGGCAGTATAGTGCCTCCTGCAATGCTGTCATCCGTGTGTGCCTAATCAAGTTCTGGCTACTCCACTTCTAGTCCAGCTCCCTGCTAGTATGCCTGGGAAGGCAGTGGAGGGTGGCCCAATTGCTTGGGTCCCTGTGTGGGAGACCTGTAAGAACCTCCTGGTTCCTGGTTTTGTCCTGGGCTTGTCCCAGCCATTGCAGCTATTTAGGGAGTGAACCAGTGGATGGAAGATCTCTCTCTCTCTCTGTGTCTCTAACTCTGCCTTTCAAGAAAATAAAATTAATCTTGTGGCACCAGCATCCCATATAGGCACCGGTTTATGTCCCAGCTGCTTCTCTTCTGATCCAGCTCTCTGCTTATTGTCTAAGAAAGCATTGGAAGATGGCCCAAGTGCTTCGGCCCCTGCACCTGTGTGAGAGACCTGGAGGAAGCTCCTGGCTTCAGATCAGCCCACCTCCGGTCATTACGGCCATCTTGGGAGTGAACCAGCTGATGGAAGACCTGTCTCTGTCTCTCCTGTTCTCTACCTCTCAAATAAACAAACAAAATCTTAAAAAAAAAAACAAAAAAAAAAAAAAACAAAAAAAAAACACTTATTTTTAATCTCTTTAATGTTGTATTCCGAGAATAAGATTTCTCTGTCTAAGGAAATAACTGTAAATTTATGTTTCTCCTCTACCACAAAGTTAAGAAATATGACTGGTTACAACATTCTGTGTTTGAATACTATTTATTGTACAGTACAATAATGTTTAGGACTATGAGGAACGCTACAGTTTTGAACTTTTGGGAGCATACCTGTACTAATTGCTACAAAGTTAGTTTTGGTTCTTTACCCTTCTGTACCTATTAAATTATTCGCATTTTCTCCTCCTTGGGGGGTACAAAATAGCATGGGTTCAGGAATTATAGTCAAATTTGAGTGTTAGGGGCTGGTGTTATGGTACAGTGGGTTAAGCCACAGCCTTGCCATGCCAGCATCCTATATATAAGCACCAGTTCAAGACCTGGTTACGCCACTTCCAATCCAGCTCCCTGTTGGTGTGCCTACGAGTGCAGTGGAGGATGGCCCGAGTACTTGTGTGCCTGCCTCCCGTGAAGGAGACCCAGATAGATTCCAAGTTCTTGACTTCAGCCTAGTGTTGTCCTGGTCTTGCAGCCAGTCGAAGAGTGAACCAGTGCTTAGAGGATCTGTTTCTCTGTCTCTCCTCTTGGTCACCCTGCCTTTCAAATAAATAAACCTGGATGTGAGGGTGATCTAGCTGTGACATCTGTCACCCCATTGATCGCCAGGGTTGATTCGACTGATCTGGCTGGCTAGGCAGGTGTCCCCTTCCTCCCTCACCACTCCATGTGTGTCCTTCCCAAAGCTGCGCACTTGGTCGAAGAGGATGACCTTCCCCACTAGAGGAGGACCGGTTTTCGGTCAAGGGTATACAAGTAGCTGTGCTCCCCTGCTAGAACCTCCAAACAAGCTCTCAAATAAATAAACCTACAAAAAAATTACATTAGCTCTCCCTATATTCTTCCTTCTACCATTTACTGTCTATATTACATGATGAAAAGTATTTGTTATTTATAACTTTCTTGTCAATGGTAGCTTAATAATTTGCAATGGTATTAGCTTTTCATTACTACAGCAAAGTAGTTGAGGCACACAACTTTATAATAAAGAGAAAAAATTATTTTACTCCAGTTTTGGAGATTTAATTCTGAGATGAAGTGGATTCATTGGTTTGGCCTCCTATGAGACTGTCAGATAGGAAGGATAAAGCTTGTGTAGAGGAATGATTACTTGGTAAGCCAGGAAGGAGAGTAAGTGGCTGGGCCCAAATCAGGCTTTTTTGAAAAAGAGAGACAGAGTCAGTGCTGTGGCATAACAGGTAAGGCCACTGTCTGCAGTGCCCACATCCCATATTGGCACCAGTTCAAGTCCCAGCTGCTCCACTTCCAATCCAGCTCCCTGCTAATGGGCCTAGGAAAGCCACAAGGATGGTCTAAGTCCTTGGGCCCCTGCATTGTGTGGGAGATCCAGAGACATCTCCAGGCTCGTGGCTTCAAATTGGCCCAGCTCCAGCCGTTGCTGCCATTTGGGGAGTGAACCAGTGGATGGAAGATCGATCGATCTCTTTCTCTTTTTCTCTTTCTCTTTATCTCTCTGCACCTCTCTGTAACTCTGCCTTTCAAATAAATCTTTAAAAAAAAGATACAGAAACATCTTTCATCTGCTGGTTCACTCCAAATGCCCACCACAGCCAGGACTGGGCCACATAAAACCAGAAGCCTGGAACTCAATCCAGGTCTCCCTCATGGGTGGCAGGGACCCAAGTACTAAAGCCATCATCTTTGCCTTCCAGGATGCCCATTAACAGGAAGCAGAGCTGGGACTCAAACCCAGGCACTCTGATATAGTATGCAGGTGCCAAGCAGCATCTTAACTGCTGTGCCAAGTGCCTACCTTCTAACCCAAGCTTTTTTATAACAGTCTTCCTTGAATTACTTTCTGAGGGCACAACCCCACAATGACCTACAATCTGTCCTCTCACAACCTTGGGATTTAAATATCTGCATAAATAGAGGGCTAAATCATTCAAACTATAGCAGTTTTTTGGGGTTTGTTTTAGATTTCATTTATTTGAGAGACAGAGCTACAGAGAGAGGGAGAGACAGACAGAAAGGTCTTCCATCCACTGGTTCACTCCCCAAATGGCAGCAACAGCTTGAGCTGGGCCCACCCAAATTTAGGAGCCAGGAGCTTCTTCCATGTTTCCCACATGGGTGCAGGGGCCGAAGCACTTGGGCCATCTTCCACTACTTTCCCAGGCCATAAACCAGGAGCTGGATTAGAAGGGGAGCAGCCAGGATACAAACTGGCGCCCATATGGGATGCCAGTGTTGCATACGGCAGCTTAGTTTACTTTGCCACAGTGCCAGCCTCCAGAAGTACAGTTCTATGTTGTGATTGTGGTCAAAGTTACATGAAGCTGCAAATACAATAACATTGTATAGAACTATAAATCTACACAAATGAGTGCATATGAAACTAGGAAAATCTGCATAATCTCTGGATTGTACCAATGTCAATTTTCTGGTAACAGTGGTATACTGTAGTCATGCAAGATGTTAACATTGGAGGAAACTAGATGACAAGTGTGCAGAAAGAACTTTTCTGTACATTTCTTTGCAGGTATCTATAAATCTATAATTTCAAAATAAGTCTTAAAAAATTATTGCTCATTGGAAATTGGGTTTCCAAATTATGTAAGCATCTTTCTTACAAGCTCTGAGAATATTTCTGTGATTTTACTTTGTACACATTTGTATTTTTCTGAGAAGTGTTTCTTACCGCTCATTTAGGTGGAATTGAGACTGGATCTATCACTGAGATGTTTGGAGAATTTCGAACCGGGAAGACCCAAATCTGTCATACACTGGCTGTAACATGCCAGGTGAGCTGCTGGGGACCTGGGTAATCAGATCAGCTAGAATTAGCTGATTCTTGACGTTTGTAAGCATCTGTTGGGATGTATGTAAAAGGTACTTTCTCTGTTCTTAAGGATCCTATAGCTGTTTGGAAGATACTTGTACTGTAGAATTCTTCTACCTCATAGAAGCTTCCAGATCTTTGATTCCAAATACTTTAACATCTAATAGGCATCTCTGGGCTTTACCTGCTCTCTTCTTCAGTCTAGGATTTAACTCATCATCAAAATCAATCCACTGGGGCTGGCACTGTGGTGTAGCTGGTAAAGCTGCTTCCTGCAGTGCAGGCATCCCATAAGGGCGCCGTTTGAGACCCAGCTGCCCCACTTCCAATCCAGCTCTCTGCTATGGCCTGGGGAAGCAGTAGAAGATGGCCCAAGTCCTTGGGACCTTGCACCCACGTGGGAGACCTGGAAGAAACTACTGGCTTCGGATCGGCGCAGCTCCAACTGTTGTGGCCAGTTGGGGAGTGAACCCGCAGATGGAAGACCTCTCTCTGTCTCTCTGTTGCTGCTCTCTCTGTGTAACTCTGACTTTCAAGTAAATAAATCTAAAAAAAAAAAAAAAAAAAAATCCACTACAAATACTTCAGTTAACATACCTTCTTGAAAAGATGCCAACTTTGGATGAACTCCATGTTATTACTGCCTGTACCCAAAAGCTAATCATAATGGGGAAAAAAATCATACCATAAAACTGACTGACTTCATTTTAAATTCAAGATGACAGACTTTAGATTAGCATTTACTACAACTTGAAAAATCTGATGAGTTCTAGATACTTGTTCCCACTTAATTCAAACAACTGTCTCATATTTTTGTTCTGCCTCCTCAAACCTTCAGCCATCACTCAGCCAGTGACCTAACCTGCTGTTCATATCAAATCTATAAATCCCATCAGCATTGTATCCATCTATTCTTATCTTGGGTTATAATGGAGAAATTATCCCTTTTCCTTTCACAGGCCCATTCTGCCAGTGTGATCTGGTTACCGTCTTCTGCCACTCTTCCATTTTCTGTTCTAAATCTGTTAGATTATCTTCACTGGTTTGCAGATATGCCTATTATCTCTTCCATTAGGGAAAAACTTCCCAAACCCCTTCATTTATTTTTCCTTATGCTCCCATTCATGTGTGAATTCAACTCAAGTGTTTAATCTCGTATTGCATTTAAGTAGCTAATACGGGCATCAACCAAGACTTCAGAACTTGGGCTCTTGAAAGTTTCATAAAGGTGGAGCCTATAACTGGCTTGTTCCCTGCTATATTGCTAGTGCTAAGTCAGTGCTTGGCACTCAGTAATACTCAATAAGTATGTGAATGGATAGAAGTAATAGAATAGATGGTCTAAGGCATGCCTGAGAGATTTTTGTTGTTGTTAAGATTTGTGTATGTATTTGAAAGTCGAGTTATAGAGAGGTGCAGAGAGAGAGAGAGAGAGAGGTCTTCCATCTGCCGCTTCACTCCCCAGATGGCTGCAACAACCGAAGCTGCACCAATCCGAAGCCAGGAGCCAGAAGCCTCCTCTGGGTCTCCCATGTGGGTGGAGGGGCCAAGAACTTGGGCCATCCTCCACTGCTTTCCGAGGCCATTGCAGGGAGTTGGATCAGAAGTGGAGCAGCCAGGACCCAAAGCAGCACCAATATGGGATGCCAGCACCGCAGGTGGCGGCCCTACCCACCACACCACAGTGCCAGCCCCCTGATACATTGTTAAGTGAATGGTATAGAGGAAGTATCTTAAATATTTTAAGGAAGAGAAGAGAGATTGCTAGAGTAAATATGGACTATTTTATGGAGAAAAGATACTGGACCTGTGTTGCAGTTGATTTCTCAACGATGTTCCAGTGGATTCCTTTCTGAGAGGAGGAGCGTGGTGGGGGCAAGAGGCACAGAGTCACCACACAGACCCCAGGAGTCGGGTGAAAGCAGGCTTGAGGCAAGCAGCCCGCAGACTCGTTTATTTCAGTTGGTACAACATCTTATATAGGCAAGACCAGCCAGTCTGGTCAAGGGGTTGTCTATGCTCCAACCAATCACAGCCTGTTGCCAGGCAGGCTCTGTTGCCAGGTGGGATTCAAAGCCATCCCTGAGTAACTGATGCTCGCTTACCAGCGGCCACCTTGGCATGGCCTTCTCATTCCACCACAGACCTGGAGCATGAGCGGATAATTGACCCTGAAGAATGCTAAATTGGCCGGGGCTGGGGGGGTGGGGGGTGGGGGTGACGCAAGTTGTGAGTATAGAAGTTAAAAGCATTTATTTATGGAATGGGTTGAACAGGAGTTCAGAGAATGGGGAGGTATAATATATGAGAACACAGTGAATAAACCTATTTGCCTGGTTGTGGGAAAAAGAAATGTTGTGGGAGACAAACCTTAAAAAGATACATTAAGACCATATTTTGGAAGGTCTTCAGTATAGGTAAATTGAAAGTTTTTTCTGTAAAGAGTAGGGATCATTTAGTTTTCCTACAGAACAGTAGCATAACCAAACCATTTAAAATATCCTGGGGGCAAGCATTTGGCCTAGCAGGGCAGTGGTTCAAATGCCCTTATTTGGGGCAAGTGTGTGGCACAGCAGTTAAATCGTCACTTGGATGCCTATATCCTATATCAAATTGCCTGCTTTGAATCCTAGCTACTCAAATTTCTTTTTCTTTCTTTCTTTTTTTTTTTTTTTATTAAAGATTTATCTATTCATTTGAAAGAGTTACGCAGAGAGAGAGAGCGAGAGGTCTTCCATCTGCTGGTTCACTCTCCAATTGGCCACAACGGCCAGAGCTGTGTTGTTCCGAAGCCTAGAAGCAGGAGCTTCTTCTGGGTCTCCCACACGGTTGCAGGGGCCCAAGGACTTGGGCCATCTTCCACTGCTTTCCCAGGCCATAGCAGAGGGCTGTATTGGAAGTGGAATAGCTGGGACCCAAACTAGCGCCCATATGGGGGATGCCAGCACTGCAACTGGCGGCTTTACCCTCTACACCACAGCGCCGGGCACTCTTCTATTTCCAATCCAGTTTCCTACTAATGCACACCCTGGGAGGCAGTAGGTGATGACTCAAATATTTGAGTCCCTAACACCCACCTGGGAGAACAGGATTGAGTTTTTGACATGGCTTTGGCCTGACTCTGCCTTGACTGTTGCAGACATTTAGAGAGAGAACCAGCAAATGGGAGTGCTCATGGCACTCTGCCTCCCTCTCATCTTCTCAAAAAAGAATCTGGAAGAGACCTGTTGAATAGATTGAAAGAAAATTACCAATAAAAATATCCCTCAGCCCAAAAAATATTAATCTGATATTTAGGCAGCGGATAGTGTTGTGGTGCTGAAGCCAGGAACCAGTAGCTCCATCCAGGTCTGCCATGTGAGTGGCAGGGCCCAAGCACTCGGGCCATCTGCTGCTGCTTTCCCAGATGCATTAGCAGAGAGTTACATTGGAAGTGGAGTGGCTGAGACTTGAACTGGCACCCTTGTAGGATACTGATTGTTGCAACTGGTGGCTTAATCCACTACACCACAGCAGCATACTCCAAATGCCATTTTTTTGAGGTAGAATTCTGATTCTTTCAGGAATGAAAGTTTATCTCCTGTTTTTCATACTTTTTATCTCTTTCACTTGTCGTTTAGTATTCAGTGTTTGATCAGTTCACTGATCTTTTCTTTGTAGCCCAAAACGTCACCATAAGTCTAGTGAGATAACAGTTGGGATTTTTTTTTTTTTTTTTTTTTTTTTTTTTTTAAGATTTATTTATTTCGGTCGGCGCCGCGGTTCACTAGGCTAATCCTCCACCTTGTGGTGCCGGCACACCGGGTTCTAGTCCCGGTCAGGGCGCCGGATTCTGTCCCGGTTGTCCCTCTTCCAGGCCAGCTCTGCTGTGGCCAGGGAGTGCAGTGGAGGATGGCCCAAGTACTTGGGCCCTGCACCCCATGGGAGACCAGGATAAGTACCTGGCTTCTGCCATCGGATCAGCGCGGTGCGCTGGCCGCAGCGTGCCGGCCGCGGCAGCCATTGGAGGGTGAACCAACGGCAAAGGAAGACCTTTCTCTCTGTCTCTCTCGCTGTCCGCTCTGCCTATCAAAAAAAAAAAAGATTTATTTATTTATTTGAAAGGCAGAGTTACATAGAGGCAGAGAGAGGGAGAGAGGTCTTCTGTCCACTCGTTCACTCCCCAAATGGCCGCAGTGGCCAGAGCTGCGCCAATCTGAAGCCAGGAGCTTCTTCCAGGTCTCCCATGTGGGTGGAGGGGCCCAAAGACTTGGGCCATTTTCTCCTGCTTTTCCAGGCCAAAGCGGAGAGCTGGATAAGAAGTGCGGCAGCTGGGACTCCAACCAGCGGCCACAGCACTGGCCCCCAAGTTAGGATTTCATTATCAAGTAGACCGAAGCCATTACTGTTTCCTCGTAAATAGTCCTGAGGAAGAAAGTGTGTGTGTAGGCTTGAGGTTGGGGACAGGGGAGAGGTGTGCTGGAAAATTTTTAGGGTAATAAGGGAGGAGGCATTGAGAAGAGGAAAGGTGATGATAAGCCATACCTATTACCTGAGCACCATTTGAAATTTGATACCTAAGGAAAATAGAATTGTTTAAAAGAGCCTGACATGGGTCGTTTGAAATGAAGTATGACCTTTTTAAATAGAAATGTTTTCCCTATGTTGTTTTGAGAGGGATTCATGCAGAATAAACATTTAGAGTATAGTATACATTATCCCCAGTTGCCATGGCAACTCTGTATATCATAAGTAATCTGGAGGTGGCTGAATAATAGATTTTTTTATTTTTCTGAGAAAAAATTTTAATTCATTAAAAATAGAAAGCATTATATTTTGCCAGTCTAACCTGGAACTATAGGTATAGAAGAAATGTTAGGTTACTACTTAGTTCTAAACAGTATTTGCCCTCATTGTTTAGATGTTTTCAACTAAATGAATTAAAACCTCCACTATATTGAAGTTCTAATAGTGAGGTTAAATAAAGCTAAGAACTACAGATAGATTATAAAAATAAACAGCCCATGCTTATTCAAAGTGCTAAATAACTTTACAAATCTGAGATGACAGTTTAACCTAAGTGTCAATTTTACTTTATTTTAAAAGAATAATTTATTTAGTTGAAAGGCAGAGTGACATGGCATGACAGATACCTTCAATCTGCTGGTTCATTCCCCAAATGGTTGCAACAGCTGCTGCTGGGTCAGGCCAGAGCCAGGAGCCAGGAATTCTCCTCAGGTCTCTCGCATGAGTGGCAGGGGCTCAGACACTTATGTCGTTGTCTGCTGCTTCCCAGGTACACTAGTAGGGATCTGGATCATAATGGGGGACTTATATCAGCGCTCCAGTGTGAGATGAGGGCATCCCAAGTGATGGCTTAATCTATTACAGCACTGGCCCAACAGAAGTACCAGGTTTTTTTTTGTTTTGGTTTGTTTGTTTGTTTGTTTTAAGATTGATTTATTTATTTGAGAGGGAGAGAGAGAGAGAAAGGTCTTGTCTCTGCTGGTTCATTCCCCAAATGGCCACAACAGCCGGAGCTGCGCCGATCCGAAGCCAGGAGCCAGATGTTTCCTCCCAGTCTCCCATGCGGGTGCAGGGGCCCACCATCTTCTGCTTTCCCAGGCCATAGCAGAGAACTAGACCAGAAGAAGAGCAGCCAGGACTGGAACTGGCGCCCATATGGGATGCCTGCACCGCAGGCAGAGGATTAACCTACTTCTCCACAGCACCAGTGCCGAAGTACCAGTTTTAAAAGCACATGTCCTGGGGCCAGCACTGTGGCGTAATGGATTAAGCCTCCACCAGCAACGATGGCATCTCATATGGGAGCTGGTTCCTGTCCCGGCTGCTCCTCTTCTGATCCATCCCTCTGATAATGGCCTGCAAAAGCAGTGGAAGATGGCCCAGATTGGACCCCTGTACCTACGTAGGAGAACTGGAAGAAGCTCCTGGCTTTGGATAGGCCCAGCTCCAGCCATTTGCAGCCTTTTGAAGAGCGAGAAGCACCTGTCCTTTGACAGAAATTTATTTATTTATTTATTTTTTTGGACAGGTAGACAGAAAATTTTGTCTTACAACAGAATGTTTCACAGATGTCCAAGGATAAGCGTAAAAAGATTTCATACCGTAGCATTATTTATATGGTAACAGTGAGAAACAGCATGTGTAATTATAAAATAAGAAAAAGATTTAAATTTTGGTAATTTTTTAACATTTATTTAGACAGCTGACTTCATTTTTTCCCCACCCAATAACTTAAATGGAGGACACAGTGTAGGGAACAAAGTGTGCTGGAGAACAGACTTCTGTGAGCCTTGGGCTGCGACTGGCCTCGCAGTGTCCTGGGACTTTGTCTACTCCCTGCTGTCATCTGTCTATTTATGCTGTGGCCTCCCTCAGCCCAAGAAGGTCCATCCACTTGGGAAAGAATCCCCTCTCTTAATAGCACTAAAGGTACCAAAAGGTGGAGGAAGGTGAACCTCATTCATCTTATTTTCTGGAGACTTAGCCCCTAGAGTGTCTAGAATTCCTCCTCTCCAAGGAATTGGGTGTCTGCTTGACCAAAGGTTCTGAATCTTTCTCTTTTTGCTGTGCACATGTTGTTTGCTCCTTCCATGCAGTGTTACCATGATAGATTTTTATCTACCAATTTGTCAAATGATATAATTTCTGCCTTTCCGAATTAAGAAAGCCTTCCAGATGGTGAATGTTGTGTAGCAGGTTAAACTGCTGCTTAGGATACCTGCATCCCATATTGGAGTACCTGAGATCAAGTCCCACCTCCTTTTCCAATCCAGCTTTTTATTAACTTGCCCCTGGGAGGCAGAACATGATAGGTCAAATGCTTGGGTCCCTGCTACTCATGTGGGAGACCCAGTTGAAATTCCTGGCTCCTGGTTTTGCCCAGGATCAGTCCTGGCTGTTAGCATTTGGGAAGTAAACCAGCAAATGGACAATCTCTGTCTCCCTCCCTCTGCCTTTCAAATAAATTTAAAACAATTTTTTTAAACCTTCTTTATAAAAACAGAAAAAATTTCAGAGTGCTTTCTGTGTATTAGGCATTCTTTTTTTCCCCCCAGAGATTATTTATTTGAAAGTCAAAGTTACACACAGAAAGAGAGGCAAAGAGATAGAGGTCTTTCATCCACTGGTTCGCTCCCCAATTGGCCGAAATGGCCAGAGCTGTGCTGATCCAGAGCCAAGAGTCAGGAGCTTCCTCTGAGTTTCCCATGCGGGTGCAGGGGCCCAAGGACTTGGGCCATCTACTGCTTTCCCAGGCCACAGCAGAGAGCTGGATCCGAAGTAGAGCAACTGGGACTCGAACCAGCGCCCATTTGGGATGCCAACACTACAGGCAGCAGCTTTACCTGCTACGCCACAGTGCCAGCCCCCAAATTAGGCATATTGCTAAACATTTTTGCGAATCAGTTAATCTTTAAGACAATCCTATATGGTGGGTTTTACCTACATTTTGCAGAAAAGGAAACAGAATAATCTCAAGGTCACATAGTAAGCAATAGAAGCACATAAAAGTTGTGTTTATATGAAAACGCATAGAAAATACCTAGGAAGGGTGCTGGCGCTGTGGTGTAGTGGCTAAAGCCACCACCTGCAGTGCTGGCATCCCATATGGGTGCCAGTTCAAGTCCATGCTGCTCCACTTCGATCCAGCTCTCTGCTATGGCCTGGGAAAGCATCAGAAGATGACCCAAGTCCGTGGGCCCCTGCATCCATGTGGGAGACCCGGAAGAAGCTCCTGGGTCCTGGCTTCAGATTGGCCCAGCTCCGGCTGTTGTGACCTTCTGGGGAGTGAGCCAGCAGATGAAAGATTTCTCTCTCTCTTTTTTTTTAAAACAAGATTTTATTTATTTATTTGAAAGGCAGATTTACACAGAGAGAGAAGGAAAGGCAAAGAGAAGAGGTCTTCCCTCTCTGTAACTCTGCCTTTCAAATAAAAATAAAATAAAAAATTTTTTTAAGATTTATTTATTTTTTACTTGAGAGTCAGAGTTACACAGAGAGAGGAAAGGCAGAGAGAGAGAGAGAGGTCTTCTATCCGATGGTTTACTCCCCAATTGGCTACAACAGTCAGAACTGCGCCGATCCGAAGCCAAGAGCCAGGAGCTTGTTCTGGGTCTCCCACGCGGGTGCAGGGGCCCAAGGACCTGGGCCATCTTCTACTGCTTTCCCAGGCCATAGCAGAGAGCTGGATAGGAAGAGGAACAGCCGGGACTAGAACTGGTGCCCATATGGGATGCTGGTGCTTCAGGCCAGGGCGTTAACCCGCTGAGCCACAGCACTGGCCCCTATAAAATAAATTTTTAAGAAAAGAAAAAAAAAATACCCAGAAGGATACATCTGGGAGAGGTGGTGAGTGGTGGAGAAGAACTTTCAGTTTTCATCCTATACTTCTGTATTTGAGTTGTTTGGTTTTTTTTGTTTTTAAAGATTTATTTTGTTTATTTGAAAGAGAGTTACAGAGAGGTAGAGACAGAGAGAGAGGTCTTCCATCTGCTGGTTCACTCCCCAGATGGCAGCAATGGCCAGAGCTGCGCTGATCCAAAGCCAGGAGGCAGGAGCTTCTTCCGGGTCTCCCACATGGGTTCAGGGGCCCAAGGACTTGGGACATCTTCCCCTGCTATACCAGGTCATAGCAGAGAGCTGATTGGAAGAGGAGAAGCGGGGACTAGAACCAGCGCCCATATGGGTTTGCCGGCACTTTAGGCCAGGGCTTTAACCCACTGTGCCACAGTGCTGGCGCCTGTTTGAGTTTTTAATGCAAGCATGTAGTTCTTTATATAGTTTTGAAATTTTTTCCCTCAAATATAAGAAAGAAAATTTGGTGGCTGGCACTGTGGTATAGAAGGGTAAGCTTCTACCTATAGTGTCATCCTGTTTGTGTCTCTGTAACTCTCCTTTCAAATGAAAATAAACTTTTAAAATAAATAAAACAAAGAGCTAAATTGAGAGGGATCTTCCATTTGCTGATTTACTCCCTCAGATGCCCACAATGGCAGGCACTAGGCCAGGCTGAAGCTGGGAACTTTTCCCTGGTCTCCTGCATGAGTGCAGAGGCCCAAGCACTTTCCCAGGTGTGGTAGGAGGGAGCTGGATTGGAAGTGGATCAGCCAGGACTCCAAGCAGCATCCATGTGGGATGCAAGTGTTGCAAGTGGCAGCTTTATCCCCTACACCACAGCACTAGCTCCTTCTTGCTCACACTTTAAACTTGCCGTTGGTGGTCCTGGGGCATTGACAAGCTCCTTGGTAATACTCAGAATTGTGTGCAATGAAATGAAGTGTAAATTTGCTGTAGACATGCTATAATTAATTGTTTATTGGATCAGGGTCCCCTGTTGATTAAACCAAAAGTAAATGGCATTCCAAATGTTTGTCCTCTTCTTCATCAGTCTTTAAGATTTATTTATTTATTTACTTGAAAGTTGGAGTTACACAGAGAAAAGAAGAGGCAGAGAGAGAGAGGTCTTCCATCCTCTGGTTCACTCCCCAGTTGGCCACAATGGCCAGAGCTGCACCAGTCTGAAGCCAGGGCAGGGACCCAGGGACTTGGGCCATCTTCTACTGCTTTCCCAGGTCATAGCAGAGAGCTGGATCAGAAGTGGAGCAACTGGGACTCGAACTGGCTCCCATATGGGATGTCAGCATTGCAGGTGGCCCCTTCCCACTATACCATAGAACCAACCCATTCATCAGTCTTGTATTGACATGCAGTCATTTCAGAATGTTGTCACCTACTTGGGACAATATTTCTAAGCATCCAACTGACAAGACTCTAGTTTTATGTGCTATGAGACTCAATGAGCTTTGTGTCTGCTGCTAGCTGTATTTCTGTTAAGAAGGGAGTACCTCCTGCCTACACTTGAGTGTTATTTTCAAGTGTTTTTTACCCTTAGCCATATTGAAGATGGAAGACACTTGACCAGCTATGTCAGAAATGTAGTGTTGATTTCCACTGTTCTTTTTGTTCTCTCTAGCTTCCCATTGACCGAGGTGGAGGTGAAGGAAAGGCCATGTACATTGATACCGAGGGTACCTTTAGGCCAGAACGGCTATTAGCAGTGGCTGAGAGGTAGGTTACTAAATTAGATGAGACTGTATGTCACACTTGTCATTCTAGTGATTACCTGGGTTGGTTGGCTAAAGAATGTCTCTTCTGTTATTCTACATTCCAGAATTCTATGAGGGAGCTTCAGAAAGCTCATGGGAAATTGGCATTCTTTTCATTCCATTTTGCTATGAACTTGGAATACGTTCGTGCCTTTGACTGCATTTTTGGGTTTGTGTGTATGTGTATGTGTTTTTGTTTTTCAGAAGAGTGAAAGATCTAAATGCAAGAGTTATAACTATAAAAGTTTTAGAAGAAAAGTTTTATGTGCCTTTAAGTGGCAAAGATTTTTTTAGATACAGCCTCAGAAGGAAATAATAAATAAATAAGGAATAATTAATGGATTAAAAAGTCATTTTGCACTTCATCAAAATTAAAAACTTTTGTACTTTAAAGGATACTCTCAAGGATTTAAAAAGATTTCCTCAAGAATGTGAGAAGGCCGGCGCCACGGCTCACTAGGCTAATCCTCCACCTTGCGGCGCCGGCACACCGGGTTCTAGTCCCGGTCGGGGCACCGGATTCTGTCCCAGTTGCCCCTCTTCCAGGCCAGCTCTCTGCTGTGGCCAGGGAGTGCAGTGGAGGATGGCCAAGTCCTTGGGTCCTGCACCACATGGGAGATCAGGAGAAGTACCTGGCTCCTGCCATCGGATCAGCGTGGTGCACTGGCCGCGGCAGCCATTGGAGGGTGAACCAATGGCAAAAGGAAGACCTTTCTCTCTGTCTCTCTCTCTCTCTCACTATCCACTCTGCCTGTCAAAAAAAAAAAAAAAAAAAAAAAAGAATGTGAGAAAAAGTTTGCAATAGCATGCAGAATATATAAAGAACACTTATGGCCTAACAGTGAAAAGAATACCCAACTGAAAAACGAGCAAAGAACTTGAACAGTTTTCTAAAGAGTGTATATAAATGACAGATAAATGGATGAAAAGATGGTCAATGTCATTAGGCATCAGAGAAAAATAAAATTATAGGTATCATTTTATACCCACTGGGCTAGCCATAATGAAAGATAGTAAGAAATGTTGGGGAGGGTGTGGAGAAACTGGAACCCTCATGATTTGCAAGAGTATAAAATGGTGCCAAGTCATAAAACATGTCCTCAAAAAAGACTTGTACAGGCATGTTTATAGTGTCAATGCAATAGCCCCAAACAGGAAACAGCCCAAATGTCCATCAGTAGGTAAATGAATAAGTAGAATTTATCTATAGAGAGTAGAATTGTGGTTACTGGGGGTAGGAATGCAGAGTAACTGCAAATCAACTTGAGAGCTCTTTTAGGGTGATGGGAATGTTCTAAAATTGGATTGTAATGATGTTTGTACATCTCTGAAAATATATTAAGGAAACTTCAGTAAAGCTGGTGAAGAATTTGAGTTTCTGTATCCCCCAATACAGCTTTCAAATAAATTTTCAAAATTGTTTTACCTATTTTGCCTGGCCTCGGGTCAAATGGTTAATTTGACCACAAATTTTACTGATGCTCAGTGAATAAATAGAATTTAATTGCATGTTGAGATGTCACATTCAAGTTGGAACCTGCCTAAATTGCGAATATTCTCGGGGGCTGGCGCCATGGCTCGCTAGGTTAATCCTCCGCCTGCACCACTGACATCCCATATGGGCGCCAGGTTCTAGTCCCGGTTGCTCCTCTTCCAGTCCAGCTCTCTGCTGTGGCCCAGGAGGGCAGTGAAGGATGGCCCAAGTGCTTGGGCCCTGCACCCCATGGGAGACCAGGAGGAAGTGCCTGGCTCTTGGCTTTGGATCAGCGCAGCGCCGGCCGTAGCGGCCATTAGGGAAGTGAACCAATGGGAGGAAGACCTTTCTCTCTGTCTCTCTCTCACTGTCTGTAACTGTACCTGTCAAATAAAAAAAAAAAGAATATTCTCTAGTTTTATGATTAGTTCACTTTCCTTTCCCCTTCCAGGTACTTAGACCATTTTCTGCTGCTTTCCCAGGTGCATTACCAGGTAGCTGGATCAGACGTGAAGCTGCTGTATCTCAAACCACTAATTCATATGAATGCTGGTGTCACAAACAGTGGCTTAACCTGCTGTGCCTCAGCACTGGCCCCCAGAATACACTTTTTGCTTTTTTAAGATTCACTACGCACCATGGCGTAGTAGGTTAAGCTGCTGCCTGCAATGCTGGCATTTCATATGGGCGCCGTTTCGTGTCCTGGCTGCTCCTCTTCCAATCCAGCTCTGCTTGTGGCCTGGGAAGGGCAGCAGAGGATGGCCCAAGTGCTTGGGCCCCTACACCTATGTAGAGGACCCAGAAGAAGCTCCTGGCCCCTGGCTTTGAATCTGCCCAGCTCCAGTCATTGTGGCCATTTGAGGAGTGAACTAGTGAATGCAAGAGCTTTAATTTCTGTCTCTCCTTCTCTCTGTAACTCTGCTTCTTAAATATGTAAATCTTTAAAAAAAAAAAAAAGAGAGAGAGAGATTCTGGCATCTCAGGTGGAGGCTTAACCTACTGTACCACAGTGCCAGCCCCCAGAATCCACTTTTTTTTAAATCTGTCATTTTGATCTTTTTTTTTTTTTAAAGATCTATTTATTTGTTTGAAAGTCAGATAATGGAAGCGAGAGCGATCTTCCATCCACTGGTCACTCCCCAGATGCCTGCAACAGCCAAGCAAGGGAGGCCAGGAGCTCAGTCTGGGGCTCCCGCATGAGTGAAGGGGACCCGAGAACTTAAGCCATCACCTGCTGCCTCTCAGGGTAGGCACTAGCTGGAGGCTGGAATCCAAACCCAGGTATTCTGATAAGGAATGCAGGCATCTCAGGTGGCTACTTATCACCTGTACCACAACACGCATCCCTCTACTGTGTTTAATTTTATGGTTCTGAGAAAATCATAAGCCCTCTTTAATAATTTCGATTCATAACTGAACACCCTCACTAGTTAATTTTTTGCCATGCCTGGTTGAAGAAGTTTAACCCACATTCAGGTTACTGTAGCTCAGGGATTCCCAGAACATGGTCCTCAGAATAGCTGCAGTAGTATCACCAGGGAAGTTATTAGAAATGCATTCTCTGGCCGGCGCCGCGGCTCCATAGGCTAATCCTCCACCTGCAGCGCCGGCACACCGGGTTCTAGTCCCGGTCGGGGCACCGGATTCTGTCCCGGTTGCTCCTCTTCCTGTCCAGCTCTCTGCTGTGGCCCGGGAGTGCAGTGGAGGATGGCCCAAGTGCTTGGGCCCTGCACCCGCATGGGAGACCAGGAGAAGCACCTGGCTTCTGGCTTTGGATCAGTGTGGTGCGCTGGCCGCAGCGGCCATTGTGGGGTGAACCAACGGTAAAGGAAGACCTTTCTCTCTCTCCCTGTCCACTCTGCCTGTCAAAAAAAAAAAAAAAAAAAAAAATTCTCTAGGGACTGGCATTGTGGCACAGTGTGTTAGGCTGCTGCCTGTGATGCTGACATCCTATAACAAATTGCCAGTTTGAGTCCTGGCTACTCGTCTTCCAATCCAGCTCCCTGCTTATGTGCCTAGGAAACTAGCAGCAGATGGCCCAAGTGCCTGGGTCCCTGCCACCTATGTGGGAGACCCAGATGGAGTTCTAGGCTCCTGACTTCAGCTTTGTGCATTCCTCATCACTGCAGCCATTTGGGGACTGAACCAACAGATGAAGATCTCTTTCTCTTTGTCACTCTGCCTTTCAAATAAATAAATAAAACTTTAAGAAAAAAAAAATTTCATTCTCGATCCCCACTCTGTGCAAGTAGGGTCCAACAATCTTTTTTCTTTTATAAGATTTTATTTATTTATTTATTTATTTGAAAGGCAGAGTTATAGAGAGGCAGAGAAGTCTTCCATCTGCTGGTTCACTACCCAGATGGCCACAACAGCCAGAGCTGCGCCAATCTAAAGTCAAGAGATTTTTCCCAGTCTCACACATGGGTATAAGAGCCCAAAGACTTGGGCCATCTTCTACTGCTTTCTCAGGCCATAGCAGAGAGCTGGATTGGAAGTGGAACAACCGGGACTCGAACTGGCATATGGGATGCCAGCACTGCAGGTGGTGGCTTTACTCACTCCACCACAGCACCAGTCCTCAACAATCTGTTTTTAACAAGCTCTCCAGATAATCTGATACTTGCTGAAGTTTGAAAGCCATGGACACAATTGCTAAGTAGAGTCACTATCTTTTTTGAAAGTTAAGTACTATGAGAGAAAGATAAACCTTTTGGAAGTGATAGAACTGAGTTTTACAAACTTACCTACCTATTAAGAATAACCTGAGATTGTTTTTTAAAAGGAGCTCCAATTTTTTTTTAAAATATCTATTTTTTTATTTATCTGAAAAGCAGAGTTGCAGAGAGAGAGGTCTTCCATCCACTGGTTTGCTCCCCAAATGACCACAACAGCCAGAGCTATGCTGATCGTAACCAGGAGCTTCTTGTGGGTCTCGCACGTGGGTGTGGGGACCCAAGGAATTGGACCATCTTCTGCTTTCCCCGGCCATAGCAGAGAGCTGATCAGAAGTGGAGCAGCCAGGTCTCGAACTGGCACACATATGGGATGCCAGCATTGTAGACAGTGGCTACCTGCTACACCACAGCGCCAGGCCCCTGGAATTTCTAAGTTATACTTACTTTTTTTTTTTTTTTTTTTTTTAAGGTTTATTTATTTATCTGAAAGGCAGAGTTGGAGGGATCGTTCATTCAGTGGTTCACTCCCCAAATAGCTGTATCTGGGCCTGAGCCAGGTAAAAACCAGGAGCCTTATTTGAGTCTCCCACATTGGTTCAGGGGTCCAAGTCCTTGAGCCGTCTTCCACTGCTTTCAGACAAATTAGCAGGGAGCAGGATCAAAAGCAGAGTAGCTGGAACTTGAACCAAAGCCCACCTGGGTTCATGACATCAGGCAGTGGTTTTACACACTACAGTACAACGCTAGCCCCTGGGTTTTTTAAAATATTTTATTTATTTGAAAGAGTTAGCAAGGTAGAGACAGAATGAGGTCTTTGATCTGCTTGTTCTCTCCCCCAAATAGCTGCACCGATCCGAAGTCAGGAACCAGAAGCTTCTTCCGGGTCTCTCACACGTGTGCAGGGCCCCAAGGACTTGCGCCATCCTCCGCTGCTTTCCCAGGTGCCTTAGCAAAGAGCTGGACTGAAAGTAGAGCAGTCAGGACTCGAACCAATGCCTGTATGGGATGCCAGCACTGGAGGCGGTGGCTTTACCTATTCTTACCTTTGAGAAGGTTCACTTGGGGCCGGGGCTGTGGCATGGTGGGTGTAGCCGCCGCTTGCAGCGCTGGCATCCCATGTGGGCACCTGTTCAGGTCCTGGCCGTTCCACTTCTAATCTAGCGCTCTGCTGTGGCCTGGGAGGGCAGTGGTGGATGGCCTGAGTCCTTGGGCCCCTGCGCCCATGTGGGAGAGTGGGAGGAGGCTCCTGGCTCTTGGCTTTGGATTGGCCCAGCTCTGGCTGTTGCAGCCATCTGGGGAGTGGACTGGCAGATGGAGGACCTCTCTCTTGCACTCTGCCTCTGCCTTTCAAATATAATAAATATTTTAAAAAATAAGGTCACTAAACTTTAGGAGAGAGGATGGTACTTCTAGCCAACCTTTTCCACATTTTAGGAATTGAAAATTTCATGTCCTTCTTCTGGAATATATTCTACTTTGTGAGTGCTGCTGGAAAAAAAAGGAGTTGGTAAATTTTTCTGCTAAACTTGTCATGTTCTGAGGCCGATGTTGTGGCACAGTAGGTTAAGCTGCTGCCTTCGAGGCTGGCTTCCTTTGTGGGTGCTGGTGTGAGTCCCATCTAAAAGACCAGATGAAGCTCTAGGCTTCTGACCCTGCCCTGGCGATTGGGGTCATTGGGGAGTGGACCAGCAGATGAAGCTCTCTCTGTAACTCTGCTTTTCAAATAAATAAAAATCATTTTTAAAAAAAATCTATGTTCTGAGACCAAAAAGATAACCCTCCCCTTCTTAGTAGATTTTATCAATGTTTCTGGAAGCAAAACTAGTAGGATTGCTCAGAATTGTATGTAAGCCTCTTGAATCTTCATACTTCTGTGATTTAAATATAAAAAACTTTTATTCGGTTGGGATCCTAAAACTATCTTCATGCCATCTGCTTATCCTCATACTGCTTATCCTCATTCTAGAATTGTAAACATAGAACATAGCTCAAAGAATTACAGTACTTTGAGTTTCATTTTGTATTTTTCATTTTTTTTAAGATTTATTTTGGCCGGCGCTGCGGCTCAATAGGCTAATCCTCCGCCTTGCGGCACCAGCACACCGGGTTCTAGTCCCGGTCGGGGCACCGGATTCTGTCCCAGTTGCCCCTCTTCCTGTCCAGCTCTCTGCTGTGGCCTGGGAGTGCAGTGGAGGATGGCCCAAGTACTTGGACCCTGCACCCCATGGGAGACCAGGAGAAGCACCTGGCTCCTGGCTTTGGATCAGCGTGGTGCGCCAGCCGCAGCGGCCATTGGAGGATGAACCAATGGCAAAGGAAGACCTTTCTCTCTGTCTCTCTCTCTCTCACTGTCCACTCTGCCTGTCAAAAAAAAAAAAAAAAATTATTTGAAAAGTAGAAGAGGAGAGAGAGAGATTGAGCTAGAGAAGGTAAAAGAGATAGCTTCCATTTGCTGGTTCACTCCATAAGTGGTTACAATAGCTGGGACTGGGCCATACAGAAGCCAGGAGCCTGGGAACTCCATGTGGGTCTCCCACATGGATAACAGAGGCCCAAGCACTAGGGCCATCCTCCACTGCTTTCCTGGCCTCGGAAGTGGAGCAGCTGAGACTTCTGGTACTCTATTACCAGATGATATGTGCATCACAGTGGCAGCTTAACCCGCTGTGCCACAATGACCACTCCTGGCCTTCACTTACACATTCTCTTTTGAACTGTCACTAAGAGGGTCGCTGTTATACTTTGGACTATTGTGATGTGATTGCAGGTGACATTAATATGAGAACATTACGTAGGTTAGAGTGATGATACACAAATCTCTGTTTTTTGGTTGTGGATAAAAGCTATATTCAGAATTTACTAGCTATATAAAACATACTAGGTAGGTAGAAAGACCCATTCTTTTCCTTGAGGAATTTGTAATTAGTAAAAGAATTTCAAAGTAGCTCTTCACAAATGCCATGGAAAGCCCAAATGTTTCCTGGTAGTACAGAGAGAGAAAATCACATCTGTTTGAGAATTTTTTTTTTTTTTTTTTTTAGAGAGAGAAAGAGGGAGAAGCAGAGAGATCTTCCTTCACTCCCCAAAGGGTCACAATGGCCAGAGCTGGGCTAGACTGAGGCCAGGAGCTTCTTCTGGGTCTCCCACTTGGGTACAGGGGCCCAAGGACTTGGGCCATCTTCTGCTTTCCCAGGCACATTAGTAGGGAGCTGGATCAGAAGTGGAGCAGCTAGAACTCGAACTGGCACCTATATGGGATGCAGGCAAAGTACAGGCATTCCGTTGAATCTTTTATTTGAAAGAGTTAAACAGAGTCTTCCATCTGCTGGTTCACTCCTCAACTGGCCTCAATGGCTGGAGCTGCACTGATCCAAAGCCAGGAGCCAGGGGCCTCCAAGTCTCCCATGTGGATACAGGGGCCCAAGGACTTGACCATCCTCCACTGAAGAAATGGAGTTCTGTTTTGGTACATTTAATAAGAAATTCAGTTTGAGCCATCTGGAACATTCATGTCTTAGGTGACATTACAAACAGAAGATACTCATTTGCCGATTTTAAATTCAGAGGAGGGGCCGGCGCCATGGCACAGTAGGTTAATCTTCCGCCTGTGGCACCGGCATCCCATAAGGACAGCGGTTTGAGACCCAGCTGCTCCACTTCCAATCCAGCTCTCTTCTGTGGCCTGGGAAAATAGTAGAAGATGGCCCAAGTCCGTGGGCCCCTGCACCCGTGTGGGAGATTGGGAAGAAGCTCCTGGCTCTTGGCTTTGGATCGGTGCAACTCCAGCCGTTGCGGCCACTGGGTAGTGTACCAGCGCAAGGAAGACCTTTCTGTCTTTTCCTCTCACTGTCTGTAGTTCTACCTCTCAAATAAATAAAATCTTAAAAAAAAATTCAGAGGAAGAAAATTCAGACATGAATTTTGTTTTGGTGTCAATTATATTAGATGTATAAATGTCACATACTCTATGTAAACCAGCTACCAACAAGAAAAGCAAAAAAAAAAAAAAGTGTTTACTTTCTTGAACTTATTGGTTGGAGTCCTTGTTTCCTTGTTTTTTGTTTTTGTTTGTTTGTTTGTTTGCAGGCAGAGTGGACAGTCAGGGAGACAGAGAGAAAGGTCTTCCTTTTTCCGTTGGTTCACCCCACAATGGCCGCTGCGGCCGGCGCACCACGCTAATCCGAAGCCAGGAGCCAGGTGCTTCTCTTGGTCTCCCACACGGGTGCAGGGCCCAAGCACTTGGGCCATCCTCCACTGCACTCCTAGGCCACACCAGAGCTGGACTGGAAGAGAAGCAACCAGGACAGAATCCAGTGCCCTGACTGGGATTAGAACCCGGTGTGCCGGCGCCACAGGTGGAGGATTAGCCCATTGAGCCGTGGCGCCAGCCTGGAGTCCTTATTTAGAAGGTTTTATTTCTCATATTAACAGTTTACGTGGATTTAATTAATCTCTGATTTGTTATTTTTGTTCCTCCAAATTCTGTCACGCGCTTTGGGTTTTTCCAGTAGTATATTGTTACCTTATATTGGGAAAATGTTCAGTCTAGTTCAGGAGTCCTCAAAGAACAGCTGTGATTTGTCTTGAAATCTTATCAGGTAGATCTACTCCAAAGTAGTTGCTGCTATCATCTTTCCGTAGTTTGCCTAAGCTTCCTGACGTAGGAAGTTACATTCTGTGTCCCCAAAACCTCTGTCAACGCCGCTGCTTACCTGCTCTTCCAGGCAATGTAAGCATTAGAGATGAATTTTCCGTCTGAGTTCTGTATATAGCCCAAAACTGTTCTCTGCTCTCTCCTAGGTATGGCCTCTCTGGCAGCGATGTTCTGGATAATGTAGCCTATGCTCGGGGCTTCAACACAGACCACCAGACCCAGCTCCTGTATCAAGCATCAGCCATGATGGTAGAGTCCAGGTTTGTGCTCAGTAGAAAACACTAAAGGTGTTCCCAAAGACTTTACCCTGAATCTTCTACAGGCTGTTTGACCACATTGCTAGCAGCTTGTAAGTTTAGTTCCTGTATTGATGCCCCTGTTTTGTGGTTTAGGTCAAACTAATTTTAAAAGTCAAGTCTGGGGGCTGGAATCGTGCCACAGCAGGCCAAGCCACTGCTTGTGACACCAGCGTTCCATACTGGAGTGCCAGTTCAGGTTCCAGCTGTTCTGCTCTTGATGCATCTCCCTGCTGATGCGCCTGGGAAAGCAGCAGAGGATGACTGAAATACCTGGGCCTCTGCTACCCACGTGGGAGATCAGAGGGAACTCTGGGGTCCTCACTGCAACCATCTGGGGAGTAAACCAGCAGATAGAAGATCTTTCTCCCTGGCACTCTCCCTCCCCCGACCCCCTCCATTCAAATAAATAAATTTTTTTAAAGATTTATTTATTTATTTGAAAGGCAGTTAGAAGCAGAGAGAAAGAAGTCTACCATTCACTGGTTTACTCCCTAAATGGTTGTGTCATTCCGAAGCCTGAATCTTCTTCCGGGTCTCCCACGTGGGTGCAGGAACCCAAGGACTTGGACCATCTTCCACTGCTTTCCCAGGCTATTAGCAGGGAGCTGGATGAAAAGTGGAGCAGCCAGGACTTGAACTGGCACCCATATGGGATGCCGGCATTGCAGGTGGTGGCTTTACCTGCTATGCCACAGCACTGGCCCCCTAATAAATAAATCTTTAAAAATACATAAATGTAAAACTAGGAGGCCATTCCATATTGTTTTGGGTCTAGACTATTGCTTGATTCTAGAACAACATATAAAGTCAATAAATATTTTAAAAAGAAGAAAAAGCAACCATGTCTACCTGAACTTGCTGTTTTACCTAATTAAACAGTGCTTCAGATTTGAATGCTGCAGAAATACTTTAATAGAAGTCTACATCCAAGTCAAACTATGATGTTGTAGGGTAATGAAGAAGGGAGCAGAATCTGACAGGGTAGAAACAGGTTTCATGGGGTCTTTGTTCCTTGTAGGTATGCACTGCTTATCGTAGACAGTGCCACCGCCCTCTACAGAACAGACTACTCGGGTCGAGGTGAGCTCTCAGCCAGGCAGATGCACCTGGCCAGGTTTCTACGGATGCTTCTGCGACTTGCTGATGAGGTAAGCTACGGGTCGAGACAAGGAATGCTTACTTGCAGTGCTCAGAGATTCTAGGAGCCTTGCCAGGAGGCCAGGAAATCAGTGCCTTAGATTATCAAGCTATTAGGAAAGATATTCGTCAGTCATTGCTTTGGGGGGGGGGGGGGGGCTGGTAGCAGTGTGAAAGTTCATGGAATGTCTGGCCCAAAAGTAATGTTTATCCTTTCCCCATCAGTTTGGTGTAGCAGTGGTCATCACCAACCAGGTGGTAGCCCAAGTGGATGGAGCAGCCATGTTTGCTGCAGATCCTAAAAAGCCTATTGGAGGAAATATCATAGCCCATGCATCAACAACCAGGTAAGGTAAATGAGGTAGATGATATTTCTTGGGTTGTCATGTTAGCTGTGAGGTAGGCATGGTTGTAACATTTCCATTTATGTAACAGTAGCTTCACCAGGACTTAATTAGATTCTGCAAAATCTCATTGTCATGCTCTTCTTAGTACATGTGTTTGCTTTCAGTTCATAAAAGAATTAAAAATCCGTAAGTGTAGAAAATATGAATAATTGATATAACAAGGAGAGGCATAAGAGTTTCATTTTGCGGGAGCAGAGCTGGATTCCTCCAGATTAGAAGCACACTAAGGTATACAGAAGGCTGCCAAAGTCCTGCTAGAAAGTATACATGTCTAAAAGATCTGTAGTCTGTCATGCTGGGAAGGGAGCTGTTGAATAACTTGGTGCTTTGCTCTGTTTTGGGGCAGACTGTACCTGAGGAAAGGAAGAGGGGAAACCAGAATCTGCAAAATCTACGACTCTCCTTGTCTTCCTGAAGCTGAGGCCATGTTTGCCATCAATGCAGATGGAGTGGGGGATGCCAAAGAATGAACATTGGTTTTTTTCCGGTGATAAACCTTAAGTGCTACAGCCTAACGAGAGGACTGCTCCTTGGGGGATTCTTCACAGCTGTCTTCCTGTTGTGACTGCCAGGAAGAGACTTCTGGAAAAACACCTATTGTATTAGCTGATGGTCAGTGTCACACAAACTGATCCGAAATGTTTATTGGACAATTATAGGTCTCTAAGAGAACTAAAGCTGGGAGACCTAACTCTCTTCTGAGAAATGGTAATAAAGCATAATGCCTGAACTGTGCAGCAAAGGGGATGAGTCTCCCAATCAGAAATAATTTTAAATTTATGCCTCAACTCTTAAGAATGTTAAGGAACTTGGCATGTGGGCCTGCTGGCCTTTTACCATCTTCTTGCTTGGTCTTTCGCTATGAATTAAGCATTTTAGTGGCAGACTAAGTAGATTCAGTGTGAAACTGCTAACACAGTAGTTGTCTGACTCTAGACAGCACATTTACTACAGTCTTGTGCAAGCTAAATACTTCAAGCTAGTTTCCATAGTATCCCTTCTGGCACTGGGTGGGGGTGATTGGGTTATGTTGCATTCAAAGGCAATCCTACATTTACATGATTTAATGTGTGTCCTTCAGCCTAATGGAAAACATATGCCGTGGCCTTTGTTTTATTTCATAAATCTCATGTTGTGAATGTCTGCTACTGACCCATATTATTGTGCTTCAGGGATTTGAGATATTTTTCTTCTTACCTTGTCAATGTCCCAGGAACTTAAATGTAACTAAGTTTACAGGATACTGTATTTTCCTGAAGTCAGGGTTTACTGCCTTTACTAGTTAGGACTTCTGATCCAGATCTCACCCAAAATGTTCCTTAACTATTTCTGGGTATCTCAGATAACAAGACCACAGTGACAGATTCTGGAGTGAAAGGCTGGTTCTTACAAAGCCATCTCAGTCCTAAAGTAATGGAGAGTGTTTTTCTTCTATGTATAATTAGGCTTTGTACTGGTAGGCCTAGGAATGAACGGGAGAGGAGAAGGAACACCTGGTAGACCTTATTTAAGCTGAATTTTCTGCCTGTCTGCAATGACCTAAAGAGCTGATAAATGAGAAAGGAAAACAGTCACTTCAAATTTGGTTTATTTGAAGTCTGTACCAAAATATATTCCAGGCAACGCTTATAAACCCTCTGCTAAGACTTTGGAAGTCAAGTGGTCCAGCCCCTCAGCCATAGAGTTCAGGTAGACCCCCTGTTGTAGATGACAAGGGCTGCTCTGACCTTCCTTTTTGCCCTGATAGGGTATCTTAGAACTGTATTTATAGGTATTTAATATTAATCAGTGAAAAAAATGAGCGCGTTACAAGTCCTGTGCTTTGTTCCCATAGCTCTTTGAAGCTCATCCACCTCACCCGCATTTGGAAAAGCTCAAGCAGCCTTCAGGGCTCCACCTATCTTGATTTTTCAAGAATTCACTAAGGGGGATAATAGCAAAAACCTAGGTCACAGCTACTTCCCCAGTTTCAGATGAGGCAAGAGATTAGAACAAATTGGGGACGGGCAGGTGGCGGTGGTGCTCAGACTCAGGATTTGAGACATGCCTTAAACCACTCACTTGGTTTCATGATCTCAGTGGGGTCTAAGGAAAGTTTTCCCTTAAGCTGTGATTTCCCTCAAGTCATGAAGGCCCTTGAAATGTGGTTATTCTCCTAAGATGACTTCTAATTCTTCCAGGTCCTTCTGCAAAGCCGAGTCCTAGGGAGACAAAACAAATCTAAATCTGTATGCCTGTGCAAGGACGGTCTTGTTTCCTAGGGGAAGATTTTCTTTCCTGAAAAGATCATGTGATGATTTTATTTGGAAAGCTCTTCAAAAAATACTACCTCATTAGTGACATCTGGCAGCTCCAGGGCCAATTTCATCCACCGTCTAGCTTCAGAGTTTTTCCCTAGTTCTCTGTAGCACTGACAAGAGATGAAAGTGAAACTCTGGGAGCAGTAGTAGTATTTGGGGACTAGACGGGTATGAATATGTTCATCCCTGTTAAAGTAGGCGAGTGAGTTTACCTTGGAAATATACACCCTTCCTGCTTTAGAAAATCCTGGCTGTAGTTCTTCAACCTGAAAGAGGGAAGAATGCATTTCAGTAAGGTGCCCAGTTCCAAGTCAGGCTCGAGTTGATTTTATGTTCTCTTTAATGGTTTCCAGATTTCCCATAGTGTAGACCAAGTTGCTCCATGCCAGAAATTTCTTGTATTAAGTAATGTCCTTGGCATTTTAGGCTGCCCTCCACCCCTCCCAGATACCTTTAGGAAACTATTGAGGGCATCCTGTACAGTAGCACTGAGCGGGCTTTCAAACAAGGCTGTAGCAGTTTTTTTTTCTAGCCAGCTTAGGTGAGAGACCTGCCACCAAAAGATCAAAGTGTAAACAAAAGATTATAAGAAACAACCTTAAGGTCTAACAGGTCAACTACCAATAACAAGAACATTTAAAATAAATGGCAACTGAGCCAGACCAAGGACCCTGCTCATTTGAGGAAGGTGATCAGTGTCACAGGACCACTGACGTTAAGCCCTGTAATGTAACTCACCTGGTAGCACCACCGGCCAAGAAGAAAGTGAGCCTTGGGGTTTTCTGGCTGGAGAGCAATGGCTTTGTCCACATGCTCCTGAGGGGGAAGTGCAGATATGAAAGGGCACCAGAGATGCACGGGGTCTGGGACAGAGCAGGCGACCTGCGCTAGAAGCCTGTTCTCACCTTGAAGCTAAAGCCACTCTGGATACGCCTCTGGATGCCCTCATGCTCAGCCAGCTGACCACAAAGCACTGCATACCTACGGGGGAAGCCGCAGCAAGCTCAGGGACAAGGACTGGCTTTATCACAGCAAGGTTAGCTCCACCCGCAACTAGAGCTTGAAGCAGAATTTCTACCTGTATGTGAATTCCCTATCTTCATAGACGCATGATCCCCTCTAGTATTCTTCAGAAACAGTGGTAGGCTTACCATTATCCAGTATATTCTAGGTGAGTCCCCCACAGGAAATACAAGGTCTCAGACCAATCCCTCAGACTGGCCCTAATAGAGTATAGCCCCAAGTGTCATAAAAACTTGACAAGGAGTTCTTGCTTATCTTCTGGACTAAAAGGGTTTCTTTACCCTTGGATGCATACAGGTGTATCACTGGGACTTGGGAGGACCAGTGAACTTCCTAGGGGTGAACTCACATCCACTTTCCCTGATGCCAATCAAGCAAAGAAGCCAAGGTCCATCATGAGCCAGGGACAGCAGCTGGAGGCAAGGAGTGCGTGTGCAGAACAAGGGAGCTGCAAACTGTCCCAGCTACCCTGAGGAGCCAAGAACCCACCAATTCTGTAGCTAGAATGACTCGTAGACAGTTACTCAGTTCTCTAAGCCGCAGCAGAAAAAAAAGCTTACACTCCCCCTCCACACCTCACCCCCAAGGAACTCCCCTCCCAGATAAGACTTCCTTGGTCCCAGGTTGGGGGTGGAGGGGGGTGAGGGTGAGAATAGTGTGAAGCCTTTGAAAGACACAGGCTAGAGCGCCCTCTGCTGGTCCCGCTAGTGAATGCTCTATGGCCAGGGCAAAGACAGGGCTCGCCTGTGGCTCTTGCTGGCTCTGCCCAGAACCCAAGGGTGTCATTACCACTGGTGACACACAGCACACTCATCCCCCTTCTCCAGGGCGGCCTCTGCTGCTTCTTTTCCTGTAGAACAAAGGTAGATCCAGAGTTGGCACGGGTATACTTCCACAGAAGGGCTGTTGGGAAAATGACTGCTTTAGCTCTCACCAGTCCACACCCAACTTGGACTCGTTTGGAAACAGTCATGAACTTGAGCAGAAAGCAAGCTGCATTCAGTTTCATGGGATTTCTGCTTTGGCCATCCAGTGTCACAGCAGCAGCCCCAGCTACAAGCACCACTTGATACGCATGAAGTAGATTTTATCATTTCAAATGTATAGACCCCAACGGCAAAAAGAAACTCCCTGACCTTACTCTGGAGGGTTGTGACATGACTTCAGGACATCCATTAACCCCTCAAACTGAAATTCCAGCTACAAATGCACTTGACTGGGGAGAAGGCTCACAGCTTTGAAATCCAAGAACATGAATCATGCCTCTAAGCTAAAACTACTTCACAAGAGCCCAATGAACAGGGATCTGACCAGAAACAGTTTTTGCTAACCTTACCCAAATTTTCTATGCACTAAAGACTAACATGGAGAAATCACGGCTCCCACAAGGAACCTGTGGAGTAAAGAGGCTGCAATTCAAGAACCAGCCCAGAGCCATCATGCTCACACAGTGGAGAAAAGAACACATTACAAAATGGGACATCTCCTTAAATAAAAACAGGTCTCATAGGGGAACACAAGGAACATGGCACAGCTGGGATGGTTGGTGTGGTGGCTGGCTAACCTGACCCATCTCATATTTGATGGTAATTACGGCTGATTATCTATACAGCAGGTACATTTTTAGGACAGCTGATGAGGTGATGGATTCCTTCCCAAACAAAATCTCCACCAGTGAGGGACTTTGACTCGGGATTTCTGTCTCCTTCAAAGTACTATCTCATTAGGGAACTAGGGAAGGATGAAGCAACCAGTTCCTGCCAGTCTAGGCAGACAGTGCTGTGTAGACACTGCCTCCGATCCCAGCCTCTAGAGATAGAACAAAATGAACTTTAGACCCATAGGCTGGTTTTTCAAGGTCACAATCCCTGAGTAGGGCCTTCAGAGATACTTTGATAGTCACCTGACCTCAAGCAATAGAGTACTGTGCCCAGGGGTGCTAAACCCAGGAAGCCAGGGTGCTGGTGCTGGCTCTGCCTGTTCCTCAAACCACATCCCCACCTCTGCCTTCAGGGTTCATTCTGGTGATCAGTAAGAAATGGCAATGATTGAGACAAAGAACAGGTTATTGTTACCCAGCAGTCCAAATATCAGCTCAAAACCTGATGGGAATCCTAAGACCTGGAGCTCAAGAGGGCAAGCAGAAACTTACACAATAATTAAACACCCTTTGTTAAGACTTAACAAGGATTTCTGAGGGTATCAATAAAAGCTACATCTTTATCAACTGAATTCTACAAGTGTTTAGAATGCGGATCTTTAAGTGTTGTCAGATTCACAGTATTAAAATTTCAGTAACATTTCTAAGACTGTACTGATGAAAGTAGACAAATCCACTTTAGTTAACTTTTTGAAGTTCTAAGATCCTCTTATGACAAGGTCAAGCTCTGAGCCTGACTCTGCAGGTGCACCCCACCTTCCAGGGACTTGTCAAGTGGATCTCGGGAACAAGCTAGTAGTAACTTCCCAAATTCTCTCTTGGGTGCTCACTGCACACACTCCACTCATTACATTCTTTTTTCTTTTCTTTTCTTTTTTTTTTTTTTTTTTGACAGAGTGGACAGTGAGAAACAGAGAAAGGTCTTCCTTTACCGTTGGTTCACCCCTCAATGGCCGCTGTGACCAGCACACCACTCTGATCCAAAGCCAGGGAGCCAGGTGCTTCTTCTGGTCTCCCATGCAGGTGCAGGGCCCAAGCACTTGGGCCATCCTCCACTGCACTCCCTGGGCCACAGCAGAGAGCTGGCCTGGAAGAGGGGCAACCGGGACAGAATCCATCACCCCAACTGGGACGAGAACCCGGTGTTCCGGCGCCGCAGGCGGAGGATTAGCAACAGCCCACTCATTACATTCTTACAACACCTGCCCCATAGCTTCTGTGACTTAACCCCAGATGGGTTTTACTGCTACTTAGGAATCTTGGTTAAGACAGACAGTTCAGCCCCCTCTTTGTAATCGGGAGAATGAGAACAGAAAATAATGCTAATGTGACACAACCCACGAAAACATGTGTCCCTGTGTTAGTCACCGTGTACAGAGACAAGATGTGTCTGCTCTCCATCCCGGGAGGAAGCAAAGTCCTTCCTGGAGAGGATAGAGCTTGTCTCTCAAAACTGAACCACAGCTGCCCTAAGGGTGATTTCCCCGTCCCACGCACCCCTCCACAGTCATCTTCCCACCAGGCACCTGCCCACACTTACCATTCAGGGCATAGGACTTCTTCTCGCTCACCTCCTCAGTGAGCTCACACATGTCACTGTAGGCTCGTGCCAGGCGCCAGAGGAAGTCCTGCCGGCTTCCGTACTGCAAACCAAACAGAAAGGGTTGAGACCCCTTTTCCCTCCGCACCCTGCCTTCCAAGCCAATGTATTACAATCTGGGACAGCAGGCCAGCCCCTGAGCCCAGCTTTTCCCTGATGACACATTGTCTCAAGCCAACAGCTTGCACAATTGCGGGGTGAGGGCATCCTGGCCTTCAAATACTGCCAGGAGGAAAGGTCAGCCCCAAGACGACAGGCACAGCAAGAGGTAGCTTTTGGTGACATGAAAAGTGGAACTGCCCAAGACAAGGGAAAGGTGACCTGGGGGATGGGGTCACTTATTCATGGGTAGACATAAATTTTGTCAGTGAACCCGAGAAGGAGAGAACTGGCTGAATGCCCTATACAGCTGTTCCTTGTGGAAATTTCAAGTTGGGCAGGCAGCTTGTGCTCTGCCTCAAGGGAAACCGAATGGGGAGGAGGGGAGACTCCAGTTTTTCCCACTCCCCTCCCTGCCCCCACAGTGAGAGGTCAAGGTCTTTTTGCAGTCCTTTACAGAAGGCAGAGTTCTAGCTCCTCCTCCCCAGAAGAGGAAGCTCTGGGACAGTCTCCAGGGTCCATGCTGGGCTTCCAGGGGGAAGATATACAACCCGGGTGACAGCCATCTAAACCCTTGTTTCCCTCCCCATGTCCCCTGCAGGTCAGAGCCGGGGGGGGGGGGGAGCAGCAGCCGGCAGCTGGGGCCTCACCACCAGCTTGTTGTTGAGCAGCAGCTGGAAGCCTTCTCGCTTGCTCTGCTCACTGCCCAGGTGCAGTTCGTCCGCCTGCTGCAGGAGTGGCAGGACATCCTCCAGGTCCGAGGCGTCTCCAGCAGGACCCGAAGCTGCCTCTGCCTCCACTTCCAGCTCCAGAGAATCCCTTCTCCCCATCTTCACAGTCTCACAGCTCACTTCATCCTCCCCGTCCTCGCTGTCCTTGTCAGAGTCCCGCTCATAGTCAGACTCGGCATTGGCTGTTGTGTAACTGGCAGAGAGAGATAAGTGACAGGTACTCCATGCGGCACTCTGTACAGAGCACAAGACAAGAATCTCTCCTCCCTCTTCAGGGCAGGTACCAATCTTCAAAGGAAACTTTCTATGGGACTATGGGCTGGGAAAATGAGCCAGGAGAGGAACAGTAACCAGCCTGTCAGGGCCAAGGTGAGAACCCCCTCTTAGCTACAACCAAATCTGCCAAAAAAACAACAACAAAAAACCACCACAGTGCCCAGGAAGATACATACAAAATGCTGCCAGTCAATTTCAAAGAGCAGAGGAAAAAACTTCCTTTATCTTTTAATGTATAATTAGGAAACATTTTTTATAAATAGAAATGCTTTAAGATAAAAACCTTAAGATGTAAGTGGAGCTCATCTGAGCTAGACTGATCACCAGGCTAAGGATTTGTTCATCGTTTTTGCTTTATCAGCCCAAGGCACCTGCCAAAACCAACATGGGTGGATGCCAGCCCCAGAGGCCAAGGCAGCCACACATAATCCACTTTCTCAATTCAGCTTGTACCTCTGACCTGAGTAAACAACCAGACTGAAACCCAAACAGGAGCAGCACTTGGGAACTTAAAGATGAGCATGGTAGGGACCACTCTAGCTGAAAGCCAAAGAGGAGGAAATACTCCCCCCGCCCCCCCGGAAGGCTTCTCTGGGGCTGCCATGAGTAAGGTGATTCCTAGGGGCCCCCAAAAACGGAAGCCAAGTTTCTCTTGGATCTCGGCCTCTAACAGCAGCTGGTCTGGATAGTAAATCAAGACAAGAACTGAGCAGGGGATAAGGTAGGACTTCAGGGGCCAGAAGCAGACAGGAGAGAGGCCTCCAGGCTGAGTGAGCAGGCTCCGTCAGGGCTGAAGCACGGGGAGGACCACAGGGCCATCTTGGGGTGCGCTCTCCTCCCTGGAATGAGAGATAAGGACAGGCTTCCTAGGGCTGGAGGAGAGACCAGAGAAAGTCAACATAAGACAGCCTAAACTATGGCTGAATGTTGCCCACAAAAGCGCGCACTCATCCAGAAAGCCAGAGACAGGCTGTAGGAGACACTGACTCTGGAAGGCACCAGGTGAGCCAGCAAACCTGGCGCCCAGTCGGTGCACGCCGACTGCTTCTTTAGAGGAGCTTCCAGTCTGAAAGGGGGCGCCGGGAACATCTACAAGAATCTGCAGGGGACTTGCAACCTTCCTGCCTTAACCTTGCTTTCCGAGAGGTTATCTACGAGTCTCTTTCCCCGCTAGCGGTTAACACTAACACTTGAGAAACAGGAGGGACAAGGAAAGTGGCACCAGATTTCATAACCAACTGGGTGCTGAGGGGCAGCCTAGACAAACTCAACCAAGTTCACAGGCCTACCCTGAACGGGAGCCTCCAACCGCTCGGCTCCGCCCAGCCAGGCCCAAAGGCCAAGTGGGCGAGTAGTTTATCTGGAGCAGAGACCTTGCACCTCAGGCTCTCCCTCTGCTAGAGGGACACCCTATTCCCTGCTGGCTTGAAGGCAGCTTTAGCCCATCAGGAATTCGAGCAAGAGTCTCTCTCCGTGCCTCCAGCTCTCACAGGAAAAATCCACAGCTCTTCGCCCTGCAGGAACACAGGCATCAGCAGGCTCCCAGGGCAGCTGAGCCAGAATGGAAGTCCTGCAACACTGCCTTCCCTCTGGGTCCTAAAGGCAGGACTTAATAGCCAAGGAGCAGGAAGGACCTGCTGGCACACGGTGGGAGCTGAGCCATGTGAGGCAGGTGCAGTGAGGACCCAGGGCCATCTCAGGAGCTGTGCCCCAGTGCAACAGGTGCACCCCATGGGCTTCCAGGGCCAGAAGAGATTCATCACACGCCATCCCATTCTCACACCGACCTCCTGAACTGCCAACTCAGCCCTTGAGGAAATTCACCAGAGAGGGGGCAGCCCTTCTAACAGACTGGAAGGCTTTGAGAGCTGCCGAGGAAGAGCAGGGAGCTTTAACAAGGCCCTGCAGGCCCATGAACTGAGGCGGCTCACACTTCCAAAGTGGGCCAGAGACCCAGGGACTCTGGGCAAGAGTGGCAAGCTGCTGATTCCATTCCTTAAGGAGAACCCACAGGCAGCGTGGGACACCTGCTTCTCTTATCAGTGCCAGCTCGAGTCTCGGTTGCTCCAAGCTTCCCATCCAGCTTGCCACTCCTGTGGATGACGGCACAGTGCCTGCATCACTCACGCGGGGAGACTGGATTGAGCTCCTGCCTCCCAGCTTTGGCCTCCTCTCCGCTCCAGTTATTGCGGGCATTTGTGGAGTGAACCAACGAATGGGAGCTGTTTGCCTCTGCCTTGCAAATAAAAGTTAGGGGTGGGTGTTGGGTGCAGCAGTTAAGATGTGACTTGGTCTGCCTGCCTGCCATATCAGAGTGCCTGTGCTCAAGCCCTGGCCCCACCCCTGAGTCCAGCTCCCTGCTAACGCACAACCTGCGACAGCTCAAGCACTTGGGTTCTTCCATCCACGTGGGAGACCCAGGCTGAGCTCCTGGCTTCAGCCTGAACCAGCCCAACCCCAGCTGTTGGAGGCACAGCGGAGTGAACCAGTGGTGGGAGATCTGCTCTCTCCCTTTCAAATACAAGACAACCTCACCCCCTTCACCCTTCAAAGCAACTCTCCTTCCTCAAGGCCCACATGCACAAAGTTCTGTCAGAGTGTGTGGATTCTTCCCAGAATTCTCTCCATGTGGCATCATCCATAGCAACAAATTATTCACCATACCCACTGTTTCAGATACCAGCCACTTAAGGTAATCTTGTACCGCCACTGACCTTCACATACCCTGAGACTGGCTCAGGAGCTGAGCCCGCTGGAACCACTCTCTATGCCTCATCACAGGTGGCTGGCAGCCCTACACACCTCCCTGTGGCTCTTGTCCCAGTGAATACCTCACTGAAGCACCCACAAACTTCCAGGGCTAACCACTCTGGCCCTTGCCGACTCCAGAAGTTTGTACAGTCTTTAAAATCATCAGTGAGAGCTTGAGTTGTGTATGCTAATCTTTGGCAGAGCTATGGACCCATCTACCCCCTTACAATGTCCAAACATCAATTCCCCACCTGTGTGAGCTGCTTACTTGGGTTGTAAAGGAATTTTCTAAGTCTCAAATGTCTACTGTCACCTATTTTTAACGATTTATTTATTTTAAAGTCAGTTACAGAGAGAGAGAGAGAGAGATCTTCCATCCACTGGTTCACTCCCCAATTGGCCTCAACAGCTGGAGATCAGGAGCTGCTTCTGGGTCTTCCATGCGAGTGCAGGAGCCCAAGGACTTGGGCCATCTTCTACTGCTTTCCCAGGTCATAGCAGAAAGCTGGATCGGGGCCAGCGCCGCGGCTCACTAGGCTAATCCTCTGCCTAGCGGCGCCGGCACACCGGGTTCTAGTCCCGGTCGGGGCGCCGGATTCTGTCCCAGTTGCCCCTCTTCCAGGCCAGCTCTCTGCTGTGGCCAGGGAGTGCAGTGGAGGATGGCCCAGGTGCTTGGGCCCTGCACCCCATGGGAGACCAGGAAAAGCACCTGGCTCCTGGCTCCTGCCATCAGATCAGCGCGGTGCGCCGGCCGCAGCGCGCCGGCCGCGGCGGCCATTGGAGGGTGAACCAACGGCAAAAAGGAAGACCTTTCTCTCTGTCTCTCTCTGTCCACTCTGCCTGTCAAAAAAAAAAAAAAAAAAAGAAAGCTGGATCGGAAGTGGAATAGGTGGGACTCAAACCGGTGCCCATATGGGATGCCGGCACTGCAAGCAGCGGCTTTAGCTACTATGTCACAGCACCGGCCCCTTCCTCTCTTTTGAATCCAGATGTGTCAAATTGATTTTGGGGGCAGACATTGTAGGACAGTTTAAGCTGCTACTTGGGATGCTAGCATCCCATATCAGAGAGCTGGTTTGAGTGCCAGCTGCTTCACTTTCAATCCAGCTCCCTGTTAATGTGCCTGGGAAGGCAATAGAGGGAGGTCCAAGTGCTCAGGCCCCTGCTACCCACATGGGAGACTCAGATGGAGTTCCTGGCTTCAGCCTGGCCCAGCCCTGCTGTTTCAGCAAATTGGGGAGTGAAGCAGAGAACAGATTGGTGTCTGTCTCTGTCACTCTGCCTTTCAAATCTATAAATTTTTTTTTTAGATTTTTGCCTCCTGCTCTCAAAACAGCTTCTAGAATCATCTCTTGGCCCAGAGCTACTGCGTCAGTTGAGCAGAAAAGGGCCTCTTCTGCTAGTCCCTGAGGATAGATTGTAGGGACGAGAAGACCAAGCCACAGTGGTCACCAACAAGAGACCAGCACTCTTCCTCAAGACTTCTTGCTTCAAAAGGTACTTGAACAGTAATCAAATCCAGCACTGGTGACCACTGACAGTGACAGAGAAAGCAGAGTAGTTACTCTTAATCCTAGAAAACTGGGGCCGGCACTGTGGCATAGTGGGTAAAGCCACCGCCTGCAGGCCAGCATTCCATATGGACACCAGCTCGAGTCCCGTCTGCTCCACTTCAGATTCCGCTCTCTGCTGAGGCCTGGGAAGGCAGTAGTCCTTGGGCCTCTGCACCTGCATGACAGACCCAGAAGAAGCTCCTGGCTCCTGGCTCCAGATCGGTACAGCTCCAGCTGTTGCAGACAATTGCAGAGTAAACCAGCAGATGAAGACCTCTCTCTGTGCCTCACTTTTTCTCTGTATAACTGTCTTTCAAATAAATACATAAAATCTTAAAAAAAAAAATTAAAAAATCCTAGGAAACCAGATGAAGACAGGCAGAACAGCCTAACAAGTAAACAAAACTGAGACTACTCAAGTCCGAGGGCTGAACGAAGTGAGCCGAGGCAGCTGTGTCAATGGGAAGAACTCCCCGGGGCTATTTGCTGCAGATCCCTGTGAAAGGCCTTGAGTGCCCTGATGATCGAGCCAGTCCTCAGAGCACACTCTCCCAGCTGTCAGGAGAATGGGACTCATCGTAAACTCAGTCTGCACTTGGGAGCTGTGCAACCCCGGGCTGGCCATCAGACCTGGCTAACCTCAAGCTCCATCTGAAACACGAGCGGTCCCTGTGTCATGGCTGCCGTGAGGATGACGTGAAGACACTGCACGGTGCCCGCAGCGCCTCCCAGAGGGAGAAGGAACCAGCTGGCACTAATGATGCTGAGCTCAAGGACAGCCTGCAGACTCCACTGGAACAGCTGGTTTCCGGGCGGCTCCTCAGTCACTGGCTTTGCTGAGCTGGGCTGCTCTCTGCTCCACGCTCTGCTCTGAGGAAGAAGGGTCAGCAGAGGCCACCAAGGAGAGGTCGGCCTCTAAAGCTCCTGCAGGCCACAGGGCGAGAGGAGCTAGCAGCAGCCAAGGGCAGGTGCTGCACAGGCGGCATCGGACTACCCTCGGAACCAAAGCCTCAAAATGGGACTAGGGTTTTAAAATCAAAGGCCCTGGGCCAAGCAGTCGGCACAGGAGTTAAGAGCCCATCTGAGATGCCCACATCCCCTCCAGTCCCTAGATTCAGGTTGCACTCCTTCCCCATTCCGCCTTCCTGCTAATGCACACCCTGGAAGGCAGCAGTGATGACTCAAGGACTTGGGTCCCTGCCATCCATGTGGGAGATCTAGACTGAGTTCTAGGCTCCTGGCTTCAACCTGGCCCAGGCCTGGCTGTTCAGGGCATTGAGGAGAGTTAAGAAGCAGATGGAAGATCTCTTTCTGCCTGCCTTTCAAATAAAATAATAAAAATGTTAAATAAGGGTCTGGCACTGTGGCGTAGCAGGTTAAAGCCCTGGCCTGAAGTGCCGGCATCCCATATGGGCGCCGGTTCTAGTCCTGGCTAATCCACTTCCCATCCAGCTCTCTGCTGTGGCCTGGGAAAGCAGTAGAAGATGGCCCAAGTCCTTGGGCCCCTGCACCAGCGTGGGAGACCTGGAGGAAGCTCCTGGCTCCTGGCTTCAGATCAGCGCAGCTCTAGCTGGTGCAGCTCTGGCTGTTGCAGCCACCTGGAGAGTGAACCAGCAGATTGAAGACCTCTCTCTCTGTAACTCTGTCTTTCAAATAAATAAAATAAATCTTAAAAAAAAAAAAAAAAGTTAAATGAAAGGAATGCCTTCAAAGCCATGACAAATACCCAAAATACTAGAAAGTCTACCAGAGTACCTGGAGAAAAGCGGACTCAGGAAAACAGATGCAAGCACTAGCCACTGTTAACAACACCCTTTGCCTAAATTACATCAGTTGGGTGGGATTTTGTTGTCTTCAACTCTTCAGAATTTGCTTTATGGCCTCACCTTATTCCAACAATGAATGACAGCAGTTCAGTTTGAACTGAGTAATACTTCTACCAGCTGGCCGCAGCCACAGCTGCCCCAGGAGCAGCAACTTACCCGCCTTCACTCTCTGCATCTGTGTACGTGGCCCCCGAGGAGGCCGTGAAGTAGACAGAGCTGGAGCCAGTGGAGTCGCTCCTCTCCCGGGCAAACGGGAACCTTCGCCGCCGAGCCACTCTCTGAGTCTCCTCCATGTGCGATCTGGAAAATACGCAATTTCAAAGCTCCACTCAGCCCCTCTGCTTGCCATGGGCGTGCCTCTCACTGCTGCTGCTCATTGAAGGGCCAAGGGGAGCCGGTGCATTGGGTTAAGCAGCTGCCCGCAACGTGAGCATCTCACGTGGGCACCAGTTGAATCCCAGCAGCTCTACTTCCAATCCAGCTCCCTCCTAGTGCTCCTGGGAAAGCAGCAGCAAATGGCCCAAGTGTTTGGGCCCCTGCAGCCATGTGGGAGACCCAGATGGAGTTCCAGTCTCCTGGCTTCAGTCCGCCTCAGCTCTGGCCAATGAGGTTATATGGGGAGTGAACCAATGGACAGAAGATCTGTCTCTCCCCTACCCTCACTCTCTCTAATGCTGTCTTTCAAATAAATATTTTAAAAAAGAGGGCCAATGGGGCCAGCACCGTGGTGTAGCAGGTAAAGCCACCGCCTGCAGTGCCGGCATCCCATACGGGCACCGGTTCAAGACCCAACATCTCCACTTCTGATCCAGCTCTCTGCTATGGCCTGGAAAAGCAGAAGAAGATGGCCCAAATCTTTGGGTCCCTGCACCCACGTGGGAGACCTGGAAGAAGCTCCTGGCTTCAGATTAGTTCAGCTCCAGCCACTGAGGCCAATTCAGGAGTGAACCAGTGGATGGAAGACCTCTCTCTGTGTAACTCTGACTTTCAAATAAATAAATCTTAAAAAAAAAAATAAGAGTGCCAAGAACAAGGGTCGGTGTCAGGAAGCAGCAGATTCAAGCACAGCTTTATTGGAGCACTTGTTCGAGGCTGGGTCTGCCTCCAGCCCAGCCCAGCCCAGCCCAGCCCAGCCTTGGCTATTGCAGCCATTTGCAGAGTGAACCGGTGGCTGGAAGATCTGTCTCTGCCTTTCAACTATTTAAAAATAAATAAATAAATAAATAAATAAATAAATAAATAAATAAATAAATAAATAAAAATTGGGCACTGGTTCAAGTCTCAACTACTTCTGATCCAGCTCTCTGCAGCATAAGATGGCCGAAGTCCTTGGGCCCCTGCCACCCACATGAAAGACCCAGATGAAGCTCCTGGCTTCAGACCAGCCCAGCTCCAGCTGTTGAGGCCATTTGTGGAGTGACCCAGTGGACGGAAGCTCTGTCTCCTCCTCTCCACTACTCTGTAAACTCTGCTCAAATAATCATCTAAGGAGGGAAAGGCCAAGAACAGAAAATCCTGGGCCTCCACACTACGACAGTGAGAGCGGCAGCTCCTGGGCCAGCCGCGTGGGTGGACTGGATTAGGCAGTACAAAGGTTGCAGCCATCACAACAGACCCTGAAGGCCCAGAAGCAGCGTATGCAATGTAAGGCACCCAACGCACAGCTTCCCCACAACTTAGCTTGGCGGTTACCCAACTGGCTTCTTCCTTAGAGACAGACAGCAAAGGCCGGAACACACCTCGGCTTAAAAAGTCCAAAGGGCAAGAGGACGCTGGGAGGTAGGAGACAAAGCAGACGAGAAGGCCGCGTACTCACCGGACCTCCCCAACGATCTCCCCCGCCAGTCCCTGCAGGCTGCTCCTCAGCTCCTCCACCTCCCGCCGCAGCGCCACCAGACTGTTCAGCACGAAGTCCAGGCGGTCCAGCACCTTCTCCTGCCCTCCCTGCGCCGGGCCGGGCAGCGCCGCAGCATCGCCAGCCTCCCCTGGGATGGCCCGCAGCAGCATCGCTGCAGGAACGGGAACAGGAGGCCGTGACGCCCCAGCCTTCCAGAAGGCTCCCGTCACATGGCAGTGCAATGTAGAGAAGACCCCGAGCCTCAGCAGTGAGCAGACATTCACGGCGACGTCAGGGTAACAAGTCCCACCCAACTACCCAGAAAAAGATGAAGGCCCCAATTTTTTTTTTTTTTTTTTTGATAGGCAGAGTGGACAGTGAGAGAGAGAGAGACAGAGAGAAAGGTCTTCCTTTGCCGTTGGTTCACCCTCCAATGGCCGCTGCGGCCGGCGCATCGCGCTGATCCGACGGCAGGAGCCAGGTACTTATCCTGGTCTCCCATGGGGTGCAGGGCCCAAGCACCTGGGCCATCCTCCACTGCACTCCCGGGCCACAGCAGAGAGCTGGCCTGAAAGAGGGGCAACCGGGACAGAATCCGGCGCCCCGACCGGGACTAGAACCCGGTGTGTCGGCGCCGCAAGGCGGAGGATTAGCCTAGTGAGCTGCGGCGCCGGCCAGAAGGCCCCAATTTCTAAACAAGAGCCCTCCGCTCCTAGAGCCTTGCACGCCGGGGTCCTTGAGCAAGGCTGTGCAAGATGGCAGATAAGGTGAAACGCTTCAGGAGTCCAGCACCTAGAGGAAGGGCAGCCGCTCTGCTCGAGTTTCTTCACACGACCTTACCTTACTGATGGCCAAACACCAGGCCATCAATCCCGCACCAAACTGCAAAAGTCACACAGCGCACCCACATTCTCATCTCTCACTTCAACAGAACAAGGAAAACTGAGCTCCTGACAGCCTCATTTAATGATATGAGAGAGGAGCAAAGAGAAAGCTGCCCTGGAGAAAGTCCATCCAAGCCGCTCCAGACGCCACGACCAAGCCCCACTGCCCCGACGCTGGATCCAGGGGTCAGTAAATTCCAGCAGTGAAATGCTAGCAGCTGCCTATGGCGACTGGAAAACGTAAAACCAGAAAAAACCAGAGGAGCAAGACACACAAGTTCAAGGGTGTCCAGGCAAGCATAAAGGAAATCCAGTAACAATTGAGGCCAGCCTACAATACACACCCAGCAATGTTCAACAATGCAGAGCAAGAGAGATCGCTGGCAAGGGGGCTACTCTCTCCTGATCTGAGTAGAGGAAAAACTGCTGAAGTGCAAACAAATCCCACGGAAGGGACAGGCAAGACCAGCACCCTTGCAATACTGGGTTACCGCCAGCTTACAGAACGCTGGCAGCTGCTGCAATCGGATGCTGACTCTAAAGCCGCTTCCAAACCAGGTGAGATGGATTAGAGGAAACACTCATTCCCAATTAACACAGGGCGAGATGATTTAGCGCTCCCCCATCACACCAAGGTGAAAGGGTGGGGGGAGGGGAGGGCAGCGGCCTTGAACCGGTCGTAGATGCTTGGCTCAAACCAGTGAGTGCGAAGTTTTGCAAAACTAAGAGCACTACTCATTTCAGCCGTGGCTGACTTCCAGCACCTTCCACTTCCATTGCATGAAGCGTGCGTGCCCAGCACCAGGCTGTGGCAAGTCCACTGCACCAGGTGAGAGGGCCCAACCTTGCCACTTCACTTACTCTGTGATGACCTCAGAAAAGTTACACAATCTTTATCAATCTCAATTTCCTCCTAAGAAAGTTAAAAAACGGATTTGCCTCCGAGTTTCCTCGGAGAATATCAATATCCAGACTTTTAATTCCTACAAGGTTAGCTATTCCTTTTGCCTTCTTTGGGGCTCTTCCTCTGCTCCACACCTCACCCAACACAGACAGGTGCCTTTAATGCCCAGAAGCACCCCTGCAGCCAGAACCACAAGCGAAAGCGAAGCCGCCTTTTCACTTTAGCCACTGCATAGAGGAAAGAGCACCGCGGAGCGAGAGGACAGATTTCCTTTTCAATGAGTTTTCCAAGAAAGTGCAAGCCTCGGGCAGCCCCTCCCTCCCCCTGCCTCCAGGCCCGTCAGTCTGCAGCGGCCTGGGTCTCCTACCCTGGCGTCCAGGCTCTAGAGTCCGTCCGTAGTCCAGGGCGTTGGGCAGGCTCTGGCTCCGGCCATGGCGCTGAGTCCGTTTCCACCGCCGGCTGTAAAGGACGCACAGGAATCCAAAGCCGGCGGCGGCGCCCAGCAGCAGTCCCAGCCCGGCCCGGGCGCCGCCCAGAGCCCCCAGTCTAGACATGTTGCACCTGCAGCCCGCGAAAGCCACCGGGAGCAGGCAGGCAGGGGAGGAGGAGGGAGATTCGTGAGCCTGGGCCACCCACTCCAGGAGACTCCCCTCGCCCAGACCCTGAACTCCCGACTACCCTCACCCTTATCCGGACCCTAATGCTCCGCCAGTCCCTGGGTCTGACTACTGCGCCCCTCACCCAGCCCAAACGGAGCCCCCCATCCAACACACCCCTTGACCCAGACCACAGAGTCCTCCTCCTGCGTAGTCAGCCTCACGACGCTGCAAGCAACAACCCGCCTCCCTGGCTGCAAACGCCTGGCTTCCCCGGCGTCCCCTAGCCCGGCAGGAGATCAACTAACTCGACCCTTACCCGGCCGCCAACCACCATGGCAGCAGCCGCCGCTGCCTCACGCTGTCAATGACCGCGACGTCAATGAGACGGCGCCACGAGCTCCACTCACCGTAGGAGGGCGCAGGGAGATGACCTCACGAGGCTCCGCCTCCAGCCCGGACTTTTCCCCGGGGGGCGGGGTCTCGGGCCGGCCGGAGGGGTGTGGTCTGCGGGGAGCGGGAAAGAGAAACCGCGGAGGAGGGAAGCGCAGGGGGAGAAGGAAGGCGGAGGGAGCTAGAAGACGACTTGGCCGGCGCTGGAGCAGGAAGCCCGCGGTCTGGCCGAGCCGACGTCCGCTTTCCTCAGCCCCACCAGCCACCTGTGCCCCGCACAGTCCCGCTCCTGCCTACCGCGACCCCTTCGCTCGCCTCCCTCAGCATCGCCGTTCGGACTTCGGTCCATTTCGGCTTAATTTAATAGCGTGTGGGTTTTTACCGAGGACTGACGGCCGCGCCTGTGGCTGGTTTTCGCGGCGGCCCGAGTCCGGAGGGCCGGCTCCCGCCAGCTGGCACCTGAGCCTCCGCTCAGCAGCGCACGGCCAGCGCCGAGCCGTCAGTCTGGGGCCTAGCGTCGCTGCGTTGTACCTTACCCAGGAACGGAATTGGAAATGTCCGTTTCCAGAATGGATAGGATCTGTGAAATTTATTTCTCTAATGATAGCGATTTGGGGTGAGGCTGAAACTTGACATCCGGTTGCTTAAACCGGTTTGAATGTCAGTGGGGGATGTTTGTGTTTTATTTATAATGTGTTTTAATCAGTTTTTTTGTGTTTCCACCAGTGGCCCATAATTTTTTGGTTTTGGTTTTGTTTTGTTTTGTTTTCTAATTCAAAAGGCAGAGAGAGAGAGAGAGAGATCTTCCGCTGGCTGGTTCACTTCCCAAATGCCCACAACAGCCAGGGCTGGGCCAGGCTAAAGCCAGGAGCCAGGAACTCCATCTAGTCTCCCACATGGATGGCAAGGTCCTGAATCCTTGGACTATGACCTGCTGCAGTCCCAGGTGCATTAGCAGGGAGCTGGATCCGAAGGAGGGCAGAGGCTCCAGCCAGACGCGGGGTCAGCAAATGTCTGCATAACCACCGTGAGTGTCGACCCCTGCCCCTCACAGATCACTGTATGGTCCATTTCACTCTTGTGACTTTGTGCAACTGCCTTTTTCTTTAAGATTTATTTATTTGAAAGGCAGAGTTACAGAGACGCAGAGAGAGAGAGAGGTCTTCCAACTACTGATTCACTCCCCAAATGGCCCCAAAGGCCAGAGCCAGGAGCTTCTTCCGGGTCTCCCACGCTGATGCAGGGACTTGAACCGGTGTCCATAAGGGACACTGGCATTGCAAATGGCAGCTTTACACCCCACACAGACATCCCACATGGGCACCTGTCCATGTTCCAGCTGCTCTACTTCCTATCCAGCTCCCTGCTAATGACCAGGGAAAAGCAGCAGAAGATGGCTGAAGTCCTTGGGCCCCGGCAAACCACAAGGAAGATCTGGAAGAAGCTCCTGGCTCCTGGTTTCATTGCAGCCATTTGGAGAGTGAACCAGCAGATGGAAGATCTCTGTCTGTCTCTCCCTCTGTTCTGTAACTCTGACTTTCAAATAAATAGATCTTTAAAAAAATAAAAATAAAAAGCAGGTAAAGAAACTATGGACTATAATTCCAATTTTATCAACATTGTTTACAAGTGAAAATTGACTTTAGCAACAGCCGAACCATCTAGGCCAGTCCTCCCCAAATTCTTGACTCTCTTGTATGCATTTACCTTCTAACTGGGAGATAGTTTACACACTTGAGTGTAGAGGTACATTGTTAAGAATCAAAGCAACCCAACAGAAGGAAGACCTTTCTGTCTCTCTCTCTCACACTGTCTCGCTGTCTCTCATTGACTCTGCCTGTCAAAAAAAAAAAAAAAAAAGGAATCAAAGCAACATTGTTAAGAAGAAAAGCAGGTGCGGTGCCATGGGCTTTGTGGGCAGCCCTGTACCCTGCTACTTGGGCGCCCAGGTTCCCTATCCTGGCATATCCCAGTGCGTGTGGGTCTTGGTCCCCCTACTCTACTTCCTGGTACCGCATCCCGGAGAGCAACGTGTGTTGTCTCAGCTGTTGGGCCCCATCACTCACATGGGAGACCCAAACTGAATTCCTGGCTCCTGCTTCCAGCCTGCCTCAGCCCTGGCTGTTGCCTGCAGTTGGGGAGTGAACTTCTCCCTCTCCCTCACTCTGCCTTTCAAAAATGCAGTGTAGGCTGGCTAGGCTAATCCACCTGCGGTGCTGACACCCAGGGTTCTAGTCCCGGTCGGGGTGCCAGATTCTGCCCCTCTTCCAGTCCAGCTCTTTGCTGTGGCCCAGGAGTGCAGTGGAGGATGGCCCAAGTGCTTGGGCCCTGCACCCCATGGGAGACCAGGAGAAGCACCTGGCTCCTGCCTTCGGATCAGCGCAGCATGCTGGCCGCAGCAACCATTGGAGGGTGAACCAACAGAAAAGGAAGACCTTTCTCTCTGTCTCTCTCTCTCACTGTCCACTCTGCCTGTCAAAAAAAAAAAAAAATGCAATGTAAAAGTTCTGATATACACCCTACAATGTCAGAAATAGAACTTCGGTAATTCTTCCTCTTCATTAAGATTCAGTCCAATTCGCACCTTTTGGGATAGTCCAAGAGATTGAACTACACTTGCTTTGGTGGCAAGAAATGTTGTATCTTTTTCCAGTCTCGTTTCCATTTTTTACAGTACTACATTAACAAGAACAAATATGAACTATACTTTAGAAGAAATAAACTCGTTCCCTCTGGGGAACCTCCCCAGCCGCCCGCGTGGTGGAATTCACCCTGCATCCCCCTTCACGCCTGAGGCTCCGATGGGTGGCTCCGTCACTCTCTGCTCCGTGACGCTCGGGCCCGGGACCGCTCGCCCTTCCCGGCCGCGGCTTGTGGCTGACTCACCTCCTGGCCGCTGCGCTACAGGCTCGGGGGACCAAAGCGAGGAAGCGCCACTGAGGGGGGCAGTGGGGGTAGGCCCTTCCTCAGACAGGATGCAAAGCTCAGCCGCACGAGCACGGTCCCCCGCCCCGCCCCTTTTCTTGGGGAAGGCGGCTGTGCTGCCGGAACTGATGGTGGTGATCCTGGCGAGAGGCCAGGCCAGGCAGGCGGAGCGAGCGGGGGAATTCATTTCCCCCTGGATATTAAAGATGCTATCGGGCAGGCGGCGCGGGCTGGGGACGGTGCTATCTTGTGAGCATCAGCAGAGCTCCGCCAATGCAGCCCAGCCTGGGAGGCGCGCGACAGGCACAGCCACCGCCTTCTCCCCTCCCGCTTCACCGCCTGCCTGAGACAGGTGAGCAGGAGAGGCCCCCAACTCCTGTCCTGCCCTCGACCCTGAACATCACCGACCCGGCTGTTCCAAGACAGGTGACAAATCCAACGCCTTGGGATGGTGGCCTTACCCTTTGGGTCTAATACCCTCGGCTCCTGACACTTTAAAAGATTATTATTCTATTAAGATTTATTTTATTTATTTGAAAGGCATAATAACAGTCTAGAAGAAGAGAAGGGGGGAGAAAGAGAGAGAGAATCATTCATCTCCTGGTTCCCTCCCCGAATGGCTGCACTGGCCAGGGGGTGCCAGGCTGAAGCCAGGAGCCTGGAACTCCATCCAGTTCTCTTACACGGGTGCAGGGGCCCAATGACTTGGGCCATCTTCTGCTGCTTTCCCAGGCGCAGGAGCAGGGAGCTGGATCAGAAGTGGAGCAGCCAAGACTCAATCTGACGCTCTGATGCGGGATGCCTGTGCCACAGGTAGCAGCTTAACTCACTGTGCCGCAACATTAGCCCCAAAGATTCTTATTTTAAAATTGTGTTTGTATTAAATATATAGCGGTGGGGCCAGTGCTGTGGCATAGCAGGTAAAGCTGCCGCCTGTAGTGCCGGCATCCCATATGGGTACTGGTTTGAATTCCAGCTGTTCCACTTCCAATCCAGCTCTCTGCTGTGGCCTGGGAAAGCAGAAGATGGCCCAGGTCCTTAGGCCCCTGCACCCACATGGGAGACCCAGAAGAAGCTCCTGGCTCCTGGCTTCAGATTGGCCCAGCTCCAGCTGTTGCAGCCATCTGGGGAGTGAACCAGTGGATGGAAGACCTCCCTCTCTCTCTCTCTCTCTGCCTCTGCCTCTGCCTCTGCCTCTGCCTCTGCCTCTGCCTCTGCCTCTGCCTCTGCCTCTCTGTAACTCTGCCTTTCAAATAAATAAATAAATCTTTAAAATAAATAAATACATATATACATAGTGGCTACAGAAGAGCATTAACAATACATGTATAAAGATAGGAATATATATTTAAAATGCTTACTTATTTTCATCTACTTGAAAGGTGGGGAGGGAGGGAATCTTCCATCTGTTGGTTCATTCCCCAAATGCCTGAAACAGCCAGGCTTGGGCCAGGTGAAAGCAAGGAGCCAGGAGCTCCATCCACGTCTTCCGTATTCGTGGCAGGGGTCAAGCCTCCCAGGATGCACTAGTAGGAAACTGGATTGGAAGCAGAGCAGCCAGGATATTCTGGATATGAGATGTGGGTGTCCCAAGTGGCAGCTTAGCCCACTGCCTCACAACACCCACCCCAATATGTTTCTAAGCCTGTGCCCCTGTCTCTCAGTGGAGGAGACCATCACATCCCCACCCCAGCCTCTCTACCCTGCCTACCTCCCTTCTCTCTCAGAGGAATTTCTCCCTATTATATGTACACACTTTATCATGCCCTTACTTTTGTTATAATTTTTCAGAGATTTATCTATTTGAAAGTCATGTTGTGGCACAGAGGGTAAAGCTGCTGCCTGCAGTGCCGGCATCCTATATGGGCACTGGTTCGTATCCCAGCTGCTCTACTTCTGGTCCAGCTCTCTGCTATGGCCTGGGAAAGCAGGAGAAGATGGCCCAAGTCCTTGGGCCCCTGCACCCATATGGGAGACTCAGAAGAAGCTCCTGGCTCTTGGCTTCGGATCAGCTCAGCTCTGGGCGTTGCAGCCAATTGGGGAGTGAACCAGTGAATGGATGACACCTCTCTCTCTTGCTCACTCTCTCTCTCTCTCTCTCTCTGCCTCTCCTTCTCTGTGTAACTCTGACTTTCAAATAAATAAATAAATCTTTATAAAAAAAAAAGTCATGTTACCCAGAGAGAAGGAGAAAAATCAATCTTCCATCTGCTGGTTCACTACCCAGATGGCCACGATGGCCTGGGCTGAGACAGGCCAGTGTCAGGAGCCAGTAACTTCATCCAGGTCTTCCACATGGGTGCAGGGGCCCAAACACTTGGGCCATCTTCTGCTGCTTTCCCAGGCCATTATCAGGGAGCTGGATCAGAAATGGAGCAGCCAGGAATTAAACTGGCACTCATATAGGATGCCGGCATTGCAGGCAGTGGCTTAACTTGCTATGCCATGATACCCACATAAATTTTTTTAAGATTTATCTTACTTATTTGCAAGGCAGAGTTCCAGAGAGAGAGGGAGAGGCAGAGAAAGGAGAAGAGAGAGAGAGAGAATCTTCCATCTGTTGGTTCACTCCCCAAACGGCTCCAGGGCAGGACCAGGCTGGAGCCAGGAGCTTCATGCAGGGACCCAAGGACTTGTGCATCCTCTCCTTTCCACCCCCAAGCACATTAGCAGGGAGCCGGATCGGAAGCGGAGCAGCTGGGACTCCACATGAGATGCCTGCACTGCAGGTGGCAGCTTAGCCTGCTGGGTCACATCCACTGGTTCACTTCCCAAATGCCTGAAACAGCTAAGGCTGGGTCAGGCCACAGCCAGGAGCCTGGATCTGAATTTGGATCCTCCATGGGGTGGCAGAGACCCAGGTCCTTAAGCTGTCCATCGCCTGCTGCCTCTCTGGGTGCACATCAGCAGGAAGCTGGAGTTGGAAGTGGAAGCAGAGGAGCCAGGACTTGAATCAGGCACTCTGACATGGGATCCCGGCATCCCCAAAGCCACTTTTTTTTTTTTTTTTTTTTCATTTTTTTGAAAGGCAGACCAAGCAGGGGAATTCCACCCCCTGGATATAAACAGACAAGAGGGCCAGAGAGCTTCCATCCATGGTTCACTCTCCTAATTCCCAAAACAGCCAGGACTCGGCGAGACTGAAGCCGGGAGCCATGTGGGTGACAGAGACCCCATCACCTGAGCCATCCCCTGCTGCCTCCCAGGGTGCACACTGGCAGGAAGCTGCATCTGAAGCAGAGGTGCTGGGACTTGACCCAGGCACTTTGATAAGGGAAGCAGTGCACCGTCACTTTTCTTTTCTTTTTTAAGATTTGTTCATTTATTTGAGAGGCAGAAGTACAGAGAGAGAGAGAGGTATCTTCCATCCACTGGTTCACTCCCCCAAATGGTTGCAATGGATGGAGCTGAGCCAGACCAAAGCCAGAAGCCAGGAGCTTCTCCTGGGTCTCCCACATGGAGAGCACTTGGGCCATCTTCCACTGCTTTCCCAGGGCATTAACAGGGAGCTGGACCAGAAGTGGAGCAGCTGGGACTCAAACCAGAGCCTATATGGGATGCCAGCACCAGCTCCTACATCTTCACTTCTGTGTGACTGTCTACTAGTCTACACTTTTCTTTTTCTTTATTTTTTTAAAGATTTATTTATTTATTTGAAAGGCAGAGTTACAGAGGCAGAGAGAGAGAGGTCTTCCATCCACTGGTTCACTCCCCAATTGGCCGCAATGGCCAGAGCTGTGCCGATTTAAAGCCAGGAGCCTGGAGCTTCCTCTGGGTCTCCTGTGTTGGGTGCAGGGCCCAAAGCACTTGAGTCATCTTCCGCTGCTTTCCCAGACCATTAGCAGAGAGCTGGATGGGAAGTGGAGCAGCAGCCTCATGGGATGCTGGCACTGCGGGCAACAGTTTCCGGTTTTTTGCAGAGCGCTGCTATGACGCTTCTTGTGCGTGTATCCCACTGCGTGTGTGTGTTCTGAGGCTTATCTAGGGCAGGTTTGGCTGCACCAGAGGGCACGCACATGTGATTGTGTCAGTCCCAACAGAGTGTTTAGACATCAATACTTGATATTTAGCGATTTGTAAATATTCATTTTATTGATGAAAAATATTTCCTTTGCCAGTTTTTGCAGATTATTTTGGTAATCTGCAAAGCAGTTCATTTCATTTTATCGTTTATAGTTTTATTGGAGCCGGTGTTGTGCAGATTAATGCAATGCCGGCATCCCACATGGGCACCCATTTGAGTCCCAGCTGCTCCACTTCCAATGCAGCTCTCTGCTAATGCACCTGGGAAGGCAGTGGAAGATGGCCCAAGTGCTTGGGTCCCTGCACCCATGTGGGAGATGCGGATGGAGTTCTGGGATCCTGGCTGAGTCCTGGCCCAGCCCCAGAGCTGTTGCATCCATTTGGGGAGTGAAGCAGTAGAAGGAAGAGTTCTCTCTGTGTGTGTCTCTCTCTCTAACTCTGCCTTCAAATAAATCAAATTTCTAAAAACTGGGGCTAGCACTGTGGTGTAGGGGGTAAAGCCGCTGCCTGAGTTGCCAGCATCCCATATGGGCACCGGTTCAAGTCCCAGTTATTCCACTTCCAATCTGGCTCTCTGCTATGGCCTGGGAAAGCAGTGGAAGATGGCCCATGTCCTTGAGCCCCTGCACCTGCGTGGAAGACCTGGAAGAAGCTCCTGGCTCCTGGCTTCGGATCGGCACAGCTCCAGCAGTTGTGGCGATCTGGGGAGTGAACCAAAGGATGGAAGACCTCTCTCTTTGCCTCTGCCTGTGACTCTGCCTTTCAAATAAATAAATAAATAAATCTTTAAAAGGACTCTTAGAAGTCCTTCCTATAAACCAACAACTATTTTTTAGAAAAGGATTTATTTTATTTATTTGAAAGACAGAGCAACACAGAGGGGAAGATACAGAGAAAAGAGCTCTTTCCCGTCCACTGAGTCATTGCCAATTTCCAATGGCCACAATAGCCAGAGCTGGGCCAGGCCCAAGCCAGGAGCACAGAACTTCATCCAGGACTCAAACGCGGGTGGCAAGGGCCCAAGGATCCTCCGCTGCTCTCCTAGGTGAATTATCAGGGAGCCGGATCGGAAGTGGAGCAGCTGGGGCTTGACATGGTGCCCCTAGAGGAACCGGGGATTCGGAGGACCACAGGCCAGGGCTTAACCCCGTGCGACCTCCTAACGCAGTCCCGGCGCTGTCCGGTCGGTTACGGCACAAGGCGCCCGCAGGAGGTGACGCGCTCACTGCGCCGGGGTGCGGTGACAGCCCCTGCTCCTGACACCCGCTCACTACGAGCACAGCGGAAGGTTGCGCTGTGAGACTGTGAGACAGCCGCCTGGACGCCGAGGGCCCGGTTGCGGGGGAGCCGCGTTCACTGGCCGCGGGCGCGGCCGGCCAGCGCGCGTGCGCCGCGTCTCTCCAGCCCGGCGGGAAGCGGCCCCAAGGGAGGGTCAGATTCCATCCGTTTCGTCACCCGGTCCGGCGCGCAGTTCCTTCACAGACTCAACCTAAGGGGACGGCAGCGCGGGGCGCCCGGGGTGGGGTTTTGGCGCCAGTCACAGGCCCCCAGCCCGTACCTCCGCAATCTGGGGAGCGCGCCCCTCGAGCGCAAGGCAGAGTCCCTGGGCCGGCTGGGCTGCAGCCCGGGACCATCAGCGAGGTCGCCCTAGCTCTGTGCTCAGCCTCACAAGGGCCAGCGAAGTCGCCAGGACTCCAGAGCCTGTCCGGAAGGGTTGCAGGCAGAGAGGGCAGGGTCACAACGTGCGGGACATCGGGGCTGCTGCTACACCGCGCCTCCAAGCCACAGGCGCCCTTCCGCCCGCACTCCGCCCGGGGTCCAAGTCCGCAGCCCCAAGGCCGGGCAGGTGGAGCGCCGGGCGCGTCATCGCAGGCCGCTCCTGATTGGCCGGCCGCCCCGGGATCGGCGCCGCCGGAGTAACGGGATCCCGGCTGCGGGACGCAGTCCAGAGGAGACGCGAGAGGAGCTGAGAGCCGGGCCGGGACGCGTGCACCATGCCCTACCTGCTCATCAGCACTCAGATCCGCACGGTGAGTACCGGCTGCCCTGGCACCTGGAACCCGTTCCGGGCGGAGGGAGCTGTGGTCGCACCTTCGGCAGTGCCCACCCAGGCTGGATCCGGAGCCCGCGCGGACACGCCCCCCTCGACGGCGGAGAGAGCTGGGGAAGCGGGCTAAGCCCCGCTTCCGCAACTCGGGAGCTCCGGTCGGCCCGGAGTCTCCGTGGCCCCGAGCTGGGCCGCGTGCTGCGTCCGCGCCGCGGGGCGAGTCTCCTAGCCGTCCGTGGGGGGACGCAGGGAGCCCTGCCGGCACACGTGCAGCTCCCAGCCCCCTACACGGAGCTACTCGGCAGGAAAAAAGTGGACAAACCTGAGGGAAGGCGTTGGGAAGGAAAAGGACGCGTTCCTGCGCTGAAAGCCGTGCCAAAGCCCTGGTGTGCACACAGCCCCCAGCTGCGTCCTTGGGCACCTCCAGCAAGGACGGTCCCTGGGGCTTCAGGAGAGGAAAAGAAGGGCCGGCGAGAAGGGGCCACAGAGGCGGGGAGGACGCCATCCAGGAGTCAGGCGCCGCTTTCTCCTCCGGGTAGAGAGAGTGCTGGTGGCCCCAGGAGGCCCCTTTGAGCTTCAGAATTATCAGATGGCCCCACCCCATTTGTGCAGCACAGCCCCATGCGCTGGGGATGCGGGGCAGAGGAAGAGGCGGACCTGGTGGTCTGTTGGCAGTGTGCCTTTAGGGCAGTAGGTGAAACGGGGGTTCCTGGGGTGGGTATCTGGCCGAGTGGTCCAGACACCAGTGGGGCACTCACATCCCGAATCAGAGTGCCCAGGCTCAGGTCCCTGCTCCAGCTCCTGCCTCAAGCTTGCTGTTAATTCCCACACTGGGAGGCAGCAGGTGACCGCTCAAGCAGATGGACCCTGCCTTCCAGGTGGGAGACCGAAGTCAGTGCTGCAGGGACCTGGGAGGCAAACCAGCTGACAGGAAGCTTCTCTACTTCTCCAATAAAATACTGTTTTTTTGAAATTTACTATTTTTGAAAGGCAGAATTGAGGAGAGAGAGCGAGCTTCCATCTGCTGGTTCACTCCCCAAATGGCTACAAGAGCCACAGCTGGGCCAGGCTGAAGCCAGGAGCTTCTGCCGGGTCTCCCACACAGGTGCAGAGGTTCAAGCACTTGGGCCATCTGCTTTTCCAGGCCAAAAACAGAGATCAAAGAGGAACAGCCGGCGCCGCGGCTCAATATGCTAATCCTCCGCCTTGTGACACCGGCACACCGGGTTCTAGTCCCGGTCGGGGGGCCGGATTGATTCTGTCCCGGTTGCCCCTCTTCCAGACCAGCTCTTTGCTAGGGCCAGGGAGTGCAGTGGAGGATGGCCCAAGTCCTTGGGCCTTGCACCCCATGGGAGACCAGGAGAAGCACCTGGTTCCTGGCTTCGGATCAGTGCGGTGTGCCAGCCGCAGCATGGCGGCCATTGGAGGGTGAACCAACAGCAAAAGGAAGACCTTTCTCTCTGTCTCACTGTCCACTCTGTCAAAAAAAAACAAAAAAAAAAAAGGCAGCTGGGACAGGAACTGGCACCCAAATGGGATGCCAACATCACAAGTGGCAACTTGCTGTGCCACAATGCAGGCCCCATAAAGTATTTTAAAATGTGGGTTCCTGGAGCCATCGCTGTGGTGTAGCAGGTAGAGCTGCCACCTACAGTACCAGCATCTCACAATTCAGCTCTCTGCTACAGCCTGGGAAAGCAGCAGAGAATGGGCCAAGTGATTGGGCCCTTGCACCCACGTGGGAGACCTGGAAGTGTTGCTGTGGATTTGTTCTGAGAGGAGGAGCGTGGTGGGGGCAAGAAGCGTGGAGTCACCACACAGACCCTGGGAGCTGGGTGAAAGCAGGCCAGAAGTGAGCAGCCCACAGACTCGTTTATTTCAGTTGGTACGGCAGCTTATATAGCTGAGGCAGCCAATCCAGTCAAGGGGAGGTTTATGCCCTATCCAATCACAGCCTGTTGCCAGGCAGGCTCTGTTGCCAGGTGGTTTCCCAGGGGGTTTCTGAAGCCATTCCTGAGTAACTGATGCTCGCTTGCCAGTGGCCATCTTGGCATGGCCTTTTCATTCCACCACATTTCCCCCTTTTCATTTATTTTTGAGCAATGGGAGGCATGATTCTTGGCCATACTATTATTGACCCCGTTTCCATGTGGTTTCCATACGAGGCTGTGCCTGTCTTAGGTTGTCCCCCAGGGGATCTTACCCATCATTGACTAACCAGCACTCAAAACGGGAGACCACAGGAGTGCTTGCTCAGATAGGGGTAGGAATGAGGAACAATGGTATCAGGAATGGCATGACTGCACACAGACTGTGGGCCATTTGAGTGGCTGACCAGAGCTAGTGGGGTCTAAAGCAGTAGCGAATGTGGCTATGAGCAGTTCCTCAGGGTAGGACAATAGGGCAGGTGCATCTGCTAACAAGGTGGACTCTCAGTCTTGTTCAGCTGGTTTTGGTTGACTATCAGTTGCAGGCTTGATGTTTCTGGCTGATACCCAAATGGGCTGTCCTGCATTCTCTGGAAAGACACAAGCATGGAAGAAGACCCTGGCTCCTGGCTTTGGATCAGCACAGCTCCAGCCATTGCAGCCATTGGGGAGTGAACCAGCAGATGGAAGAATCTGCCCTCTCTCTGCCTCTGCCTCTCAAACAAAATAAATACATTAAGAAAAAAAAAAGTAGATTCCTGTGCCCCTTCCTAGATCACCTGGAACTCACACTGAGACTGGGAAATCCATACTTGGCAATGTGCCCCCAGGTGCTATCCATCTCTTTTTTTTTAAAAAAAAAAATATGGCTTCAATGATGTGTGCACAGATATGGAAGGAAAGCAATTCAGACTCAGTTTCTACTATGCACCCACAACACATCTCACTTTTTAAAATTTTTATTTGAAAGAGAGAGAGAGGGAGAAATAGTTGGGAGAGAAAGATCTTCGATTTGCTGGTTCATTCCCCAGATGGCCACAACAGCCAGGGCTGGGCCACACCAAAGCCAGGAGCGTGTTTCAAGGCTTCCACCTGGGTGCAGGGCCCAAGCACTTGGCCCATCTTTTGCCTTTCCCAGGCACATTAGCAGGGAGCTGGATTGAAAGTGGAGCACCTGGGACTTGAACCGGCACCCATATGAGATGCTGGTATCCAGGCACTGGCTTTACCCATTAAGCCACAATGCCAGCCCCGACCGCTCACTTTTGTAACCCAAAAGGATTGGGGATTTCTCCCCACCATCAAACAAGCAATTTATGCTGCTAGAGGAGACGCCAGCTACTCTACTTTCCCTAAAAAGCAGCCCAGTGAGCCACTCCCCATTTCCCCCTGGTAACCACAAGTCTGCTTCCCGTCTCCCGCTGCCGCCTTCACTTGACTTACCCAGCGTCGGCAGGGTCACCCACACTGCAGTGTCTGTACTTGAGTCCGCCTACTGCCAGGTAAGACTCCAGCTGACAGCGCTGGGGCCGTTTCCTCCTTTGAGCCACTGTACTGCGACCAGTGCCGCTGTGAGCGTTCATGGATGCGCTTTCACCTCTTGGCCTCCAGGTGATGCTGATGTACACAGACGTGGGTGCCAGTGCCTGGCATGAAGGTGCCAACAGCCGTGCAATGCCCAGTGCAGCTTAGCGGGGCTGGGGAGGCCCAGCGCTGCTCGGCTTCATCCCTGAGGGGCTCCAGCCCGTGCCGGCTGGGCCTGGTCTCCTGCAGCCTTGATCAGCAGCTCACTCAGGGCCAGCAGGCAGGGGAAGAGGAGAGTGGAGGCCTGACAGCCACCGTGGCTTCCCTTGCAGGAGGTGGGCCCCACCATGGTGGGCGATGAGTACTCGGATCCAGAGCTGATGCAGCATCTGGGAGCCGCCAAGAGAATTGTCCTTGGAAACAACTTGTAAGTAGCTGCTGCCCCCACACTGGCCCCTGATCCCTTTACACTACCACCAGGTCCAGGGGCAACAACCCCTGCCTGCTTCCTGTCCTCTCTAGGGTCCGCCATGGCCTCCCTATGCCCCCCCGAGGCCTCCCACTGGCCTCCGTCACAGGGCGGCTCATGCTTCGCAACAGTCTGCTCCCTGGGTCTCGGCTGCCGGAAGCAGCCTGCTCCTTGCCCTGCCCTCTCATCTAGCCCCCATCAGGCAAAGACACGGTGAGGAAGGATTCTGTCTTGAAGAGCTGGCTGGGTCACTAAGCTAAGCTCTAGCAACCAGAGAGCAGGAGTCCGGCTCGGCTGGGACAGGGCTGCTTCCCTCGGCGTCACTCGCACCAGCGCCGTGTCTAAGCCGTGACCCCTTCCTACCCACTAGGCAGGGGAAACTCCGGCTACACAGGCTTAGAGCTCCAGAGGAGCTGCTGAAAGGAGTCCCAGGTCACAGGAGGCAAAGAGAAGGGAGCCAAACCCAGCCCCGAGGGTCGAGGTTGGAGACAGAAGCCAGCCCCTTCGCTTTGCCGTGGAGCATCTGCCTCTAGAAGCCCAGTCGGGGCTTGCGCTCCTCATCTGCTTCCTGCACCTGCAGTGTCAGTTACACGCGAAAGGAGAGAAACCACCCTGCCCCGCGCTGGGGACGGCCCCGCCAGGGCGCCCCGGGAGAGCAGCCGCTCTTCCTGAACAGCACCCGCGCCAGCCTCCCACGGCTGCTGTCAGACCAACATGCGGTCTACTGTGTGCCGCTGGGCAACCCACACAACTCCTCTGTTTTCTCGAGAATACCAGGGGTCTTCAAAAAGGTCATGGGATGTATAAGAAAATCTATCCATGGATTTCAGAATTTTCTTGCACCAAGAAATACTGATTTTTTTAATTAAAAAAAAAAATTTTATGAATGACTTGGAAGGCAGAGACACAGAGAGAGAGAGGTCTTCCATCTGCTGTTCACTCCCCAGATGGCCCCAACAGCCAGGGCTGGATCAGGCCAAAACCAGGAGCCAGGAGCGTCATCTGGTCTCTCCCACGTGGGCCATCATGTACTGCCTTCCCAGGTGCATTAGCAAGAAGCTGGGTCAGAGCGGAGCAGCTGGGACTAGAACCAGCACTCAGAAGCTGCGGCTTAACCCGCTGTACCACAGTAGCCCCATTTCATTCCTTTGCTTCATAAACCTCTTGAGTACCCTCCTATGGTGGCATCATTAAGTTGCTGGGAGGAATGAATGAGATGGCACAATGGACAGGCCTGGCAGGGGAGGGGCAGGGCAACACGCTAGGGAGCACCTGGCCCGTGTGTCTCTACCACGAGAGCTCTGGCCAGGCCTGGCCGGCAGCGGATCCCAGCTTGCAGGGGCCTGCTCTGTGGAGCGCCTCACCCACCGCGCTGGTGTCTCTGCAGCTCTGAGTACTACGTCAATGACCCTCCTCGCATCGTCCTGGACAAGCTGGAGCGCAGGGGCTTCCGGGTGCTGAGCATGACTGGAGTGGGCCAGACGCTGGTGTGGTGCCTGCACAAGGAGTGACTCTCACGGAGGGGCTGCCCCATTTCCAGTCGTCTCCTTCTTCGACTCAGCCGGCCTGGGGGGATGGGGGCAGCAGCCCTTGCCCCCGTGTTCCCAACTGCCCTGCAGCTTCAGGCCTGGCCTTGACCAGCTGTGCTCTGTGGGTTGGCTGCCCCTGTCAGCAGCTGGGCCCCAGTGGAGGGCGCCCCAGGCCCGGGTCCTTGGAAGCTAGTCCCCCTCCCTCAATAAAAGGCTCTGCCCAGCGGGCCTCCTCTGCTCTGTCTGTGCTGCGCCTCGCATCCACTTCCCAGGGTTCCCCGGGGGTGGGGCTGGAAGAAGAACTCTTTTAAAAACAAAAGTTTATTATAGTCTTAAGAAAGGGGCTGCGGGTCGGGGGCCGGTGCTGCAGTTACGTGGGCGGCGCCTCCTTGTCTTCCTGCTGCATCTGGGCGATCAGCTGCTGCCGCTCAGCGGCCTGGCGCATGCGCATCATGACAAGGCTCTCGTAGTCCCTCTCCGACCGCACTGAGCCCTGGAGAAGGAGGGGACAAGGCAGGGTCAGCAGCAGCCAGGCAGAGCCCCACAGACTCCAGGCTCAACGGACAGGGCCCGGGCAGAGCTGCGGTCTGAGTCGGGAGGGAGGAGGCTGGCGGGAGGGAAAGCTCGAAGGGCAGCCGTCTGGAACCCAGGCGGCAGGGGCTCTCCTCGGCCAGATCCCCCACGTCCTTTCCCCAGGCCCCTCCCACCTGCATCGGCTGCGGCCCTCTCCCGGGGTTCCAGCCCGGCCCCCTGGCCCTTCACCTGCCCAGCGTGGCTTCTGCCCGCACAGGTTCCCACCTCTGGCAGCCACGGCTGCAGCCGGCCCCGCCCCTGCTGCCTGGCCTCCCGGTGGCCTGGCTGCTGCTGAGGATGCAAAAGGGAGCCCTGCCCTCCGAACAGAGGGCGCTGCCCCACCCCAGGATGGAAGCCAGCGTGAGGCCGGCGTGCCTTCTAAAATACACACCAGGGCTCCCGGCTCCTTTGTGATCTTGCTAGCACAGTGCAGTGGATTAAGGAGTGCTGTATTTTAATAATCAAAAGAATAACAAACAGCCACCTGGGGAGGGGGGCCGAGGCTGTGGGCTGGAGAACCAGCTCAACAGCAGAGCCCTGATAAGGTCTGCAGTGCAAATTAAATCACTTCCTCCCTCCCCGCGAAACAATCCTGTGGTCGCAAGGGCTTCTAGGGTAAGTGCCGCCCACCAGAGCCAGCACGGGCGAGCCAGGGCAGGGCTTGGAGGTGCCGTGGCTCCACCCAGTGGCACACCACGCTGGCGCCCAACAGCCAGGAGGAAAGTTTGGTGGCCAGTGAGCCAGGAAATCGGAAGGGAGTGGCTGGGGTTCAGATGCTAGGCCCTGGCCAACTGGTTTGGGGTCAGGGGTGTAGAGAAACAGGAAGTGTTACTCTGCTGGGAGCCCAGGAGCCACCCCCCCCAGCCTCGGTGCCGGCCCAGACAGAGCCTGCTGAGAGTTCCCGGCAGCCCTTTCCCCTAAAGGCCCAGCAGCAGGGGAGGAGGGGTGTGCACACGACGGCGGGGGTGGGGGGGTGTCTGGCCTTGGCCGCCCCCTCCTGCCAGGGTGCTGCCTGGGCAAAGTGAGGGACTATGAGGAAGCTGAGCCACCAAGCTGGATGCTGGCAGCCGCCCTGACAAGAAAACTCAGACTCACCTGCTGCCTGCCCAGAGCCCCGCCCTGGGAGGCGTGGAGCCCGTAGAGCTATGGGGCTGCTCCCCCCTCCCCATTCCTGCGGGCCCAGCAAATGAGAGCGCCTGTCACCCAGGGCTGAGTCAGCCGCACTAGCCACAAGTCTCTTCCTTCCCCTGCCTAGCCTGCCATCAATTAACTCCCACCTCCCTGGGCTCCTCCCACCCAGACACGCTGGGGGGCCGCGGTGGTGGGGCTGGGAAGCGACAGGAAGTGGCCTGGTGACACAGGGCAGGGCTGCCCCCAGAGGAATCTTGGGCGCTCCACTGCCCTGGGGTGTTGGTTGCGGCTGCCCCATCCCTGCACGGGATGCCACAATTACCTCAGAGCAGGAAGCTGGCTTCCCACCTGACTGAGTCAGCTGAGAACACAAACGCGGCCCCACGGCCGCACGCTGCCACAAACAGCCAAGCCACTCATCAGAGGCCCAGGCCGCCAGCGGAGAGGGCGCAGCCCTGCACTGCCCTGCACAGGCTGGGGACCGGGCGAGCTGGGGCCCATCGGCTCCCGCCCGTGCAAGGAGGGTGGCTGCGGCTGCCGCTGCCAAGAAGACCCGTCCCTGCCACCCTGGTGCTGCCTGGCTCCAGCTCCGGCTCCGTAAGTGATGCTCCTTCCTCTGGGGTTTTTCCACTGCCCTATCAAGTAACCAGGCCACTCCTGCCCCGTGGGAAAATCGCCGCTCTCTGCTCTCCTGAACAAAAAAGCAGCCTCCTCCTGGGGCCTCCGCTCACCATCCACGATGCTGGCCCAGGGCTGCAGAGCACGAGCCCCGCGGCCCCTGCTTCCCGCCCACTAGGGTGGCTCCCTGATCCTTGGCTTCACTGCTCCAGAGGGACGCAGTGGTCGCTGGCTGCTCTTGAATGCTGGGCTTCTGGGTGCAGGGCCCGCCTGCTGGCTCCCGGGGTCCCATGGAGACCTGGCGGAAAGGCTCCTTCCGCAACGCCCCCTTCTTCAAGCGGCTGACCCTGGGGCGGCCCCGGCGACTCTGGCGACAGGGCAGTGTGCTCAGCCAGGCCAGCACGGCTGGCGGTGACCACGAGGAGTACAGCAACCGAGAGGTCATCAGAGAGCTGCGAGGGAGGCCGGATGGCCGGCGCCTGCCGCTGTGGGGGGACGAGCAGCCCCGGGCCACCCTGCTGGCCCCACCCAAGCCCCCGCGCCTCTACCAAGAGAGCTCCAGCTGCCCCAACATCCTGGAGCCGCCAGCCGCCTACACTGCTGCCTACTCGGCCACCCTGCCCTCGGCGCTCTCCCTGGCAGCCCCCCTCCACCACTCCTCAGAGGACCTTGTGGACACTGCCCCCTTCCAGGGGCCGCCTGGCCCGGACCTCAACGATCCCTTCTTCTCCTTCAAGGTGGACCTGGGGGTGTCACTCCTGGAGGAAGTTCTGCAGCTGCTGAGGGAGCAGTTTCCCAGTGAGCCCAGCTCCTGAATGGGGGCTGGGCGGAGCAGAGCTGGGCTGATGAAGGGGCTAGCGGCTGCGGACGCAAGTCGTGGTTAAGGAAAAGGCAGGGATGGCAATCGAGGGCCACGGCTGCCCCCTGGACTTGAGTGGTCTTTCAGGTCACCCCAGCAAGGTACGGAGGCAAGTCAGAAATGGTGAGGGGCCACTTCCTGGCAGGAGGCCTGAAGGAAGCTGGCGCAGCCAGGGAAGGGAGCCACACCCTGCAACGCAGGAACCCGGCAAAGGCCTGCAGAGTGGGAGGGTGGCACAGGGCAAGTCACGGAATGGGAGGACTCAGACTGGGCAGAACCGATCAACCGATCGTGCCGTGCGCCGGCCCCTTCTGAAGCCACTGTCAACACACAGGTCCCCGCACAATGCTGGGCAAAACTGGTCCAGCCCAGGCCGAAGAGGAGGGTGGGAAGACCTGAGGGGAGATGGGGGACAGGCCTGACTTTGTCCAATGTGGCAGCCACTTGCTACATCTGGCTGTTGAAATTAACTGAAATAAAATAAAATACAAAACTCAGTTCCTCAGTCCCACATTTCAAATGTCCAGCAACTCCACATGGTTAATGGCTGCAACAGTAGAGGGTACAGGATGAACATTAACATCCTGGGGTTAAGTTTCACTGGACAGCACTGGCCTTGGGCCTAGGCCATCAGTGGCGTGTAGAAGGGACAAGCATCCAGGGGATGCAAAGGCAGGCCAATAGTGACATAAGTGATAACTCAGATGATCAGCAGCCTGTCAACACAGCTGTCCAGAGCAGTCCCCAGTGCCACGGAAGGCAGCTCTAGGCAGTGGCAGCCAAAGCCACAGGCACGGTTGGTAATCAGGTGCTTTGGGGAATTCCCATAAGTACTGGTGATGGAGCTCTTGGGAAATGCAGCTGAACAGTGGCAGATGCCCTTCCTGGGAGAAAAGCCTGAATCGGGGTAGACTCTCAACCATGAGGAGGCAACAGCTGGTCTCCAGAACCCTCCACCGGGACTGGGGGAGCTCTGCCCTGCCCGAACCTCTGACGATGGGCCTGCCAGCCAGGTCAGGGCCGTAGGTTGTGCTTCTGCCTCACCCCGCGGCCTGGCCGGGGCGATGTGGTTCTGACACCCAGGCCTCTTCGAGCCTGGCAGAGGGGAGGGCAGGCTGCAACATCACTGCCTCCACAGGCCCTATCCATAGCCTCCCCTTTCCTCCCCTGGCCCAGGTGCCAAGCTGAAAGCCTCCCTTGTGGCTTGAGGAGCCAAAGAATAAAACTAACACAGCCTATGGAGTGTCCCATGAGGCCGTGGAATGCAGGGACTTAGTTGTAGGAATGAAGTCTCTAAACTGGGTCCCGAGTTGGGCTCGAACCAGTTCCTGTTGGTCCGCTGTCCGGGGTCTGAGCACACTCACAGAGCGCTCTGGCAGGAGGAGAGCTGGGGCATGGCGGAGGGCCACGGGAGCAGTGCCCTGGGAACCCGCTGAGGAGGCAGACCGCAGGCACCCAGGCTGTTCCAGAGAGGGCCGAGCCAGGCTGCAGCTTGCCCCAGAGCAATCGGTATCACCAAGACGGGGGTGGGGTGGCCACAAGCCCTGCCAACCCCACTTCTGCCTCCAGACTGGAAAATGCCAGGGCCAGGGGAGGGGCTCTCACGTGAGCCTTCGTGGAAGCTGAGGACTGAGGGCTGGCAGTGAGCTAGCCTCAGCCAGGAGGCCTATCCCTCATGAGTACGGCAGGCGGTGGCCCCGCATCAGCAGGACAGCTTCTGAAGAGACAGCCCTGGTCACCCCTGTCCAGTGCACATTCACACCTGGGAAACTGAAGCGCTGGGAGAGGACGCAGCTGCCGAGGTCACCTGCCCCTCCCCTGCAGCTCTGGGTGAGCCAAGCCCCAGCTGCTTCCCTCCACAAGCAAAGGCAGCAGGAGCCCTCTGGGTGAGGAGGAGAGCCCACCAGGAGCCCCAAGTGGCGGGAAAGCAAAGCCTAAGAACCCTGGGTAGGGTAGAGCCCACAGGCAGGGCCTTCAGGGGGGAAAGAGGCCAACAGAACCACAGGCCTCCAGCTTGGGTTAGTGGCCCGACCAGTCCCACTCGGCTATATCTGGATAGACAGTGCCCCCAGAGAAGCCCAAACAGGAAGAGGACCCCCAAGCCTGGAGCAGGCCCAGCTGGGTGAGGCCTCTCTCCTCACCTTTGACAGTCCTGGGTGGCCAGGGCCCACCACGCCCTGGGGCTGTCCCTCCAGCCAGGAAATCTTCAGGGGGTTATCAATGAGGCCCACTTCATTCTGCACAGCCAGCGCCTGCCAAACAGAGCATCCGGTCCTAGTGCCATCATCAAATCAGCCACAGAGCGGCTCCCCCAAGCCCACAGGAAAAATGGAACCAGCATTCTGGTCTTGCGAGCAGAGCCGGCAACCTCAACAGGCTGAAAATGATGGTGTGCTGAAGCTCCAACCCTTCTCGGGACGGGGGAGGCCCTGCTCATCTGGGGGAGCGAGGACCACAAGGCTGGGAAGGCAGTGTGAGGGCCTCCAACCTGGAGAGTGAGGTAGAGGGTGTGGAGCCAGCTGTCCCAAACCTGAAAGTCACTGGGCCTCCCCTTCATCCCGGAGCACTCCCCCAGCTGTGCTAGGGGTCAGGGGCCCCGGGGGAGCCTTGGCTCTGTACAGACCCAGAGATGCCCTGGGAGTGGACAGCCTAACTTGGGGCCCGTGGGATAGGGCTGCTGCCCTAGATGACAAGGCACTCACCGCAGCCTTGACAGTCGCAAACTCCACCACAGCAGTGCCTGCCCTCTTACTGGAAAGCACCAGGTTGAGAATCTCACCATACTGTGGGGACAAAGGGAGCCCAGTAAGCATGGCTCAGCCATTAGCCCAGCTCAGCCCAGGGAGCACACACAGTACTTGTAGCTGCGGATAACCCCATTGCTGGCCAGAGCAGAAATAGGAAGGTCGCGTTTGGTTTTTTTGGTTTGTTTTTTAAGATTTATTTATTTATTTGAAACTCAGACACACAGAAGAAAAGAGAGAGAAAGAGATCTTCCAACTATTGGTTCACTCCCCAGATGTGCAACAGCCAGGGCTGAGCCAGGCCGAAGCCAGGAGCCAGGAACCAGGAGCCAGTGTCATCCAGGTCTCCCATGTGGGTGGCAGGGCTGTCTTCTACTGCTTTCCCCAGGCCACTAGCAGGAAGCTGGACTGGAAGCGGAGCAACTGGGACATGTACCAGTGCTCATATGGGATGCATCGCAGGTGGCAGCTTTACCTGCCATGCCACAATGCCCGCCCAAGGAAAGAGTGTTTTTAAACTCCCTTCCTTCTTTCCTTTCCTTCCTTTCCTTCCTTCCCTTTCTTAAATTTGAGAGACAGGGAGGGAAAGCTTCCTTCCACTGGTCCACTCTAAACGCCACATTGGTTGGGCCAAGTTGAGGCCAAAGCCAGGAACCAGGAGCTCAATCCAGGTCTCCCACCTGAGTGCCAGGGACCCAATTGCTTGAGCCCTCAGCTGCTGCCTCCCAGAGTCCACATTACCAGGAAGCTGGAATCAGGAGCTAGAGCAGTGGACTGAACCAGGTACCCTGACGCGGGGTGCAGGCACCTTAACTGCTACACTGAACACCTGTCCCAGACAGACTTTTTCCTCAAGTAATACAGGACAGCAAAGTAGAGCTAAGGCAAGATTGGCGACCTGGACTGGCGTCCTGGCAATGGATGCCTCAGTGGGCTACAGCAGGGGAAGGGTGGGGGGAGGGCCCTGTGCCAGACACCCCCCACACACACACTCAGCCACGCCCTGTGCTTCTAAGGGAGGTAAGGGCCAGACAGAGGCAGAGGAGAGACACACGTGGCAACACAAGTGAAAGGAAGACCAGGACCTGGGAGAAATCAGCCAAGACAGCCCCGCTCCCAGAAAAAAAAAAAAAAAAAAAGCACACACACACACAGCCGGTAGAGATGTTAAGGAGAGTTCGGGCACAGAGGACCCTGGGGTTGGGCGGAGATGCAGACTGGGGACGGGAAGAAGGGAAGTCACTGGGGCAGACCTTTTGCAAAAGCCGCAGGAGGACGTCCTCGGAGTAGCCACCTTGGGACCCGTCCTCCTTGCACTTCCACTTTAGCTGAAAAGACAGCACCATTCAACACCACCCGCGCTGACCAGCACCAGACCCCAGAAGTGAGCAGGCACTTCCTCATCTCCGAGCACCGGTGACCTGGGACGCACCACCCAAACCCGGCTGTCCCCTTGAAAACCAAGAGGCACCCGCTCCAGAGCGCTTCCTGCGCTGTGAGGCGCACCCGCAGAGGGCTCCGGGGTGTGCGGTGCCCTTGCCTTTTGTGGGGAGCTCTGAGAGGCAGTCCTGGCCTCCAGCAGCCCCTCGAGCCACGGGAGCCTCTGTTGTTGCTGCGGGGAGGCGGGGCAGGTGGCCCGCAGACCCTGCCTCAGCTCACCTTTAGTTTAGGGGTTCCTTTGGCTTCACAATGTTCTGCCTTTCCTAGAAATGTTGGGAAAAGAGGAAAAGAAGAACGTACGGGAGTCAGAGGTTCTCTCAGAGGGGATGCAGGCCAGGGCCAGAGGGACCTAGCAAGGTCACACCTGCCCTGGTGAGGGGCCTGGTGGGCCAAGGGGATGCAGTCCCACCCCCACTCCCAGAGAAGCCGCCACCCAGGTGTGGTCTGCACAGCCCTCCTGGAGGTCACCTGGTAGTGTTCTCCAGACGAAGGGCTAGGAACACCTTGTGGGAGCAGGAGGCAGAGACAGACCACCCAGTTCCACTGAAAAAGTGTCCCAAGGCCTCCCTCCGGGACTTGCTCCATAAGAAAGCCACCTCTGCCAGGAACAACACAACCACAGCCAGGCCATCTCAGGCATAAAAAAAAGCAAACAGGCCCAAGAGAAGTGGTAGGAAGAAGGGGCAGGGGCATGTGACAGGAGCTATGGATGCTCCTAGGGTTCCAGCAACTCAACTGAGCACCAGTGCGGCCGCTCTGGGCACTGCGGAGCCACACGGATCGGGGCACGATGGCTCTCACCTCTCAGTCTCTGCTCCCGTTCCTGGCGCATCTGCTCCTGCATCAGCCTCTGCTGTTCTTCTAACTGCCGGGAACCTTCTTCTCGGAGGCGTTCAATCTGCAGAGTGGGGGGTGGAGGGTGACAATTCTGCCTGGATCCAGCTCCAGGTTGGCTCCCCTTGTAAAGGTCCCTGGGAGGCACCACCTGCTAGGATTCAGCAACCTGTCGGGGGGACAAGGCACTCCGCTGCCCCAGAGGAAGGTGGAAAGAGCAGGCCCTCCTTGCCACACCAGCCACCCACATCCCTCCTCCTCCTCCTGCCCACAGCCCTGGTGCTAGTGTGCCTGGATGCTCACCTCTTGCTCGAGTGTCCTGGTGCTCCGGCTCTCGTCCTCCTCCTCACTGCCCTGGGCCTGGGCCTGGGCCTGCCGCTCCCGGGCCTCCAGGTCTAGGCACAAGGGTTGAATGAATGACCAAGTTGCTGGCCTGCGCAGTTCTTCCACAGCCTCAGCCCACCCCAGCTCTGGTGCTTCCCGAAGCCTCGCGCGGGACGAGGCCATCCAGGGACCCCACCCCTCCCTCAGTGCCCACATGTCCCCAAGTCCTCGCCCGTGGAGAAGAGCCACAGCACAGAGGAAGGACGGGCAGCAGAGCAGCCCGGGGGCTGGAAGGGTGAGAACGGCTCACGACAAGCAGGCTGGCTCGCTCCGGGAACAGGTGCAGGTGCTTGCGGCAGCAGCAGAGAGCCAGGCAGGACTCCTGGCCTTCGTGCCTGCAGTCAGGCACCAGAGCCTGACCTGAGGCCTCACCCTGGCTCTGTTTCATTCCCCACCACTGCACTCGAGCTCTCGCCGTCTCCTCTGCCCCTACGCCGCTCTCCTTTCTAAGCCTCCCTGTGGGCCTGATCCAGAGGCTCCCACGGGATGGGCGGGTCGAAGGAGGCAGCATCCACAGCCCTGAGCACCCTATACCTTCTCACAGAAACTCGCTGCGGGGCCTGTGCCGAGCCAGCTGCCGTGACGACGCTTCTCTCAGGCCTGGGGCTTACTACTTTCCTTTCTGTTACCTCAAACTTCCTTTCCCTTGATAAAGAAATGGATGTTGTTGGAAAGGATATCCCTTTTTGTATTGGTGGACTGTTACATATAAGTCAATGCTAATGGCAAGGCCCATAAAAGTTATTCCCACTGGAAACCTGTTCACCCCTTCTCACTTCCCATAATCCTGTTCCCAGATACTTCAGCTGAGAAGTCTTTCACCAGACAGTGACTTAGTGGTGTCTCATACCTGTTTATACTCATGTGTGCATTAACTGCGTGCAGCTTTACCTCCTATCAGCAATTATATTACACTACAAGAAAGATGTGTTGGCACAGGCTCTTTGTTTTGTGAAATTTTTCTAACTACTTGGAAAACAGACCTTAAAACCATTTGATTTTTCCTCTTAGTAATATTAATCTGTTCATCTAACTCTAGGCAGCATTAAATAGAGTTGAAGAAATACTGTAGTATTTATTTTGTACCCTTTCTCCACAAAATTTGAATTAAATACATATGTGAGGTTATTTGCAACAATGGATGCAAAGGTGTTGATGAATGGCCACACATTTTTTAGACTTTGTTGTAGTATATAAGAATTTGGGTGCACACATAACAATCTTATAATCTATTGAATGCAGTTTTTCATGGAATACTAGAGAGGTCTTATTGCCAAACTGATTGCAATGAGGCACTAAGAAAATTATACATGTAGTGAAGAAAATACTTAAGTTCATCTCTAGAACATATTTAACAAATGTGAGACACTTTTTCATTTTAGAGTTATTTTGAAATGAAGATGAGGGGCCAGTGCCGTGGCTCACTTGGCTAATCCTCCGCCTGTGGCGCCGGCATCCCATATGGGCAGTGGGTTCTAGTCCTGGTTGCTCCTCTTCCAGTCCAGCTCTCTGCTGTGGCCCAGGAGGGCAGTGGAGGATGGCCCAAGTGCTTGAGGCCCTGCACCCGCATGGGAGACCAGGAAGAAGCACCTGGCTCCTGGCTTTGGATCAGCGCAGCGCCGGTCTTAGCGGCCATTTGGGGAGTGAACCAATGGAAGAAAGATCTTTCTTTCTGTCTCTCTCTCTCTCTCACTGTCTATAATTCTACCTGTCAAATAAATAAAAAATAAAATAAAATAAAAAAAAAATGAAGATGAAAATGTGTTCATCTTGACTATCTTTTCAAATCTGAGGAAATTATTTATACCATATTATGAGACAAGTACGCCAAGAAAAAAATGTGGGGAACAGTAGCATACTGAAAGTGTGTATACAGTTCATGCCTTTCTAAGGCTGCCAGTCATTCTGGCTTTGAACAGTCCCTATAGCCACAGTCCTTACTGTACCCCAACTCACAGCCGTCTTTAGAAGTTTTATGTTCATAGTGAAAGGAATGTTGACTCTGAAATTATACATTTATTTTAATGCCACTATAAACTAATGGAAGCAAACTTGCTAAATATTGAGAGAATAATCTGCTAAGCTAAGTTATAGACAGCAATGTAGCTCTTCTCTCTAGATGGTTTCTCATAATGGCTTCCTGTTACTTGACTATTTTCTTGGTGAACATTAAAACTAAAGTAGTGACTGGAATTGGTTATCTGGCTAAGGATTTTGAAACACATTTTGAATAATATGACTTAGTGTTTAATGGGGAAATAAAATATTTTTTCATATTCATTCCATCTTCCCTGTACTATGTTTGGAATTGATCATAAAAAAAAACCTCCACAAAAAAGAGAAAGAAATGGATGTATGAGTTTATGCATGTACATGTATGAATGTGCACTAACACAGAGATATTGAATATCTATATTTAATACAGAGGGAAAAAATGAGTAAATAAGGCTTGAACCAGTCTTACTGGGTTGATGAAAATGTTCTAAAATTGATTTACAAACATAGTAGCACCATTTATAACTTTACTAAAGATCACTGAACACCACGCATGGGATGGGTGGATGTTATGACACGCAAAGAATATTGTAATAAAGCTGTTAGCAAAGAGAAGAGCTGCACCGCTTTAGTAAAATCTCTGGGCAGGTGTGAACCTGGAAGAAATAAAAAGACCCTGCCTGGCCCAGGGAAAGCCAATGCCAATCCCACACTCCATGAATTCACAGCCCGGCCCCGGCAGGTTCTTAAACTTCTGGTGTCCCAGCTTCTCTGCCTATAAAAGTGGGTTGGTGTGACAATTAAAGCTCTTGTCGCACTGCTCAGCCAACAGGCAATCTGGTGATTATCATGATTATCATTCCTGACAGTGTCTTCAGGATCCAGCTTCTCAGAACAGAGTCTGGCCCCGAGTCTGGGCCAAGAAGCCTGGAGCTGCTGTAGTGAACGTCCAGGAAGAAAGGGGGGGAGGTGAACGGAAACGGTGAAGGGCAGCAGCTGCCCGGGGGACCTACCAAGCTTCACCTTCTTCCTCTTCTCATCAAGTTTCTGGGTCCTCTCTGCTGCCTGCTTCTTGGCTCTCCTGATCTTGTCATAGGCAGCCTGGTGGGACAGAGGGACACGGAGCAGCAATTCAGTCGGAGAACAGAGACAGAGGCCTGTCATCTTCCTGGTCCTGCTTCCTAGCCCCAGACCACTGGGGCAGCAGCCTGGTGACGGGGTCTCCAGGGCTCAGACAGCAAGGACGGTGCCACAGGGCAGAGGGCAGAGGATGAAGGTAAAGGGCAGGACGCTCTCTACCACGAGGACAGTTCAGGTAAGGAAGACGCACTTACCCTGGCCGCAGCATCGGTCAGCACTTCCAAGGCCTGAGAGAGCTGGTGGAAGAGCTCAGCTATGCACAGGATCAAAACGAGAGAGGAGAAAATGGTGGTTACACGTGGTGGCAGTGTACTCCCTCAAAAGACCACCTCGGGACAGGTCTCCGGCACACAAGTTAAGAGGCGCTGCGACACACCAGCTTCCCACACTGGCGTACCTGGGCTCAGGGTCTGGCTCTGCTCCCTATTCCAGCTTCCTGCTAATGCGCATTCTGGTAAGCAACAGTGACCTACCAAGCTCAGGTAGTTGTGTGCCTGCTACCCATGTGGGAGATCTGGATTGTGTTCCTGGCTCCTGGCTTAGGCCTGGCCTCGTCCCAGCCATTGCAGGCCTTTGGAGAGTGAATCAGTGGATGGGACCTCTCCCTCTGTCTCTGTCTCTCGCTCTCTCTCTGTTTTCCTGTCTCTCAAATCAATCAATAAATAAATCTTTTAAAGAAAGAAAATACTTTCTTTTTTTTTAAATATTTTGTTTATTTATTTGAGAGGTAGAGTTACAGAAAGAGGGAGAAAGAGAGAAAAGTCTTCTATCTTGGTTCATTCCCCAAATGGCCACAACAGCCAGAGCTGGGCCAATCCAAAGCCAGGAGCCAGGAGCCTCCTCCGGGTTTCCCACGCGGATGCAGGGGTCCAAGCACTTGGCCATCCTCTACTACCTTCCCAGGCCATAGCAGAGAGCTGGATCAGAAGAGAAGCAGTGGGTACTAGAACTGGCGCCCACATGGGATGCCGGCACTGCAGGCAGAGGCATAGCCCACTACGCCACAGCGCCAGCCCAGGAAAGGCAATTCTAAGAAGCTACAGGATGGTAGAAAAGCCAAGAGCAGGTGACAGACCAGCAAGGAAAGGTGAGTACAACAGCAACTGGCCAGACGTCCCAAACCTGTGAAGCCCCGGCACCCACTGCCCAGAGCCAGGCTGTGTGCAGCCACCCTCCATAGCACTCACACACCTGTGTGCCGGGAAATGCAATGCCCAGGTGAGCAAGTCTCTGTTTCCCCGTGGCCTTAGGAGGGTCTCACCTGCTTTGGGATTATCGGGGTTTTTGTCTGGGTGGCAGGAGAGGGCCTTCTGCCTGTACGCCTTCTTCACCTGGAAGAGTCAGAACACAGGGTCATTCACTCTCACCCCAGGGACAACAGGAAGTCTGAGGCCCACCTAAGAGAGAGGCTGCTGGCTGCCACTTCAAAGCCACTGTGCAGGTCTGCAACGGAGGACAGAGACCTGTGGAGGGCACCAGTCACTGCCACCCAAGAGATGGGCCTGGCCCCTTCCCACAGCACTACAGATGTGGCAAGGGGTTCCTGGAAGGGCAGAGGTTTCTCTACAGCCCCCTGAAGATGGGTACTCCCTACAAACCCTCGGTGGGCATGTGACTGGGCAAACTTCTCTGGAAGAATGTTTAGCCATCAAGTTTAAAACATACTTTCCCTTTGACGCAGCACTAGGAATTTGGGTGTGCAGAGGTAAACTACTCACTGCAGCACTGCTTACCCATTTTTATCTACCACAGGCATCAGTCAAATCTCCATCAACTGGAAAGCTCATTAAAAAAAAAAAAAAAAAAAAAAACCCTATGAAAGGTTGGAGCGTCAGTCTGAGTCCTGGCTGCTCTGCTTCCATCCAACTTCCTGCTGGTGAGCCTGGGAAGGCAGTGGATGATGGCCCAAGTGCTTGGACCCCTGCCACCCATGTAGGAGACCAGGATGAAGTTCCTGGCTCTTTGCTTTGATCTGATCCAGACCTAGCTATTGCAACCATATGGGTAGTGGGCCAGGGGATGGAAGATCGATCTCTCTCTCCCCTTCTCTGTCACTCTGCCTTTCAAATAAATAAATCTTTAAAACGCACCCACATGGGAGACCCAGAAGAAGCTCCTAGTTTCAGGTTGGCTCAGCTCCAGCTATTGCAGCCATTTAGGGAGTAAAACAGAGGATAGAAGACTTCTCTCTCTGTCTGTCTCTGTCTGTAACTCTGCCTCTCAAATAAATAAATAAATCTTTAAAAATAAAAATAAAAAATTATGAAGGGGCCAGTGTTGTGGCATAGGGGGTTAAGCTACTGCTTGCAACACCTACATCTCATACCACAGTACCTAGTTTGAGTCCCATCTATTCCATGCTCCCTATCCAACTCCCTGCTAATGCAGCAGGCAATGGCCCAGGTACTTGGCTCCTTGCCACCCACATAGGAGAGCTGGATGGATTTCTGTGTTCCTGGCTTCAGCCTGACCTTGCAACCTACCTACCTCTGTCACTCTGCTTTTCAAATAAATGCATATTTTAAAAACTTTTTAAAAAAAGATTTATTTATTTAAAAGGCAGAATGACAGAGAAGAAGGGAGAGGGAGAGACAGAGAGAGAGAGATCTTCCACCTGCTGGTTTACTCCCCAAATGGCTGCAATGGCCAGAACTGGAACTCCATTCAGGTCTCCCACGTGGGTGGCAATGGCCCGAGTACACTGGCCATCTTCTGCTGCTTTCCCAGGTGCATCAGAAGGGAGCTGAATAGGAAGTAGAGCAGCGGGGACTTGAACTGGTACTCACTTGGGATGCTGGCATTGTAGGCAGTGGCTTAACCTACTATGCCATAGTGCTAGCCCCAAGAAGTTTTTTTTAATAAAAAAAATTTCTTATTATAGAAATATTCTTATTATAAAACAAACCTAGGGGCTGGCATTGTGGCAAGGTAGGCTAAGCCTCTACTTGTGGCATCAAGGACGTGGGTTCATGTCCCAGCTGCTCCTCTTCTGATCCAGCTCCCTGCCAATGGCCTGGGAAAGTAGTGGAAGATGGCCTAAGTGCTTGGACCCCTGAACCCACGTGGGAGACCTGGAAAAAGCTCCTGGCTCCAGGTGTTGTAGCCATTTGAGGAATGAACCAGCAGAAGGAAGACTTTTCTCTTTGTCTCTCCCTCTCTGTATCTGTAGCTCTACCTCTCAAATAAATAAGTAAAATCTTAAAACAAAACAAAAACCTAGCTACCAGGCTGTTTCACCTATGACCTACATAGCTGATACAAGTGAACACGGAGTACAGAATCCCAGACTCTGGCCTCGGCTTCCTGAGCCTTTGTGCAGGTTACCTACTGCTCAAGCCCCCTGGGAGGAACAGCTGAGCAGAATGGCTTCCCAGTCTTCTCAGAGAAATACTTCAGCTCTCAAGTGTGCTAAAGGACCTTCAGGGGCAAGCAGCCAGTGGCTACCAGAGAAGGGCCTGCTGGGCAGGTGTCTGACTCAACTCCTCCGGCAGAGGCACCACCTAGGCCAGGAACATGGAGGTATGCTGCCACCTGCTGGGCCAGAGCAGCACCACACCTTCACCTGCCAGGGCAGCCCAAGCAGTTTGGCTCCCCGACTGAGCAGGAGGCAGCAAGAGAGGCTCCCAGGACCGGCAGTGAGGTTAAAGATGTGCCCTCCCTTGGCTGGTGCCGCGGATCACTAGGCTAATCCTCCGCCTTGCGGCGCCGGCACATCAGGTTCTAGTCCCAGATTCTGTCCCGGTTGCCCCTCTTCCAGGCCAGCTCTCTGCTGTGGCCAGGGAGTGCAGTGGAGGATGGCCCAAGTGCTTGGGCCCTACACCCCATGGGAGGCCAGGAGAAGCACCTGGCTCCTGCCTTCAGATCAGCGCAGTGCGCCGGCCACAGCGGCCATTGGAGGGTGAATCAATAGTAAAGGAAGACCTTTCTCCCTGTCTCACTGTCCACTCTGCCTGTCAAAAAAAAAAAAAAAAAAAAAAAAAAAAGATGTGCCCTCCCACCCTCCTGTCTGCTCACCTACACACACCTTCCCGACCCCAGTGATCTCTCAGTCACTCTGCTTCACTGTCAAAAAGTAAGCATGGGAAGGGAAGGGGAGGTGGCCACTTTCTAGTTCGTCTGAAGTTACTAGGTCGTCTTTGCTCCTCAGACCCCTATCTTTTCTCTTTCCCTCTCTTTTCTCTCATTACCCCAGCTTCATTTCCCTCTCATTTTAAAGTAAGCTTTTTTTTCTAACATTTTTTATATTTTATGACCCTTTATTTATTTATTTTTTTTAAGATTCATTTATTTACTTGAAAGGCAGAGTTACAGAGAGAGGGAAGGAGATCTTCCATTACTGTCACCCACATGGGAAACCTGGATGGAGTTCCTGGCTCCTGGCTTCGGCATGGCCCAGTCCTGGCTGTTGTTGCCATTTGGGGAGTGAACTAGTAGATGGAAGAACTCTCTCTCCTCTCCCCTCTTCCCTCTCTTCTCTCCCCTTTCTCTCTCTCTCTCTCTCTCTCTCTCTCCCCTTTCCCTTCTCTCTCTCTCTCTTTCCATTTATTTATTTGAAAGGCAGAATTACAGAGAGGCAGAGAGAGAGAGATCTTCCATCTGCTGGTTCACTCCTAAGTGGCTGCAATGGCCCAAGCTTGGCCAATCTGAAGTCAGAAGCCAGGAGCTTCTTCTGGGTCTCCCACACAGGTACAAGGACCCAGGCACTTGAGCCATCTTCTACTGCTTTTCCCAGGCCACAGGAGGGAGCTGGATAGGAAGAGGAGCAGCCAGGACACAAACTGGCACCCATATGGGATGCTGGTGCCATAGCCAGAGGTTTAGTCTACTGCACCACAGAGTTGGCCCCAATAATTCTTTTTTTAAAAAACTGGTTCCTATGTTCTTTTCTGTACATCTGAGAGGGGAAGTAAAAGGGAAAAGTGAGAGCACCAGTAAGAGAGCAGGAGCAAAGGAGCAGGAGTAGGTGGCGTGGAGGGACCCCCTTCATCTTCCTTTCTTTTTGGAAAATATTTCATGGGTTTTATTCTAATGAGATGATATTAAGTTTTGTGTGTTATACTTAATTTTGGATGTTCTATATCAGAAAAAAATTTTGTTTGCTTAAATAGGGGAACAAGATTATTCAAACTGAATAAAATCAATTATGTATAATAATGGGAAATTAATCTACTTTTTTTTTTTGACAGGCAGAGTGGACAGTGAGAGAGAGACAGAGAGAAAGGTCTTCCTTTGCCGCTGGTTCACCCTCCAATGGCCACCACGCCCAGCGTGCTGTGGCCGGCGCATCGCGCTAATCCGAAGCCAGGAGCCAGGTACTTATCCTGGTCTCCCATGGGGTGCAGGGCCCAAGCACTAGGGCCACCCTCCACTGCCTTCCCTGGCCACAGCAAAGAGCTGGCCTGGAAGAGGGGCAACCAGGACAGAATCCGGCGCCCCGACCGGTACTAGAACCCGGTGTGCCAGCGCCACAAGGCGGAGGATTAGCCTAGTGAGCCGCAGCACCGGCCAATCTACATATGTTAATATGCTTCCTTATCAATTCTCTTTCCTGAATCTGTTCCTTTGACAGATGTCTGTAATGATACCACCATTTTATCTGAAGCAACTGCAACAACCACACCCAGGTTACCTCTCTCCACCTAAGTGACCCCCACCCTTCCCTCACCAGTCCAGCCTCCCACACTTCCAATAATGACAACCAAACACGTCTTCCCCAATCACTTGGATGTCTCCTTGGTCCCCCATTCCCTCTAGGCTGAGCCTGTGCCTCAATTTCCAAACCACTTTTTAAAGGTGCGAGGGAGGCATTCAGCTTAGCAGTTAAGATGCTCATGCCTGGGTTCCACTCCCTCTAGCTTCTTGCTAATGTGGACCCTGGGATGGCTCAAGTAATTGAGTTCCTGCCACCCACATGGAAGATCTAATTCGGGTTCTTCAGACTAGATTTGGCTATTGTAGGCATCTGGGGGTGAAACAGAGGACAAAAGCTAGTTCTTTCTCTCTCTCTATTTTTTTTTCTCTGCCTGTAATATAATATAATATAATATAATATAATATAATATAATATAATATGTAAGGAGTTGAAGATCCTATATTTCCTGAGAAAAGATGACCAGTCTCATTGGCTAGATACTAACGGGGAGAGAGGTGAGTGCAGAAAGCCAGCATGAGGCTGGTGTTCCCAGGAGGGGTGTCGAGGGCAGGAGAGCTCTCCTGGAGCCCCTGAATGCAGCCCTGACCTGAGCCCTGCAGCCGGGTCTGCAGGTGGACACCCAGCACAAGCAGGGCTGATCTGGAAATGGAACACAGGGAAAGTCACGCGTGTTCCCTGCAACGGAAGGGGAAGGACACTGCAAAGCAAAGACGCCACCAAGGACAACGACGATCATCTGCCTTCAGTATGTGTCTTCAGAGCGCTCACAGAGGGAACACAGAGAAGGCAATAACCAACTTAACCTCGAAGGCTTCCCAGAGGAAGCAATGTCTGAGCTGCGTCTTTTTTATTTTTTAAGATTTATTTATGTATTTATTTATTTGAAAGGCAGAGTCACAGAGAAGCAGAGGTAGAAAAGAGAGAGAGAGAGAGAGAGAGAGAGAGAGGTCTTCCATCTGCTGGTTCACTCCCCAAAGGGCTGCAACAGCTGGAGCTGGGCTGATCTGAAGCCAGGAGTCAGGATCTTCTTCCGGGTCTCCCACACGCCTTCAGGGGCCCAAGCACTTGGGCTATCCTCTATTGTTTTCCCATGCCATAGCAGACAGCTGGATCAGAAGTGAAGCAGCCGGGTCTTGAACTGGTGCCCATATGGGATGCCAGCACTGCAGGCGGTGGCTTTGCCTGCTATGGCCCGGCGCCAGCACCTCCAAGCTGCCCTACTTCTGATCCAGCTCTCTGCTGATGCGCCTGGGGAAGCAGTGGAGGGTGACCCCTGCCACGCACGCGGGAGAAGATGGAGTTGAGTTCCAGGCTCCTGGCTTCAGCCTGGCCCAGCTCTGGCTGTTGTTGCCATTTGGGCAGTGAACCAGTTATTGGAAGATCTCTCTCTGTCTCTTGCTCTTGAAGTCTGCCTGTCAAATAAATATAAATTTTCAAAATAAAATAAAATAAATCTTAAAAAAAAAAAAAAAAGCAAGTAGTAGAGAGCCTGGCAGGGGTAGAAGAGCAGATTCCCTCTTCAAGCCTCAGACCAGCTTAGGGAAGAAACAGAAAAGTTTTGCTTTAATGAGGAAAAGGTACCGAGAACAGAAAAGGACGTGAAAAGACAGAGACACACTTGTAATAAGACACAGAAACAAAAACAATGGTTTCTGAGGCAGGCATTGTAGCGCAGTAGGTTAAGACACGGCTCGGGACGCTCACACCTGACACCACCCTGCTTCCGATCAGCCCCTTGCTAATGTGCATGGGAGAGCAAGAGATGATGGCCCCAGTTCCCGGGACTTAGTCACCCGTGAGGGTGACCTGGATCAGAGAGCATGTTTCTGGCTTCCACCTGCCCCACCATGGACGTTGCAGGCATTTGGGGAGAGAACCAGCAAACAAGAGATCCCTCTCTCTCTCTCTCCCCCCCTCTCTGTCACTCTGCTCTTCAAAAAAAAAAATTACTTTTTTGGGCCGGTGCCGTGGCTCACTAGGCTAATCCTCCGCCTTGCGGCGCCAGCACACCGGGTTCTAGTCCCGGTCGGGGCGCCGGATTCTGTCCCGGTTGCCCCTCTTCCAGGCCAGCTCTCTGCTGTGGCCAGGGAGTGCAGTGGAGGATGGCCCAAGTCCTTGGGCCCTGCACCCCATGGGATACCAGGATAAGTACCTGGCTCCTGCCATCAGATCAGCGTGGTGCGCCAGCCGCAGCGCGCCGGCCGCGGCGGCCATTGGAGGGTGAACCAACGGCAAAGGAAGACCTTTCTCTCTGTCTCTCTCACTGTCCACTCTGCCTGTCAAAAAAAAAAAAATTACTTTTTTGTCAAAGGATGTTTTTCATTCATTAGAAAACTTCAATCAAAAAAAATGTAAGAAAAGAAATATTCAAAAAAACAGATTTTATTGCACGGTCATTGGCTAAAGAACTTCTAAGCAATGAGGGTATACATAACAGGCAAAGTATTGCAATCTGGCTCAAGAGGAGAAGCAAACAAGGACTACAAATGATAAAGGGAGCCAGAGCTGTGGCAGGTCAGGTTAACCTACTGCCTGCAACACTGGCATCCCATATGAGCACTGGTTCAAGTCCTGGCTGCTCCACTTCCCATCCAGCTCCCTGCTCATGCACGTGGGAAAGCAGCGGAAGATGGACCAAGTTAGACTCCTGCAGCCTATATGGGAGACCCAGATTAAACTCCTTGCTTCAGCCTGGCCCAGCCCCGACCATTGTGGCCATTTGAGGAGTGAACCAGCAGATGAAAGGCATCTCTCTCTCTCTCTGTCTCTCTCCTCTTTTTTTCTCTCCTCTCTCTGTAACTGCCTTTCAAATAAATAATCTCTTTTAAAAAGATGATAAAGGTAGCTCAGGTAATGATGTGGAAGACGCACGAAAGTTAATGTGATTCATACGGTGTGTGTGATTCACAACACAGAGTGCAACCATGAGAAGGGAAAGCACCACAGCGTCAGTTCTCAGCAGGGCCAGATGAGGAGAGCCTCCTGCATGCAAGGGCAATAACCCAGCATGGCTAACTTACTGGGTTCCCGAGCCCAAAGAACTTGAACCTTGACATTTTCTGTCTGCTACAAAAATGTATCATAAAGAAAAGCAGCAGCCAAAATTAATGGAATATGAATCTGGCCAAGAAACAAACTAATAAGTGTAAAAACCCAGTATATGGGCCGGCGCCGCGGCTCAGTAGGCTAATCCTCCGCCTAGCGGCGCCGGCACACCGGGTTCTAGTCCCGGTCGGGGCGCCGGATTCTGTCCCGGTTGCCCCTCTTCCAGGCCAGCCCTCTGCTGTGGCCAGGGAGTGCAGTGGAGGATGGCCCAGGTGCTTGGGCCCTGCACCCTATGGGAGACCAGGAAAAGCACCTGGCTCCTGGCTCCTGCCATCGGATCAGCGCGGTGCGCCGGCCGCAGCGCGCCGGCCGCGGCGGCCATTGGAGGGTGAACCAACGGCAAAGGAAGACCTTTCTCTCTGTCTCTCTCTCTCACTGTCCACTCTGCCTGTCAAAAAATAAAAAAAATAAAAAAAAAAAAAAAAAAAAAAAAAAAAAAAAAAAAACCCAGTATATGGTAAAAGTTGCTATTAAAATTTATTACACGGGGCCAACATTGTGGTGTAACAGATAAAGCCTCCACCAGTTCGAGTCCCACTTGTTCCACTTTCGATCCAGCTCCCTGCTAATAGCCTGGGAAAAGCAGAAGAAGATGGCCCAAGTGCTTGGGCCCCTGCACCCATGTGGGAGACCTGGAAGAAGCTCCTGGCTCCTGGCTTCAGCCTGGCCCAGCCACAGCCACCTCAACCATTTGGGGAGTAAACCAGCGGATGGAAGATAACTCTCTCTTTTTCTCTCTCTCTCCTTCTCTCTATAACTCTGCCTTTCAAATAACAATTAAAAAAAGGGGGGGGGGTACTTTAAAAAAGAAAGCATGGGGCTGGCACCATGGCACACTAGGTTACTCCTCTGCCTGTGGCGCCGGATCCCATATGGGCGCCAGTTCTAATCCCAGTTGTTCCTCTTCCAGTCCAGCTCTCTGCTGTGGCCTGGGAAAGCAGTGGATGATGGTCCAGGTCTTTGGGCCTCTGCACTCGTGTGGGAGACTGGGAGCAAGACCTGGCTCCTGGCTTTGGATGGGCACAGCTCCAGCTGTTGCGGCCACTTGGGGAGTGAACCAACGTAAGGAAGACCTTTCTCTCTGTCCTCTCTCTCTCTCTTACTGTCTGTAACTCTGCCTGTCAAATAAATAAAATAAAATCTTTAAAAAAAGAAAGCAATGTCTATAAAATATTAATAAAACAAAATTTATTGCACTAAGTGGAGAAAAAGATCATCATCTCAAACCATATTCTAAAATAACTCCAGGGGCCGGTGCTGTGGCTCAGTAGGTTAATCCTCTGCCAGCAGCACCAGCATCCCATTTGGGGACCGGTTCTAGTCCCAGCTGCTCCTCTTCCAATCCAGCTCTCTGCCATGGCCTAGGAAAGTAGTAGGAGATGGCCCAAGTCCTTGGGCCCCTGCAACCGTGTGGAGACCAGAAGAAGCTCCTGGCTCCTGGCTTCGGATTGGCACAGCTCCGGCCGTTGCAGCCATCTAGGGAGTGAACTAGCGGATGGAAGACCTTTCTCTCTGTCTCTCCCTCTCACTGTCTGTAACTCTACCTCTCGAATAAATAAATAAAATCTTCTAAAAAAATAACTCCAGATGCACTCAAACATTAATTATAAAAAATAAAACTATAAGCTCTTAAAAGAAAAAAATGGTGAGACTTATTAACCTACTTTCAGGATGGGAAAGAAATTCCTAAGCATAGAGCAAGGGAAGAAATCACACACATATGTACAATGAACAGATTCAACTAGGAAAACTCTGATAACTTTTTTAGGCTAAAAAATCATAAACAAAATTAAAAGATAGGGGAAATGAAAACTGAGGGAAATATCTGCCTATCTGCTGGTGTTGTGCACAACAGGTTCAGCTGCTGCTGGCCATGCAGTATCCCATATCGAAGCACCAGTTCGAGTCCCGGCTGCTCCACTTCTACTCCAGCACCTTGATAATCTGCTGGGAAACCAGTGGATAACAGCCAAAGTCCCCATGTGGCTTAAGTTATTGATGTTTTCATTTCATAAATGAGGAGACTATGAAATAATGAAGGGTTCATTATGATACAGAAAATCCATTCAGTGAAAAACCCACAGTCATTATTTTAGACTGAAACTGTTCTGTTTCAGCCAAACTCAGAACAGTGGCCACTACACGTGCCATCAGAGGCCAGATGGGGAGTCCAGCAGGCTGTCACCCAGGGATACACCTCTGCCAGGGTGGCACCAGAGATGGCCAATGCAGCTACACGTTCTCTTCTCACCAGAGGAAGACACAGGGGCAGTGCAGACGGAGAGGCTTCTAGGTGATATTTATTTTTTACAATAAGTTTCTATTACTTTTCAAGTAAAAAACAAAAAACTGGTAAGGAACAGTTTGTATAACTCCTTTCTACTATTCTGAGCTAGGAGGCAGTACAGTTCATGGAAAGAATGAAGGTTCTAGAGTCTTAGGAATATATTTTCAAATTCAGAATCTTCCACATACTCATAGCATGAGCTTAGGCAAATTACTGTGTTTCACTCAGCCTTAGATCCTTCAACTACAAAGTTGGAAGAGTAAGCACTACATCTGGGCTGCTAGAAGTGTTATAGGAAATAACACACCTGCCAAAAACAAGGCAGTTGGGACAAGCTCTAGTCCTCTCCCCTGCCACCCCAGCTCCTGGAAGGGGGCTGAACAGCCACGCCAGCCCGGGGGATGCTCATCTGATGGGAACAGAGCTGGAGCAAGTCAATCCAATTTGGATTCTCTAGGTGGACAGGGCTGGTTTCAGGCCCACTGGGGTGGGGAGGCGGTGGAGATGAGTCCTACAATTCAATCCTTGGTTAGCTCCCAGCTCTCTAAAACACTCTCGTTCAAAGAGTAAGGTAGCCTGAGATCCTCCAGTGTGACTGTGAACTGGAACCCCATGACCTAAGAATGCTGGTCAAGTGTGTCTGTCCTGATGAACTAGTTATCACTATATTTAGCTGCTAAGCCCGCCCTGGGCAGGGCCCATTCCTCAGTTTTAGCCTGGAAGGCCTGGCCAGTTTTGACTTTCATTTAAAGAGCTGGCCTGGAGTTTGGTGCTTTATGTTACAAACTAGATCCCCAGCTTTGTCTAGTCCTCCTGGAGTGACTGCTGCCTGATGAACTTCTCATCATGTAAATACAACTCTCCTAAAGCAAGCCTTTGATAAAGCTTCCAGTATCAATATTGTTTATTATCAAATAATCTTACCTTATGAGCCAAAAGAGGCTGGATACAGGGTCAATAGGTGCAACAATATTTTTCTTTTTAAATATGTATTTATTTGATGACATGGTGATGGAGAGAGACAGAAAGAGAGAGCGCGCGTGCGCACGCAAGAGAGAGAGCTCTTCCTTCCACTGGCTCACCCCTTAATGGCAACTGCCAAGGCTAGGCCAGGCTGAAACCAGGAGCCAGGAACTCTATCCCAGTCTCCCACAGGGGTGGCAGGGACCATGTATTGGCCATTTCCCACTTCCTTCCCAGGTGCATTAGCAGGGAAGTGGACTGGAAGTGCAGCTAGCACTCAAACTGGCACTCTCATGCGGGATGTGGACACCACAAAGGGCAGCTCAACCTGCTGTACAACACCGGCACAAACAGTATTGTTCTTAACTATGAAAAGTTGGGGAAGGGTTTGGTGCTGTGGTTAAGTAGGTTAAGCCTCTACCTAAGGCACCAGCATCCCACATGGGCACCGGTTCAAGTCCCGGCTGCTCCACTTTCAATCCAGCTCCCTGCTAATGGCCTGAGAAAGCAGTGGAAGATGGCCAAGTGCTTGGACCCCTGCACCCATGTGGGAGACCTAAAAGAAGCTCCTGGCTCCTGGCTTCAGATCAGCCCAGCCCCAGATGTTGAGGCCATTTGGGGAGTGAACCAGTGGAAAGAAAACCTCTCTCTCTCTGTCTCTCCCTCTCTCTGTCTGCAGCTCTGCCTCTCAAATAGATAAATAAATCTTAAAAAAAAAAAAAAAAAAGACTGAAAGGTTAATGTAACATTGAAAAAAAGAAAAGCTGGGAAGCAGGAGACTTTCAGCAGAACAAATAAAGGGAACACCCATGTGTTGTTGCAGGATGCAGACAGGACTGTGATAACTCAGGAATTCCAGGCTGGAAGATCCTCTGTGAAACCATGCCTGCAGATCTGCAGTCACTTAGTCAGAGTTGAAGCAGCCACGGAAAACTGCCAAAGGCTCCTAGACGGTGCAGCTTTCCTTCTTTTCCTACTAGCGTCCTCTAAATCCCCTGACCTCTGGCACTGGGCAACAACTGCCTTCCTGACACTTCACAAAGAGGAGGAATGGTGTGACGACGGTTCAGAGGCTTCCACCCAAAGACCCCAGACCACACCATGGTTTTCAGAGGACCAGGCTGTCTCTAAGGCCCAGGCCGCAACGACAAAGATCTCAGATGACTGTAGACTCCACCGGCATGAGCTTGGTCTTTCTCCTGCCACCTTTCTACCATCTCACTGCCTACCCTCCCTTTCCTTATCCTGGGGTACCAGGTGACATTATTCGATCTTAAGGCCTCAAGATTATGATCCAAACACGAACTACTGAACAGAACAGCACATCCACGTGCTACCGACAGTAGAGAATTGGGCTTTCCCGAGGCTTGCCTGGGTGATGATCTTACACTCTACTTTTTAGCTTTGTCATCACTTCCCTTGTGCCAGATGCTGGCATTTCCCTAAGAATGCTTCTTACCTCCGTTTCTTTCCTGGCAAGGTCTGGAAAACCACAGAAGCTGGTTATAATGTAGCGCACATGAGAGCACACAGGTGCAGGAAGCTATGGGGGTTTCCCTTCCAGTGAATGTGCTTAGGGGGCAGGGAGTCCTGCTGCTCTTAAGGGCCCAGAACAGTACATGGAACAGCATGTGGCACTTAGTGGGCACATGGTAAATATCTGTGGAATGAAAGGTGCCAACAAACACGATGAGAAGAGGCTCAAGTATGTCAATTACTTCAGGCGCACTGGGGAGTAAAAGGAAGTGGGTGCTGTCCTGACCCTTGGAGACCTTGCCACTGTCGCGCAACTTCCCCTTTACCTGCTAACACGTCCAGAAAAATTGGACTGGAAAAGGGAAGAATTTACTAAAGCAGACTGTCAGGACAACCATGGTGGGAACGGAACGCTATCCCCCCACAGCCCGCATCTTGAGGAGGAAGGAGTAACCCACTGGCAGCCACCAGGCCCTTCCCCGGAAACTCCATAACTGGTTCCACCACTTGGCAACCTGCGCCCGCAGCAGGGGCCTCGGAGCTGCGTCTCCAGCCGCCTCCACTGGGCTTTGCCCCGGACACAGCAGAGGCTCCAAGGATCCTGACTCACTCAAAAAGGCAAGGCACTGAGGGGTCCAATAAATAGAAAACAGCCATCATTAACTTAAAAGAAAGGTGCCCTACAAAGAAGAGATCATTATTTTTTAAAAGGCTGTCATCCTTTCTTATAATAGAACTTGGAGCCGGGGAAGTAAGTGATACCAGTAATTAGGCCTGGTTCTCCAAAGCCAGGCCAGTAGGTTGGTCTCAGATAAGGAGGACACCCAGGAGGCAGCTCTGCATGACAACAGGTACTGAATGAACAAACCTCAGGGTGAATCAGCTGCAGACCCATTCCCAGGCCCCAGTTCCAGTAATGGGACGTGGGCAGTCATTGCTGCTCCAGCCAGGGAGGCCCACATTTCCTCATCCCCTCACCAGGGGGAACACCAGGTTGCGGGACTGCCTGATGTCACAGGCAGGATACAAACCGCAGAGCTCTAGACACTGACCTAGGCATTCCCGCTGCCTGGAAGAGAAGTCACTTTTGTTCCTTGTAGCTGACGGCCCACACTGAGAGAGCACCACAAAGAAATCCCCAAATGCCTGGGCATTGCAGAAACTGGCTTGCTCCCAAGTCACCACCCCCCCAGCACACCCCCTCAGCCCAGTACTCCCCAAACGGGGGCCTGCTGGCGGCCCTGAACTGATCCCGGAGGAACCACACCTCACAGCGCCAGCTCTCTCAGCTCTCTCCTTTCCTACTTTCTTCTCTCAGATTGTAGATTCTGCACATTCCCCTGGACACACACCCCTGTTCCTGAGCTGCCAGACACCTGGTCCGGCTGCCTCTCACCTCTCCCTGCTGTCTGCTGTCACTCAACCCCTAGACAGCTGGGTCTGCCCCAGAGATACTCTCTCTGCCCAGTCTCTGCTCTCCCCTAGTGGGGTAGGAGCCCGACACTTCCTGCATCTCATTCATTTCTTTCTTTTTCCCCCTTCATGTATTGGTTTTCTTTATAGACAAATTTATGCCAGTAAAAAAGAAAGGAGTTGATTTGAAGAAAATAACAAAAATTGGTAACAGCAAAAATAAGAAAAGTTATCATGCAAATAGAAAATGCTTTGAAAACCTTAGCTGGAATGGAACTGTACCAGGTAGGTTTTTTATTGTTGTTGTTGTTTTTAAGATTTATATACTTATTTGAAACTCAGAGTTACGGAAACAGAGAGAAAGAGAGAGGAGAGAGAGAGAGATCTTCTGTACCCCAAAAGGCCGCAACAGCTAGGGCTGGGCCAGGCAGAAGCCAGGAGCCAGGAGCTTCTTCCGGGTCTCCCACGTGGGTGCAGGGGCCACCTTCCACTGCTCTTTCCCAGGCCATTAGCCGGGAGCTGGAGTGGAAGTGGAGCAGCCAGGAAACCATATGGGATGCGGGTGACATGGGCGGCTTCTAGCTGTTACACCACAACACTGGCCCCTGTGCTGAGCAGTTTTACCATAAATTTCAACACATTTTCTCAAGCTGTCCAGTTTGGCATTCACCCCAGCTGGGTAACTACACTCACAGGTAACTACACACTCTCGGTGTGTCACAGACAGAGTCCTGCGGCTCTCAAGGCCCATAGACCATCGCTTGTTGTCTTACGAGCTCCTGAAGTATGGGCTCAGGGAAACAGCCCCGAAAGAACAGAAGATTCAGGTTCGGGCAGGGGCTCTGCGTTTACAAGCCACCTTATGCTGGGCAAATCAATTAAACTCTTTGAGCCTTAGCTTTCTCATCTATAAATTGGAGCTAATAGTCCCTGTCAACCTCACAGGCTTGTTTTGAAGATCACATCAAATGAGATAATTTGTGTGAAAGCACTTTGGTGTCACATAAATGTGAGGTATTATGTTGAATGCTAATGAATAGCTTACAGCTTACAGGCACACATGAATCACTCCTTTGACTTAGCAGGGAACCAGGTAACTTCAAAACTCCAGAGCCCCAGCCAGACAGCTTCAGCTAGGAGAGAGTTAACCATCAGAAAGATACCCAGAAGACTTATAGGCTGGCTCCTAGATCCGCCCAGTGCTGGTAGGGCCTTGGCGAAGGGATGATTATTTTTGTGTGAAGCCAGGCTGCGTGCTTCAGCGCCTAGTTTGGAGATAAGACGCTTTAGGAAAGCCTCCATTTGGAGACTGGAGACTGTATCTGGCACCCCTCAAATGCAGAAACAGCCCCAGAAGCCTCGGGTCAGGCCTAACTACCCACGGCCTAGAACCCAAACCCACCACATTTGTCAGCTCCATCTCTTCATATCCCAGCAGGCCCTGGGTAATGCCCCATTCCCTGTCACAACAGACAGTTTTTACTTCCCGCCTGCTCACGCTGCTCCTCCAAGCCTTTTCTGTCTACAAAATTGATTCTTCTTACATTTGTAAGAAACAATGTCGATGCATCACATTCTAAGGCATATGAGGAATATGTAGTTTAAATAAATGTATTAGCAAGCACTCAGATAAAGGAACTTATGTGATATAAGATAACTCCCTCCCTAAAAACGTCAGTATTAAGTTTTTAGGCCTGGTTGTCTCCCTGATTAATAGACTCAAAATTTAAGCTTTGAAAGAGTGGGTCAATGGGGCTGGCACTATGGCACAACAGATTAAAGCCCTGCGGCACCGGCATCCCATATGGGCGCTGGTTCTAGTCCCGGCTGCTCCTGTTCCGATCCAGCTCTCTGCTATGGCCTGGGAAAACAGTAGAACATGGCCCATGTCCTTGGACCCCTGCACCCACGTGGGAAACCCAGAAGAAGCTCCTGGCTTTGGATCGCCCAGCTGTGGTCGTTGTGGCCATCTGGGGAATGAACCAGCAGATGGAAGACCTCTCTCTCTGTCTCTACCTCTCTCTCTGTAACTGTCTTTCAAATAAATAAAAATAAAATCTTTTAAAAAAAGAAAAAGAGTGAGTGAAAATGCATTTTTTTTTTTTTGACAGGCAGAGTTAGACAGTGAGAGAGAGAGAGACAGAGAGAAAGGTCTTCTTTCTGTTGGTTCACTCCCCAAATGGCTGCCACGGCCGGCACACTGCACCAATCTGAAGCCAGGGGCCAGTGCTTCCTCCTGGTCTCCCATGAGGTGCAGGGCCCAAACACTTGGGCCCTCTCCACTGCCTTCCCAGGCCACAGCAGAGAGCTGAACTGGAAGAGGAGCAACCGGGACAGAACCCAGCGTCCCAACGGGACTAGAACCCAGGGTACCGGCGCCACAGGCAGAGGATTAGCCTAGTGAACTGTGGCGCCGGCCTCAAAATGCATTTTCAAGCACCTGGACTCATCAAGTAATGTCTGCCAAGACAGAATGAGCTGCATGTCCTTCAAAGGGCTTCCAATGGAAGGCAAGGTTCTACAGACAGAAGAGAAAGGCTGCTTAGCACTGGAAAGAATGTAAAACTAGGGCTCTGCTCTGGGCCCAACATTCACTTCCTGGATGGTCTTAAGACAGGTTTTACAACCTCTCTGGACTTCCATCCTCCTATCTGTAAAAAGAAGACAGAGATGGGTGTTTGGTGTACCACCTGGGATGCCTGCACACCATAGCAGAGCACCTGGTTGGAGTCTCAGCTGTTGGCTGACACATATTCTGGGAAACAGCAGATGATGGCTCAGGTACTTGGGTGGGACTCTGTTGGAGTTATGAGCTCACAGCTTTGGCCTGACCCAGTCCTGGCTGTTACAGGCAACTGGGAGCTGAATCAGTAGATAAAACATATCTCTGTCTGGTCCTCTGGCTCTCTGCTGCTCTATCACGCTGCCTTTCAAGCAGATGAAAATAAATTTATTTATTTATTTGAAAGATAGAGTCACAGAGAGGCAGAGAGAGAGAGAGAGAAAGAGAGGTCTCCCATCCACTGGTTCACTCCCCAGATGGCCACAATGGCCAGAGCTGAGCTGATTCAAAGCCAGGAGCTTCTTCTGGACCTCCCAAGCATGTGCAGGGACCCAAGGACTTGGGCCATTTTCTACTGCTTTCCCAGGCCATAGCAGAGAGCTGGATGAGAAGAGGTGCAGCCGGGACTCGAACTGGCACCTATATGGGATGTTGGCACTGCAGGCAGTAGCTTTAACCTGCTGCGCCACAGTGCTGGCCTCGAAAATAAATTTATTTTTAAAGATTTATTTATTTGAGGGCCGGCGCCGTGGCTCACTTGGTTAATCCTCTGCCTGCGGCACCGGCATCCCATATGGGCGGTGGGTTCTAGTCCTGGTTGCTCTTCTTCCAGTCCAGCTCTCTGCTGTGGCCTGGGAAGGCAGTGGAGGATGGCCCAAGTGCTTGGGCCCCTGCACCCGCATGGAAGAGACCAGGGGGAAGCACCTGGCTCCTGGCTTCAGATCAGCGCAGCACGCCGGCCGTAGTGGCCATTTTGGGGGGTGAAGCAGCAGAAGGAAGACCTTTCTCTCTGTCTCTCTCTCTCACTGTCTAACTCTGCCTGTCAAATTAAAAAAAAAAAAAAAAGATTTATTTATTTGAAAAGCAGAATGATTGAGAGGTAGAGATGGAAAGGGATATTCCATTTGCTGGCTCACTCCCCAAATGGCTGTAATGGTCAGAGTTGGGCCAGGCCGAAGCCAGTAGCCTGGAACTCTATCTGGGTCTCTCACATGAGTGGCAGGGGCCCAGGCACTTGGGCAAACTTCCACTGCTTTCCCAGGCACATTAGCAGGGAGCTGGTTCAGAATCAGAATAACCAAGATTCGAATAAGCACTCTGATATAGGATGCCAGTGTGGTGTCGCAAACAGTGGCTCAACCCACTATACCACAATGCAGGTCCCGAAAATAGATTTTTTAAAAAGTTTTAAACAGGGGCTGGTGCTGTGGCATAGTGGGTAAAGCCACCCTCTGCAGTGCTAGTATCCCATATGAGTGTCAGTTCAAGTCCCAGCTGCTCCACTTTTAATCCAGCTCCCTGCAAATGTGCCTGGGAAAGCAGCAGAGAATGGCCCAAAGTCCTTAGACCCCTGCACCCACATGGGAGACCGAGAAGAAGCTCCTGGTTCCTGGCTTCAGATCAGCCCAGCTCCAGCTATTGCAGCAATCTGGGGAGTGAACCAGCAGATGAAGATCTCTCTCTGCCTCCCTCTGCCTCTCTGTAACTCTGCCTTTCAAATAAATAAATAAATAAATCCTTTAAAATTTTTAAATAAAAATGAAGAGAGTCAAAGACCATGAAGATCCTTTCCAACTCTGCTGTGATACATTCTTTTTGCCCCTCAAGGTATGCACAGAAACAGCTCTTCCCAAAGTCTGCCCTGATCCTGCCAACCATACGAATGTCTTCCTCTTTATTCCTACAGTATTTTCCTTGAATACTTTTTTTTTTTTTTTTTTTTTGACAGGCAGAGTGGACAGTGAGAGAGAGAGACAGAGAGAAAGGTCTTCCTTTGCCGTTGGTTCACCCTCCAATGGCCGCCGCGGTCAGCGCGCTGCGGCCGGTGCACCACGCTGATCTGAAGCCGGGAGCCAGGTGCTTCTCCTGGTCTCCCATGGGGTGCAGGGCCCAAGCACTAGGGCCACCCTCCACTGCCTTCCCGGGCCACAGCAGAGAGCTGGCCTGGAAGAGGGGCAACCGGGACAGAATCCGGCGCCCCGACCGGGACTAGAACCCGGTGTGCCGGCGCCGCAGGCGGAGGATTAGCCTAGTGAGCAGCGGCGCCGGCCCTCCTTGAATACCTTTATAGAATCACTTTCATTCTACCTCAGGGCCCGTTGTTCACTACACTATGTGAGCTGTCAGAAAGCAGGAGTGATGGCTTACTCAGCTGGAACATCTCAACCACAGCCATGTGGTATACCTTGTCCACAACGCCAGGCTCCATTAACTTAGGGAACTAAACAGTGAACTCTGTGAGCCTCATTTTGTTTATGATTCCCTTCCCGCTTCCCTGACCACCGCCCCAGTGAAAATCACCGGGGTGCTGTTAGGTGAATCTGCACTTACCTGCCAGGACCGGAATGAGTAAAAGGGGGAAGGGATAGAGGGCAATGTTGGACACTGCTGGGGTGGCTCATGTGAGGTGTGAAGGAGACAGAACCACAATGACAACAGCAAGAGTTACCTGGGAAAGTGAGCACTCCCACTGTGCCAGGCACTGTGCTAAGTGCCTTAGGTGGACCAAGCCTCACAACGATGCTATCGTCATTCCCATTTGGGCAGAGAGGTTAATTATTTGTCAGGGTCACAGACTAGGTAAGTCGTCAGTCAGTATTCAGGCAATCTGACTCCAAGGTCCACTTTCTTAATTATAACTGCTAATAAGTACAAAGGTGCTTATAAAGGCACATTTACAATCCCCAACATTGCTCAATGTTCCAGTTAGGATTTCCACCCATTCTCAACGTGACAGATGCTCACCAAGCAAGAGTTCTTGGCCTTACTTGCCAAGAGTCGTTATAAAAACTGTTATCTTCTATACTAAGAGCTTTTCTAAGAAATCATTAGCTGACTGGAAAATGTGAACTTCTAGGAGAATTACCAATGTTAGCCTGTGCATTTCAAAATGATAGGTCTGGGGAGTGCTGGCTGAATCCCAGCTGCTCCACTTGCAATCCAGCTTCCTGCTAATGGGCCTGAGAAAGCAGCAGATGATGGCCCAAGAACTCCAGCCCCTGACACCCACAGGAGACCTGGATGGAGTTTTAGACTCCTGACTTCAGGCTGGCCAGCCCCAGCCATTGCACACATTTGGGGAGTGAACCAGCAGATGAAAGATTTGTCTCTGTATCTCTGTCATTCTGCTTTTTAAATAAACAGATACATCAAGGGGCCGACACTGTAGCGTAGTGGGTAAAGCTACCGCCTGCAGTGTCAACATCCCATGTGGGCACTGGTTCGAGTCTCAACTGCTCCACTTCCAATCCAGCTCTCTGCTGTGGCCTGGGAAAGCAGCCGAAGATGACCCTGCAGCCACACGGCAAGACCCGGAGTAAGCTCCAGGCTCCTGGCTTTGGACTGGCACAGCTCCGTCCATTGCAGCCAAGCGGGGAGTAAACCAGTAGATGGAAGATCTCTCTCTGTCTCTCCTTCTCTCTCTGTGTAACTCTGACTTTCAAATAAATAAGTAAATCTTTAAAAATAGAAAGAAAATGTTGTTTGTGGACAAACACCTGGAGAAAGGGAAAGGAAACAAAAAAGAACCAGGGAGAACTGTATCCAGGTTGGTTTCATAAAGGTTCAGCATTTCCTGCTGTGGGTACAGCACTGCACACTTAGCACCCTGCTTTTGAGACAAGACTGCGGGCAGGGAGGCCAGCGCCCTCCTACCCACCTGGTGGAAGTCAAAGTACAACCGCCCCAAAATTTCTATGCCTCTTGCAAGAGGGAGGGAAGGGTGGGAAGAATCACTATGTTCCTAAATTTGTATGTATGAAATGCATGAAGTTTGTATACTTTAAATAAAAGGTTTCTAGGTAAAAAAATAAATTAATTAAATAAATTTTAAATAAAATAAAAATTATGTCTTTTAAATAAATAAAACTCATTTTCATTATGAATCAAAATGTTGTAAAAATAATTGTTTTTGGTCTAGTAATTCCACTTAGTCATAAAATAATACTCCTAAGAAAACAATAACTAGGGCTGGTGCTATGGGATAGCAGGTAAAGCCTCCACCTGCAGTGCTGGCATCCCATGTGGGCAGTGGGTCGAATCCCAGCTGCTCGATTTCCAGTCCACCTCTCTGCTATGGCCTGGGAAAGCAGTAGAAGATGGCCCAAGTCCTTGGGTCCCTGCACCCACATGGGAGACCTGGAGTAAGCTCCAGGCTCCTGGCTTTGGATTGGCACAGCCCGTCCATTGCGGACAAGTGGGGAGTGAACCAGCAGATGGAAGATTTTTCTCTTTCTCTCTGACTCTCCTTCTCTCTCGGTGTAACTCTGACTTTCAAATAAATAAATAAATCTTTAAAAAAAAAGAAAACAATAATCACAAAAAGCAAAAACAAAAACATAGCACCTGTGCAGATTGCGCAGTTTGGATGGCCCCAAGTTTCCTTTTCAGGTTGTGGGGTCTCGCTGCAAGGGTCTCTGCAGTGCGGCCGGAGCCATGCCATCCAAGCGCCCGCTACAGTCCTTTCAGGACTTCGGACGTGCTGCATATGGGACAACGGCCTCATCAAGGTGAACAGGAAGCCCCTGAAGATGACTGAGCCACGCGCATGGCACAGTACAAGCTACTGCAGCCTGCTCTGCTTCTGGGCACGGAACAATTTGCTGGCGTGGACATCCATGTCCAAGTGAAGGGTGAAGGGTGGTAGTCATGTGGCTCAGATTCATGCTACCACCAGTCCATCTCCAAACCCCTGCAGCCTGATACCAGAAATATTTGGAGATTGGGCCGGCGCCGCAGCTCAATAGGCTAATCCTCCGCCTGCGGTGCCAGCACACCAGGTTCTAATTCTAATCCTGGTCAGGGCGCCGGATTCTGTCCCGGTTGCCCCTCTTCCAGGCCAGCTCTCTGCTGTGGCCTGGGAGTGCAGTGGAGGATGGCCCAAGTCCTTGGGCCCTGCACCCCATGGGAGACCAGGAGAAGCACCTGGCTCCTGCCTTCGGATCAGCGCGGTGCACCAGCCGCGGCAGCCATTGGAGGGTGAACCAACGGCAAAAGGGAGAGCTTTCTCTCTCTCACTGTCCACTCTGCCTGTCAAAAAAAAAAAAAAAAAAAAAAAAGGAAAGAAATATGTGGAGATCAAAGACATCTTCATCCAGTATGATGAGGACCTGCTGGAAGCTGAACACCCCACCCCACCCCCGCCACTGCCAATGCAAAAAGTTTGGAGGCCCTGGTGCTGGTGTTCACTACCAGAAATCCTACTGATAAGCCCATCACCAGGATCAGGGGTCAGCTCTATAATATATGGTGGTTGTAGGGCAACATCCACAACAACAAAACAATAATCCTTATTCAGTCAGTCACCCAGCAAGGATTTACTGACCATCTATGAAGGACCAGGCATTGGGTGGGTGTCTGGCACAGGGGTTAAGTCACTACTTTAGACACACACATCCTACACTGAAGTGCCTGGTTCAAGTCCTGATTCCTCTGCCTCTTATCCAGCTTCCTGCTACTGCACCCTGGAAGGCAGCAGATGCTGGCTCAAGTACTTGGGTCCCTGCACCCACGTTTGAGAACTGGATGTAATTCTAGGCTCCTGGCTTCTGCCTGGCACAGCCCCGGATGTTGTGGGCATTTGGGAAGTGAACCGGCAGAGGGAAGATCTCTCTTTGTTTTTCAAATACAATGAAAATACATAAACATAAAAAAAATGCAGTCATCTGGGAAGTGAACCAGGGGATAGAAGATCTCTCTAATTCTGATTTTCAAATAAATAAATAAATCTTTTTTATAAAAAAGGAAAGAAATGTTGCTGAGGATACAAAAAAATAGAAGCTCATATGCACTGTTGGTGGGAAGGCTGAATGTAAGGCAGTTCCTCAAAACGTTAATCACAGAATTACCACGTGACTCAGCACTTCCACTTCTGGATACACCCCAAAGAATTTAAAGTGGAAAGTAAAACGGATCCGTACACCCACGTTCATACTAGCATTACTCACATCAGCCAAAAGGTGGAAACAACCTAAATGTCCATCAACAGATGAACGAATAAACAAAATGTGGTACATTTGGGGCAGGCATCATGGCCCAGCATATTAAGCCACCCCTTTTTTAAAAAATTTAAAAAAAAAAAAAAGATTTATTTTAAATGAAAGAGTTACAGAGAGAGGGAGAAAGAGAGAGAGAGAGAGAGAATCAGAATCTTCTATCTGCTGGTTCACTCCCCAAGTGGCTGCAATAATAGAAGCTGGGCGGATCTGAAGCCAGGAGTCAGGAGCTTCTTCCAGATTTCCCAAGCAGGTGCAGGGGCCCAAGGACTTGGGCCATCTTCTACTGCTTTCCTAGCCCATAGCATAGAGCTGGATTGGAAGTGGAGCAGCTGGGACTCAAACTGGTGCCCATGTGGGATGCCGGCGCTGTAGGCCAGGCTTTTAACCCGCTGTACCACAGTGGCAGCCCCATTAAGCCACCTCTTGCAACATCCACATGCCTTATCAGAGGTGCCAATTTGAGTGCCAGTTGCTCCACTTCTGATCCAGCTCCCTGCTAATGCGCCTGGGAAGTAGCAGATGACAGCCCAAGTACTTGAGTCCCTGCCACCATGTGGGAGACCCGGATGGAGTTTCTGGTTCCTGGCTTTGGCCTGGCCCATCACCGGCTATTGCAGGCATCTGGAGAGTGAACCAGTGGATGGAAGATTTCTCTGTCTCTTGCTGTCACACTCACCCTGTCACTCTACCTTTCAAATAAATAAATAAATCTTTTTAAACTTTTTGAATTGTTTTTTTGTTATTGAGTTGTGTTTGTTTTTACAATCTTGGAAAACCTGAAAAGCATTCTTAATTCATTTTTTAAAAAGGCCATTGGCCATTGGATCCCTAAAACCACAGTTCGCCTTACTCCTTCATTTTCCATTTGGGGAAAGTCAGGTCCTGAGAGAGACAGTGACTGCCCCTGGTCTCCTGATTCTCAAGTCAAGTTGCTGCAGTGATCTCTGTAGCTGCTACATCATTCACTAAACAAATAGTTCCCGAGAGCCTACTATGTATTAGTCATCATCTACCAGACCGGAGCACAGAGGGGAGTATGCACGAGACGAAGAATCACACAGATGAACAAATGGTTGCCAACTGAAATAAGTGCCGGAAAGGAGAACTGGTTACTAAGAAACAGGGCCACAGGCTGGGCCTCTGAGGATGCCACCACGTTTCAAGGCCTACCTTCTATGACTTCCTAGCTTGTGCTCTAGACAAAGTGGACTATGCACACTGTCTCCTTTATTGGAATGCCAGTCTTCCACCTCCACCTGTCCAAATCCTGCCCCTTTTTCAAAGCCTCAAATGCCTTCCCTACTTTCCCACCTCTTCTCCCAATCCAGAAGCAATCCTGGCCTACTCTGAACATGCATAGCATTTTGCTTTATCTGTCTTGTGGAATGCACCACGTGCCCCTTGAATTAGTTGTTCACGGAACTTGCCTCCCCTACTAAAAGGCAGCAGTGGCTGTCACCCTTCATGCAGAGCCTTCTCTCATATTCTTATCTCACCTGAGTGAGAACTCTCAGCAACCAGTGCCCAGCTTAGTCTGTTGCCTGGACAACAGCCACCCACCACTGCCCTCCATGGCCATTCCGCACACCGATGTTGAACGTTTTACTGAAAATCCTATTATGTGACCACTCTGATTAATACTATAATACACTTCAACGGTTCCCAGTTGTCTTCCTCAAGAGTTCTCAACTTCAGGGTTCCAAACTCCAGATTTCACACTGGCTGGGTCTTGTGTGAAATGTCCCAAATATTTTCTCACTATTAATAAAGTACTAGTTATACAACTTACAAATATAGAGTACTTGGAATACTCTTTGGCATACAGTAAGCATTACGCAGGTGTTAGGCACAACTAATACTGAAATATTAAGAATTATAAGAGGTGGAGCAGGTGCTTTCAGCCTGGGTAGAACATCCCCACAGCCACTCTAGATTTCAGCTGCAGCTGCAGGAGACAGTTCTGAGCAGGATGGCAACACCTCTTTTCAGGGACTCTCTAGGTCTCCTGGCTTCTCCGCCCCAGTTTCCTCTTCTCAGAGCTCGCTCAGCCCCTGAGCAGGGAAATCCAGAAGTACAGGGGCAGAGTGGGCATTAATTTTCATCCCATCAATTATCTGCCTCTCCTTGCTACGGTGTTAGAATTACTACCGCGATGCGGGGCGATAAGCCCCTGCTTCATCACGGTTTCACACCCTGGCACCTTCATCAGCCCCCATGGGAAGAGGAACCCCAGGCCACCCGCCTTGCCCTTCTGACCCTTCCCTTCTTGGCCCATTTACTAGCAGGTGCTGTGAAAGCCAATACCTGAACACCTGCTACTTCGAAAGCGCCCTTGGGCTAGAGTGGGTCAAAGGCCACACCGCCAAGAAGTGATGAAGTGGGAGTGGAGAAACCTCGAGGGCTGACCTTTCTTCCACTCCAGGTGGAGCTAAATCAGCCTGCCAAAGAGACTGAAACGAAGCGCCTTTAGCCACAGCCAAGCCCGAAGCGGACGCAGAGGCTGAGACTGCGCAGGCGCAGAGAGGAGGCTGGGCCTCCCCCACCCCGCAGGCTCACCCCGCGGCCTCTCCCACGCAGAAGCCACAGGGCGAGCATGGACACTTGTCGCAAGGACACCTCTGTGCTCCCCGTCCCCTCCCCGTGAGGTTCTCAGAGCGTCCAGGAAAGGTCTGGGGGCCCACCTTGCGAGCTCGTCGGGCAGCCCCTCGCTCCCCGCCCAGGGCCCGGCCGAACCTGGAAAGCAGGTGCCCGCGGCGAGCGAGGCGCCAGCACAGGAAGGGCCTCCAGACCGCTCAGGATCGGCCTTCTTCTCCACCGTTCTCACCTCTTTGTCCGCCGCCTTCTCTTCAATACCTAGTAGCGCGTAGAGGTCCATCTGTAAGAGCTCCTTGGTGACCGCCATGGTTCCAGCCCTGACTTGACTCGTACTACAACTCCCAGGAGTCTAAGCGCACGCAGGGCCTGCCGGATGCGAGCGGGCCAGATGGCGCTTAGCCTCTTGGGAATTGTGTTCTAGGTTCGGCTTGACTGGCTCTGGTGGAGGTGGCAGTCATGAAAGGACTACGATTCCCAGCAGCCCCGCACTCGCCGCCGCCCCGCCGCCGCCGCCGCCGCCGCCGCCGCTCCCTGGCTAGTTGGTAGAGCGGGCGTTCTGAGTCCCCGCCCCAGGCCACAGCCCGATCGCTTGAAGGGGGCGTGTGGGGCTAGGCGACGTAGGGTGAGGGTCCCAGGGGCCCTGGACCGGGTGGGCGTGGCCTCCACTTTGCGGATCGTGACGCGCCGGGATCCACGATGGAGAACAGATGCTACTGCTGCGCTGTCAAGTTCACCCTCTTCAAGAAGGAGGCGAGTCTTCTCTCCCCGAGGTCTGAAGGGCCAGGGAGGACGCGGAGTGCGGGGGAAAGCACGGGACTTGCAGTCCGAAGACTTGGTTTCAAGGCCGCTTTCCAGCTGTGTGGTTTTGATGACATCATTGAATCTGTCTCCCAAGTGGGGCTCTCACTCTCGCGTTCGGGGTTTTCGTGAGGGTCCAGTGAGTTGCTGTAGATGAACGTAGCCTATAAGTTGTTAAGCACGCTGCTGCCGTTGTTGGAAAGTTGTGCCTTTCCGCCTAGTGTAGAGTCTGGCTGTTTCCCTCTCCCCATCCGATCTTGTGTAACGCCCGATGACCCTGTCCATCACACCGTGCCAGTTAGTCCCATCCTGCAGCCTGCACTTACCCCCCCGCCCCCGCCCCCAGGGCGCGCGGGGGAGGCTCTCTTGTCCTCAGCACTGATCTGCTAAGTTCCCCTGGTTAAGTGCAACCTCGGTTGTGGCCAGGGCACCTCAATCAGGAAGTGATGGAAACAGATGGGCTGCATGGATGGCACCGAGGGAAGCAGACCTACAGTAGATGCCTGGGTTTGGGAGTCAAGGAGCTCTGCTGGCTCCTTCACGGGGTGACTTTGGGCACCCTCTCTGCCCCCTCTAAACTAGTGGTGACACTGGTGGCCATCAGGATCAGGTCAGATGACGTGTGTGTATCATTGAGGATTCAGCCAGATGATGAAAGCTATGTGCTGAGCTTAGTGCCTGGCACACAGTAAGTGCTTAATAAATGCAAGCTATTGTTATCCCCCCCATCCAGAGCCAAGTTGCCCTCTGGAGCAGAGAAGGCGGAGGCCGGGAACTCTCTCATTGTCTTTGTGAAAGAATCCCATGGCCCTAAGCAAAGGGCTTTGCCTGGCCATCTTTTGCGTGCTGTGTCAGGGAATCGAAGACATCAGAAAACAGGGGATTTTGCATGAAGCTTTATTTGATTTGAGTGAGGCTGGAAACCGAGCAATTGCTTTCCCCTTCACCCCTGTCTCCGTACACCTTAGGGACCCCACTCCTCTTCCTCCTCCAAGCAGCCCGTCACAACTTCAGTGTCTCCTCTCTCCCTCTCTCTGTGCTTGGAGAGCCTTCGGGGTACGGGCGGGAGGAGGATCCTCCTGCTTTGTGTTTCTTGTAGTGTGGCTGTAAGAACTGTGGGCGAGCCTTCTGTTCCAGCTGCCTTCGCTTCAGCGCAGTGGTACCTCGTGCTGGGAATACGCAACAGAAAGTCTGCAAGCAGTGCCATGAGGCCCTCACCAGGTAGGAGGCCTGGCTGGGTGAGGAGCCAGCCCAGCATGGCAGCGGCATAGGCCAGCCCTCACAGCCTCGTGCTCTGCGGCTGGAGGTCACCCAGGGGGTGTCTGAGGGCAGTGGACACTGACCGGTGGGGTGGCAGGACTTCCGACACTAAATTTCTTGATTTTTTTCTCTATAGTGGGTCTTCTCCTGCCAATGCTTCCAAGTGGTCACCACCTCAAAACTATAAGAAGTAAGTGTCAGGTTTGGAATAGCTCGGGATTCTGGCCTTTCGTCGCCCCAGAAAGGAGAGACAGAAAAAGGAAATGAGCCAACGGGTGGGCCTCCCCTCCCAGCCTCCAGATCAGACGAGCATAGGGCCAGGAGGTTGCCCCCTCTCAAGCCACTGTGCTCAGAGAGCAGCCCATCATCTTCTGGGAAAGGCCCTTGGTGGCTCTCTCCCTCTCAGACCCTCTGGCCGGTCGGCTGGCTTGGGCAGCAGGGCGACACAAGCAAGGACCACAGGAGACTGCCCATCCGAGGCCTCCCTAGGTGCCCAGAGATGATCTGAACTGGAAGCAGTCAGTGGGTGCCTTCACTCCTCCCTTCTGCCTCTCTGAGAGCCTCTCTCATATCCTGCCAGGCGCGTGGCAGCCCTGGGAGCCAAGCAGGAGTCCAGCACCCTCCGGAGCCAAGGACTCACCCAGCAAGACCAGGTCATCGCTGAGCGCCTGGCCCGACTCCGCCAGGAGAACAAGCCTAGTGAGTGGGGGCAGGCAGGAGGCCTAAAGGACATGGTCCAAGGCTTTGACACTGGGGTTCCTCCGGTCCTTACCTGGGTCCTCCACGCCTATTCCAGAGTCGGTGCCCTCGCAAGCTGAGATAGAGGCACGGCTGGCCGCGCTCAAGGATGAACCCCAGGGCTCCATCCCTTCCACCCAGGAGATGGAGACACGGCTTGCTCTACTGCAAGGCAGAGCTCCGCCTTCTCAGACCCCCAAGCCGGTGAGTGCTACAGCCTTGGAGGGAAAGTTTCCCAGGCCAAGGGCCTGGCAGGAGCCCGGATATGCATATGCCCACCTCTACCTTCTGAGCCTCGGACATGGGCAGCAGGACCGGGTGGAACAGGACAGAGAGGACCCTCTGTCCTGTTGGGGACCGCCAGTCCTGCTTAATCAGTACGCCCTGGATTCGGCTCCTTGCCCTGGGCTCTGGTCCAGCCCAGGCTGATTCTCGGCCATTCTGTGTGGCTCTCTCCCTACCTCACTCCCCACTGAGCTCCCCTCGTCTGGGCAGGCACATCAGGGCCCAGACATCAGGACACAGGCCCAGCAGACACAGGACCTGCTAACGCAGCTGGCAGCTGAGGTGGCTATTGATGAGCGCTGGGAGCGAGACAGCCCAGGTAAGCCCTGCATCGGCCCCCCGGGGACCTGCCTCCCCTCCTTCCCCAGGTGAATGTAAATCGGGGGAAGGGACACTCGCCGGAGCAGCTGCCGTTTCCTGCGTGCTTGCCCGAGGAAGCCAGGGTTAGCCTGGTCGTTAAGGGTGTGGACTTTAGATCAGCGCTTCCCGGTTCTGCCACACACTAGCTCTGGGAGCCTAGGCGTGTGTCTCTCACGGCCTCAGTCTCACTTTACTGTCAGGAAATGGAGGTATGGCCATTGCAACCGACTTCACGGTGTGTACCTGAGATAATCCAGCAGTGCTGGGGACCACACATAGTAAGTGCTCAGTGGTTGTTCTGAGATGAGGATCATGACGACGACAAGGAGGTGCAAGAGACTATTTAACTTTAGCTTTATTAAAACTAAATAAAATGTAAAATTGGCTCATGGCTCCCATCACGTACGTGTAGGCAGAGAACCTGCGGAATGACGCTTCCATCGTCATAGAATATTCTGTTGGATGGTGCTGCTTAAAGCCTTCGGAGCAGTGGTTCTCAACCTGGGATGACGTCACATCCCAGAGCATTTTTTTTTTTTTCTAAGATTGATTTATTTGAAAGGTGATTACAGAGAGAAAGAGAAAGAGAGATTTTTTCCTGGCCAAGGTCCACACGTTAAAATGTCAGGTGAATGGGGGTGGCGGTGGTGGAGAAAGACAGTTGGAACAGAGGAGGAAACACCAGTGTATTTGAAGATGGACCACAGACACTTGTGCTGAACAGAAAGCTGGTGATGGTGGTTAAGTAGTTGAGGAATGGGCTCAGTGAGCAGAGGACCTGGAAGGCCTTGGCTCCCTGACCACGTTACTCCTTCCAGCTGCCTGTCCCCAAAATGACCTCAACCAGGGTGGCCCAGGGAGCCAGAGCACTCGTCCCCAGCGGCAGGCCAGCTCATCCCTGGACGAGGAGAAGAGCAGGCTGCTGGCCGAGGCAGCCATGGAGCTACGGGAGGAGAACACGAGGCAGGAGCGGATCCTGGCCCTTGCCAAGCGGCTGGCTGTGCTGCGGGGACAGGACCCAGAGAGAGGTAAAGGCTGGCGCTGCTGCCCTGCCAGGGCTCGCTCGCTGCTGGTGTCCGTGTGCCCAGAGCTGCGTCATGTCCTGCCTGGAGGCAGAACTGGGGCAAAGCAGTGACTGAGGAATCAGTGGCAGCCATCAGGGTGGGGGCCTCTGGTCCATATGGGCACTAAGGCAGAACCAGCTCCACCCCCAGCCCTCAAGGCCACATCACTGATGGCCCGGTTCTGCCTGTTAGGGCACCGCTCTGATCAGAGGGGCTGCGGAGGCTTCTCAGCTCCGGAACAGGTGCCCCGGGAACCAAACCAGCCGCAGGAGGCAAGCAGTCAGCCACTCGGGTGGAGTCCCCGGCCCTCACTCCCCCTTTCTGGCCCCCTCCCACTTCTAGTGACCCTACAGGACTACCGCCTTCCAGACAGCGACGACGATGAGGATGAGGAGACAGCCATCCAGAGGGTCCTGCAGCAGGTGGGCCAGGCTTGCCTCGTCCTGTCTCTCTGCCTCCTTGTACACCACCCACCGGGCCCTGTTCACCCTGCCTCCACCTGCGGGCTGCATGCGCAGCCACCCTGGCTCCCAGCCCCCTGGGGACTCCACTGGCCCTCTGACCCAGACCTGGCCCCTCGTCCCTTGAGATGGGAATCAGCAGCTACTGCCGATAGATCAAGGAAGATGGGCTGAGGGGGGAGGCAGAGGGGGAGCCTGGGCGCGGGGCCGGGAGTGGGACCTCTTTGCCCTACACACAGCTCACTGAGGAAGCGGCCCTGGATGAGGCAAGTGGCTTCAACATCCCCGCACGGCCGGCTCCCCGACCCCGGGCCCAAGCCTGTAGGGCAGAGCCTGAGGTAAGGAAACCCCCCGACAGCCGTGCGCCATGCAGCCCAGCCTTGCTCCCTGCCTGGCTGACTGCTCCCCCAGCTGCCTCCCAGACTGCATCAGGGACCTTCCTGCCCTGTCCCCTCTGGTCCCTGAAGGCGCAGGCCAAGGCCACCACGCCTGAGGCTGAGGACGAGGAGCTTCCCTGGTGCTGCATCTGCAACGAGGATGCCACCCTGCGCTGCTCAGGCTGCGACGGAGACCTCTACTGTGCCCGCTGCTTCCGGTGGGTGCAGACGCCACGTCCTGGGGAGGGCTCGGGAGCCACCCTGGGTCCCTGACCTGCACCCCTTCCTTCTCAGGGAGGGCCATGATGCCTTTGAGCTAAAAGAGCACCAGACATCTGCCTACCGGCCCCCGCACACGGGCCGAGTGCACTGAGGACACCCGGGCCTCCTGGGAAAGCAGAACTACAGGCTGCCACACCCACCTCCGGGCCCGGCCTCGGGGCGTCCATGGCAAGAGCGTCATGAAGGCCACAGCCCTCCCTGAGCCTCCCAGCCCCTGGAAGCACGTAGGTTCTCCATCAGAGACAGCGACTGGAGGAGCGGAAGGGAGGCGAAGGCCAGACTGGAAGTGAAAGGCCCAACAGGGAAAGATCAGATCTCAGGAGCAGCCCTGGAACCTGGCTCCAGGGCGCAGGGCCAGCCGCTGGCATCTAGTGGCTCTAATAAAGTGTGTTGATTCATTGCATCCGGTATCTCTTCTCTTAGAGAGGCGAGAGGCGGCCTGAGTGTGGGGCAGGGTATAAAGGCAGTCCTGTGGAATGAAGGAGCCATCCTGTTAGCTTCTCCAGACAGGAACAGTCCCACCCACCCTGGTGACGGCCTACAAAGTAAGCATGAATATTCAGGCACCTGAACTGTGCTTCAGGCTCTGGGCAGCCCAGCTTAGCCACCAGGCCGCACCATCTTGGATCTCAGCTTCTCTGGTACTCAAACCGTGCATACATACCTGCTTCCTGCCTCGGAGGAAGTTCCATTCCAGCCTGCCTGTCACCCAGCTCTGGTGTCTGTCTTCCAACAACTCCCCTGACCTCAGTCTGTACCCTTCACCTTTCTCTGCATCACCCAGGTTTTTCTCTTCCTGCCTCCAGCTGGAACCAGCTCAAAGGAGAGTTCTTAGCCTAAGACTTCTTGCCTCATTTGTGAGAACAAGAAGGTCTGGGGTGAGCTTTTGGCACAGTGGTTAGGCTGCTGCTTGGGATGCCTACATCGCATATTGGAGTGCCTGGTTCAAGTCCCCAGCTCTGCTTCTGATCCAGCTTCCTGCGAATGTGCCCCCTGGAAGGCAGCAGGTGATGACTCAAATCCTTGGGTCCCTGCTGCACACCTGGGAGACCTGGGCTGAGTTCTGGGCTCCTGGCTCTGTCTTGGCCCAGCACTGGCTGTTACAGGCATTTGGGAAGTGAACTAGCAGGTGAAGATCTCTTTCTGTCTCTCTGCCTTTCAAATAAAGTGAAAATGATTAAAATTTTGTTTAAAAAGAAGTTTAGCCTTCTCTGAAGCCCCAGATTGAGCTAGATTTTTCCTGTTACTCCATTCTGGGATATGAAGCTAGTCCTTGCCACTTGGGCCCTCCCATTGGTGATGCCAGTATGCTGTGTGTCGGCTCTTGGCACGGCCGCTGGGCCTCGCTGGATTGTGATCTCTCTGCAGCTGAGCTGTGACTGTCCTCTTTGGATGGATGGATGGATGCAGTGTGGGGCACAGCCTTGTGACTTAGGACGCTGGCATTCCAGGGTATCACTGCACCCTCTCCCTCCCCTCTTCCTCTGCACAGAGATACTCCACACTCCATTTAGCTGATGCTCCTAAAAGTTTTATCCATTTGGCAGCCAAGAAAAGCACTGGGGAACAGCCTTAAGTGGCTCTCGGAGCCCAGCCAACAGAAGCCAGCTGTGTGCACATGACCGGGTGTACAAATGTCCCTCCTTGTCCTCGGTGTCCTCTGCCCGTGTCCCGAGGCGCTGTGTCCCTCAGCTGGGATGCAGAGGTTCAGGGAGGCCTGGCAAAGCATCGTGTCTCCAGGCTTATTTCTGAGGCCGGCTGAGTCTCCGGAATTTCTTGAGTTGGCTGAGCAGCTCTGAGATGAAATGCTGAGGAAGACACACGAGGGACAGCAGGCGTGAGGTCTCATGTGCTGCACTGCCCTCCTTAGCTCCCCACAGCAGGGGAAGGACCAAGGCGCCCGGGCCAAGCCTCGCCCTCCATTAGCTCCCTTCTCCCACCGCCAGCAGCACATCCCTTACCTCCGTGGGGCGGGGACAGTTTCGGAGAAGGTCCTGGGTGGGAAAGAGCAGAGATGGGGTCCCTGAGCCACAGTGCTCTCGCCCGAGCCCCCCACTCAGTTGCCTAAGAATTCTGTCCTCTGAACTGGGACTTCCCACTCCAACCAAGTAGGCAGAGCCTGGGTTCCTGGACTGCCCTGGATGGGAGCCCAGCTTCCACCCCGAGCCTACCTCCAACTGAGTCTTCTGCTCCTCTGTGGAGAGTTCTATGAGAGCCTCCAGGTCAATCTCAATGTCAGCAGTCACTGACTCATCCTGTTTGGGAATCGCAAACAAGTCTCAGAGGGGCCTGACCAGCTGGTGTTGGAGTGGAGGTTATGGTCAGGGGTTCACCCATCTCCCACCCCATCTCCCTTGAATTTCCCACATCACCCGCCAATTTCCTCCCACATTCAGCCCTTTTCCTCACCTTACTCAGAAAGTAAAAGTACTTTAGGGCCAGCACTACGGCACAGTAGGCCAAGCCTCTGCCTGTGGTGCTGGAATCCAGTATGAGTACCAGTTCGTTTTCTGGCTGTTCCTCTTCCAATCCAGCTCTCTGCTATGACCTGGGAAAGCAGTAGCAGATGGCCCACGTGCTTGGGCCCCTGCACCTGCATGGGAGACCTGGAAGAAGCTCCTGGCTCCTGGCTCCTGGCTTCAGGTTGAGCTCAGCTCTGGCCATTTGGGAAGTGAACCAACAGATGGACGATCTCTCTGTCTCTCCCCATCTCTGTCTGCAACTCTACCTCTCAGATAAATAAATAAAACTTAAAAAAAAAAAAAACCTTACTTTTCTATTCAGCAAACATTTACTGAACCCCTACCATCTTCTACCTGAAATAGTGCTTTACAGAGTATCCAGGGGTGTGTGATGTGGGACAGCAATCAGATCACGGCTTCAGATGCCCACAGCCCACGTTGGAGTGCCTGCACTGGGGCCTGCCTAGTGTCCAATTCCAGCTTCCTGCTAATGTGCACTCTGGGAGGCAGAAGGTGATGGCTCAAGAACTTGGGTCCCTGTCACCCATGTGTGGGGTCCAGAATGAGTTCCAGGCTCCTGGTTTCAGCCTGGCCCAACCCTGGATTTTGTGGGCATTTGAAGACTGAACCAGCAGAAGGAAGATCTCTCTCTCCTACCCTCTTCCTCTCTCCCGTCCCCTTTTATCTTTGAAATAAAATTAATTTAAAAATTTTTGAAGACTTATTTTATTTATTTGAAAGGCAGGGTTACAGAGAGAGAGAGGGAGAAACAGAGAAAGGTCTTCCATCTGCTGGTTCACTCCCCAAATGGCTGCAATGGCCAGAGCTGGGCCAAGCCAAAGCCAGGAGCCAGGAGCTTCCAGGTCTCCCATGTGGGTGCAGGGGCCCAAGCACTTGGGCCATCCTCTGCTGCTTTCCCAGGCCATAGCAGAGAGCTGAACTGGAAGTGGAGCAGCCAGGACTCGAATCAGCGCCCATATGGACTGCCAGCACTGTAGGCCATGGCTTAATCCACTATGCCACAACCTCGGCCTCCAATTAAAATTTTTAAAAATTAAAGAATAAAAAGAGCACCTACATTTAATATCAAAATTCTATATATTGGTGATAAGTGTAGAATGCTGTACCTGATTTGAAAAACACCCTGACAGTTCCTTACAACATTAAATACAGTTACTGTGTGCTGTGTGACCCAGCAATTCCACTCCTAGGTCTGTTCCCAAGAAAAATGAAAACAAAAGTCCACACAAAAACTTGCACAGGAATGTCACGGCAACAGTACTCATCGTAGCCAGAAAGGAAAACAACCAAATGTCCATCAACTGACGAATGAGTGAATAAAATATTGTAAAACTTTACAATATCACTTGATGATACAAAGGTATGAAGTGCTGATGCAAGTTACAGCCCAAATTAACCTTGAAAACAGGCTAGTGAAAGAAGCCAGTTACAAAGGGCCACGCGTTACATAGGTCAATGTGTAGACAATGTCCAGAAGAGGAAAACCTACAGAGACAGGAAGGTGAGTGGTGGCCGAGGCCTGAAGGTGGTGGTGGGAGTGGGGTGGGAGCACTAGCACGGGTGGGGTTTCTTCTGGGAGGAGAAAATGTTCTAAAATGAGATTGTGAGTAACTCCCATGAAGACACAAAAAATGGTGAAGCCGACGCTTGAGGTAGGTGAACTCTAGGGCATGCGAGTCATGTCTCAGTAAAGCTGTTCTTCGAGCTGGGCATCTGGCCCACAGCCCGGATCAGAGTGCTTGCATTTGATAAACCCACTCTGGCTCCGGTTCCAGCGTTCTGCTAATGCAGACTCTGGCAGGCAGTGATGGCTCAAATAGTTAGGTTCTTGCCACCCACGCGGGAGGTGTAGATTTGAGTTCCTGGCTCCCAGCTTCAGGCCAGCCCAGCCCAGGCAGTCACAGGAATTTGAGGAGTGAACGAGCAGGTGGGAGTTTGCTCACTTTATCTCCCTTGCAAATAAACAAATAGTTCCTCTTTTTTTTTTTTTTAAGATTTATTTATTTGAAAGTACACAGAGAGGAGAGGCAGAGAGAGAGAGAGAGACAGAGAGAGAGAGAAAGAGAGAGAGAGAGAGACAGGTCCTCCATCTGATGGTTCACTCCCCAATTGGCTGTAATGACCGGAGCTGTGCCGATCCAAAGCCAGGAGCCAGGAACTTCTTCCTGGTCTCCTACACGGGTGCAGGGGCCCAAGGACTTGGGCCATCTTCTACTGCTTTCCCAAACCATAGCAGAGAGCTAGATTGGAAGTGGAGCAGCCAGGACTAGAACCAGCACCCATATGGGATGCCGGTGCTTCAGGCTAGGGATTTAACACGCTGTGCCACAGCGCCAGCCCCAAATAGTTCCTCTTTCCAAAAAGATTTTTTTAAAAATTTATTTCAGGCCGGCACCATGGCTCAATAGGCTAATCCTCCACCTGTGGTGCCGGCACCCTGGGTTCTAGTCCCGGTCGGGGCGCCGGATTCTGTCCCGGCTGCCCCTCTTCCAGGCCAGCTCTCTGCTGTGGCCTGGGAGTACAGTGGAGGATGGCCCAAGTGCTTGGGCCCTGTACCCCATGGGAGACCAGGAGAAGCACCTGGCTCCTGCCTTCGGATCAGCGTGGTGCGCCGGCTGCAGTGCGCCGGCCACGGTGGCCATTGGAGGGTGAACCAACGGCAAAGGAAGACACTTTTCTCTGTCTCTCTCTCTCTCACTGTCCACTCTGCCTGTCAAAAAAAAAATATTTTAAAGTCAGAGTTACAGAGAAAGAGAGTGATCTTCCATCCACTGATTCACTCCCCCAGATGGCCTCAATGGCCGGGACTGGACCAACAAATGCCAAGAGCCAGGCGCTTCATCTGGTCTCCCTGGTGGATGGCAGGGACCTGAGTACTTGAGCCATCTTCTGCTGCTTTCCCAGGTACATTAGCAGAGAGCTTGATTGGAAGTGGAATAGCCAGGACTCGAACCCCTGCTCATATAGTATGACAGTATCACAGGCAGCATCTTAACCAGCTGAGCTACAGTGCCACCCCACTATGATAAAATTTTATAAGAGATTTTCAGCAGAAGATGGCCCAAGTCCTTGGGCCCCTGCACCCATGTGGGAGACCCTGATGGAGTTCCAGGCCTCTGGCTTTGGCCTGACCCAGCCCCAGCCACTGTGGCCATTTGGGGAGTGAACAAGCGGATGGAAGACCTTTCTCTCTGTCTCTCCTTCTCAGTCTCTGTAACTACCTCTCAAACAAATAAATAAAATTAAAAAAAAAAAAAAAACCTGCTCAACATTATCAGGAATTGCAAATTCAAACAACGATGAGACACCACTGCACCCTACTAGAATGGCAAAATCTAAAACCCTGACAGCGCCACGCGCGGGGGAGAATGCGTTGCTACAGGGACTCTCACTGTCGGTGAGAATGCAGAATGCTACAGCTGCCCTGGAGGTAGTTTGGCAGTTTCTTACAAACTAAGCATATTCTTACCAAATCCTTGATATTTACCCAAATGCGTAGAAAACCCGCCCACACAAAAACCTGCACGTAGATGTTTTCTGGCAGCTTTATTCACAATTGCCAAAACTTGGAAGCAACCAAGGTGGCCTTCAGTAGTCAATGGATAAGCTACTGCACATCCAGACAACAGACTATTGTTCAGTGTGGAAACTAAATGAGCTATGCCATGAAGAAACCCGGAAGAAGCTTAAATCTATATTACTAAGGTAAGGAAGCCAACTTGGACAGGGTATACACTGTATGATTCCAACTATATGATATCCTGGAAAAGGCAAGACTGTGGAGAAAGATAAAAAGACCAGTGGCTGGGCCAGCAGTGTGGTGCAGCGGGTTAAGCTGCCGCTTGGGATGCTAGCATCCCATACTTGCGCCCCAGGTCCTCAGCTTCTGATCCAGCTTCCTGGTAATGTGCCTGGGAAGGCAGCAGATGATGGTTCAAGTGCGCAGGTCCCTATCAACCATGAGGGAGACCTGGCTCCTGGTTCCTGGCTCCTGGCTTCAACTTGGCCCAAACCTGGCTGATGCAGCCATTTGGGGAGTGAACCAGTAGATGGAAGGTCTTTCTCTTTGTGTCTCTCCCTCTCTCTCTGTAACTCTCTCAAATAAATAAAATCTTAAAAACAAACAAACAAACAAAAATCAGTGGTTGCCAGGGGTCTGTGAGAAGGGATGTATGAGTTGACAGAGCAACAAGACTTTAGGGCATTGAAACTATGCATGATACCATAACAATGGATACGTGTCAATATACATTTGTCCAAACCCACGGAAAATGCAACACTGAGTGAACCCTAACTTAAACCATGGACTCTGGTAATAGTGATAAGTCAGGGTAAGTTCACTGATAGTGACAAACATATCAATGGCTGCTGAGACTCGCTGGTATGGGGACACGGTACACAAGAACTCTGTACTTTCCACTCAAATTTCATAATGAAACTAAAACTGCTCTAAAAATTGTCTACTTTTTGAAAAGATGTGAGGTCAAGAGTCAACAAAATTCAGAATTTTTACTGCTTAACTGAGGACTTCTTAAGTGACAATGATGGGTAGTGAAGACCATTTGAGTGCCATTTCTTTGACTTATGCCAAGAGCCACCACTGCTTTTGCCTCATAAGTGCACAGTGAAAATGGCAAACTTCTTCCCACTATCCGGAAACGAGCACAGAATCCCGGACAGGGTGTTTGGAACCTCTATGGGCCATCAGACAGCACTTCCAGAACCGCTACCTTATCACTTCGCTTTGCTTTGCTTCCTCCCTCCCTCCCCCCTTCCTTCCTTCCTTCCCTCCCCTCCCCTTTTCCTTTCTTTTCTTTTTTCTTTCCTTTCCCTTTTCTCTTCTCTTCCCTTTCCCCTTCCTTCCTTCCTTCCTCCCTCCCTCCCTCCTTTCTTTCTCTCTCTCTCTCTCTCTCTCTCTCTCTCTTTCTTTCTTTTTCTTTCTTTTTTTGTCAGTTATTTGAGAAGCAGGAAGACAGACAGTTCCCATAAGCTGGTTCCCTCCTCAAATGCTTGTAATAGCCGGAGCTGGCCCAGGGTTAAAACCAGGACCCAGGAGCTTCCTTCTGGTCTCCCACGTGGATGCAGGGGCCCAAGGACTTGGCCCATCTTCCACTGTTTTCCCAGGCCGTAGCAGAGAGCTGGATCAGAAGTGGAGCAGCTGGGTCTGGAACCAGCACCCATATGGGATGCCAGCTCTGCAGGTGGCAGCTTTACTGGCTACACCACAGTGTCAGCCCCTCTATACCTTTTTAAAAATAAATAATGCCTAAGTTGGCCCTTTCATCCTTAGCTCTAGTCTTTTCCCAATATTTCCTTGATCTCTAGCTCATCTTATTCAGTTTTCATGCATTCGATGCTTAGTTACTGAGTGCATGCTACATGCCCAACACTGTAACGAGTGCTGGGGTCATAACCACAAGACACACAGATATGATCTTGCCCCTTAGAAGCCTATAGGCTCCTGAGGGCTACGAAGGGAAATGGCATTTATGATACATGGTGATAAGCTACTATGGGAACACACAAGAGGGCCACCTGACCAAGTCTGGTCAGCCAGAAGGCTTCCTGGAGGAAGTGAACTCTAATCGAAGAACCGAAGGCTGAGTTAGAATTCACCAGCTAGGGTTTGGCTTTGAGATGAAGCAAGTCAAGCTGCCACCTGGGACATTGGCAGCCCACACAGGAGCACCCGTTCAGTCCCAGCTGCTCTGCTTCCAATCCAGCTCCTTGTTAATGCACCTGGGAAAGCAGTGGAAGACGACACAAGTGCTTGGTTCCGTGCACCCATGTGGGAGATCCAGATGGAGCTCCAGGCTCCTGGCTTCAGCCTGAACCAGACCCAGCCATTGTAGCCACTTGGGAAGTGAACCCGTAGATGGAAGATTCTCTCTCTCTCTCTCTCTTTCTCTCAATGTAACTCTGCTTTTCACATATATAAATATTTTTTTAAAATAATTAATTAAACAGTTATGCTTTTCTTTTTTTTTTTGACAGGCAGAGTAGACAGTGAGAGAGAGACAGAGAGAAAGGTCTTCCTTTGCCATTGGTTCACCCTCCAATGGCCGCCACGGCTGGCGCACCGCGCTGATCCGATGGCAGGAGCCAGGTACTTATCCTGGTCTCCCATGGGGTGCAGGGCCCAAGCACTTGGGCCATCCTCCACTGCACTCCCTGGCCACAGCAGAGAACTGGCCTGGAAGAGGGGCAACCGGGACAGAATCCAGCGCCCCGACCGGGACTAGAACCCGGTGTGCCGACGCCGCAAGGCGGAGGATTAGCCTAGTGAGCCACAGCGCCGGCACAGTTATGCTTCTGATCATGATGCAGAAACAAGGACCAGATTTAGTCTTACAACTTATGTAACTAGAAAAGCAGACAACATATACGAAGAATATTATCCAGCATTGAACAACTGGTAGTGTAGGTTGCAAACTCCAGCATCACTGAGTATTTCTTCCTTGAGTCCACTTCCAGACCTCAGAGCAGAAGCAAAGACCTGAGCAGAGCACAGTGGCCTTGAAAGACTGACGTGGCAGAGATCAGAGTCAGGGAGGTTGAAGTGGCCGGAAGTTGCTGGGCAGAGTTCCACTGAGGAAGGAGTTAAGAAGAAAGAGATCTCCACAAGTCTGCACAAGGTTCTCTTGAGTCGGCTGCACACTAAGATGCACATTCATAGGGCACAGCTTCACGAGACCGGACTAGAGCACAAATCACAACCCAACCAGCCAGAGTCGCCAGCTATTACTGATCAAATGGGAGCTCACTTGAAACCTCCAAGGGGTCCTGCTTTCTTTGCTAGGGGTGCGTTACTCCCTAGATTAAAGCCACTCCAGACTAAACTGCAAGCCTCAGGTCCTCAAACTGAAGCATCTACTACACCAAAGTCCAACATTTTTTTAAGGAAGACTTCAAAAACCCAATCTCTATGGAATGGTGAGTTGGGCCACTGCCTGTGATGCCAGCATCCCATATAGGTGCCAGTTAGAGCCCCGGCTGCTCTGCTTCTGATCCAGCTTCCTGCTAATGCACCTGGGAAAGCAGCAAAAGGTGGCCCAAGTCCCTAGGCCCCTGCACCCAAGTGGGAGACCCAGATGAAGCTCCTGGATCCTGGCTTTGGCCTGACTCAACGCGAACTATTGCAGCCATTTGGGAAGTGAACCAGGGGTGGAAGATTCTCCCTCCCTCCCCTCCCCGTAACTATGCCATTCAAATAAAATAAATAATTAAAAATAAACAAACAAACAAACAAATAATTACTCAGGGCAGGTTATTCAGTCTAGTGGTTAAGATACTGGTTAGGACATCCATGTCCCTTATAGGAGTGCCTGGCTCTGAATCCTGATTCCAGCTTCCTATTAATGCAGACTTTGGGAAGCAATGGTGATAGCTCAAGTAATGGGGTTCACACCACCCAAGTGAAAACCTGGATCTTGGCTTTGAGCCTGTGCAGCCCCAGCCTTTGGGGTTATTTAGGGAGTGAACTAGTGGATGAGAGTGCTCGCTCTTTTTCAAATAAATAAATATTTAAAAATCAATCCATCAATAAATAAAAATCCAGTTACTCAACATAAAATTCACAATGTCTGGTCCAATAAAAAATCACTTGTCATGCCAAGAAGCAGGAAAATATAACCTAAATCCAGGAGAAAGATCACTCAGCAGAAGCAGACCCAGAAATGAGAGAGATGATGGAATTAGCAGACCAGGAAAACATGAACACAGTACTGAGAAAAATGGTAGATACAAGAAAGACCTAATAGAGAACACAGAGATGAAAAATATAATTTTTTAAAAATCTTTATTCATTTATTTGAGAGGCAGAGTTAGAGAGAGAGAGAGGAAGAGACAGAGAGAGAGAGGTCTTCTATCTGCTGGTTCACTCCCCAAAAGGCTGCAATGGCCAGAGCTGGGCCAATCCAAATCAGGAGTCAGGAGCTTCTTCCTGGTCTCTCATGTGGGTGCAGGGGCCCAAGGACTTGGGCCATCTTCTACTGCTTTCCCAGGCCATAGCAGAGAGCTGGATCAGAAGAGGAGCAGCTGGGACTGGAACCAGCACCCATATGGGATGCCGGCACTTCAGGCTGGGGCTTTAACCTGCTGCGCCACAGCACTGGCCCCCCAAAATACAATATTTTAAATGAAAACTTTACTGGATGGAATTAACAACATATCTGACACTGAATTTTTAGAAAATTAGTTGAAGACATATAAGTAAAATAAACCAACCACAATGAAGCTCAGAGCCTTGGCAACCTGTGAACAAGGTCCAGTGCTGTATGCGTGTAACTGGAAGGTGGGAAGGTAGGGGCAGGCAGAAGAACAGAGAAACTATGAAGATGGCAACTTTGCCTTTTAGAAGTATCAGTGCTACCCCCTGGGCCATCACCGTGTCATTTATAACAGTCAGCAGACGTGTATGTACCTTCTGTTGACTTTGAGGGACGAGCATGATTGAGAGTAAGCTTGTCACTGCAGACAGGTACCGAGAGTTCAGGCTCAAATCACGGACCAAATATTCTTTCCCTCAAGTATTTTTTTGGTTTTCTTTTTTGGTTCAAGTTTTTTTTTTTTTTTTTTTTTAAGATTTATTTATTTATTTATTTGTTTGAAAGTCAGAGTTACACACAGGGAGAAGGAGAGGCAGAGAGAGACAGAGAGACAGAGAGAGAGAAAGTCCTCCATCTGCTGGTTCACTCCACAATTGGCCGCAACAGCCAGAGCTGCACCAATCTGAAGCCAGGAACCAGGAGCTTCCTCCTGGTCTCCTATGTGGATACAGGGGTCCCAGGACTTGGGCCATCTTCCACTGCTTTCCCAGGCCATAGCAGAGAGCTGGATCAGAAGTGGAGCAGCCGGTACTTGAACCAGAGCCCATTTGGGATACCGGCACTGCAGGCAGCGGCTTTACCCGCTATGCCACAGGACAGGCCCCCAATAGCTCATTATTTATAAAGTCACCATATCAAATGGGATGAATCAAAATCCCGATTTTCTACCAGGAAAAGACAGGATCGTGGAAACACAGGAAAGGAGTGCATCAGAACTCTGGGGGCTAGGGGCCAGCACTGTGGCGCAGTGAGTTAAGCCACTGCCTGTAATGCTGGCATTCCATATAGACGCCAGTTCAACACCCGGTTGCTCCACTACCAATGCAGAAGACAGCCTCACCTAGCCCAGCCTTGGCCTTTGTGACTATCTAGAATCAATGGATAGAAGATCTCTCTGTCTCTCCCTCTCTCTCTAACTCCGCCTTTCAAATAAATAAATAAATCTTAAAAACAAACAAACTCTGGTATGCCTAACACATTATATTTAGTCCCAAGGCGGTGATTGGTGGCCTTGGCCAGAGCGCTCCATGGAAAGATGGGCGTGGAAGCCAGATAATGCAGGCTGTCCGTGTGGGCACATCCTTTAAGGAGTCTGGCTCTACGGAGGCAGGGAATAGAGGATGGAGATTAGAGGGGTGCACGTTGTTGAGTGAGGATCTCATTAAAATCAGAGAAACTGATGATGCTCCCATTCCTGTTTAGAAGTCTAATTCATACTCCCCCAGGACAACAGCAGCTTCAGGGCTTCAAGTTTGTTTGTGTCCCCAGACTTGGTTCCTTTGAAGACCCCAGGTCAGGCTGCACACCCAAGCAGGAGCAGTGGGGCCCTCCATCAAAGGAAGGCTGGGCCCCAAGAAACAACAAATGAAGTGGTGCATTCCCATAACCATTCCGGTCAGACAGTCCAAGGCAGGTGCACGGAAGGGCGGGGCTCTCTGAGGGTCCAACTGGAGCAGGGTACGGCTGAGACTGTGTGGCTTTGCCCTCTGCCCAAGATGGCCAGGCACCTGGGGCTGCCCAGCTACTTAGCTACTTCCTGCTGCAGGGAGCAGAGACTGGGAGAGGAACTGCCACCTGGCACCTTTGGACAATTGCCATGGCAACCACAGGCCAGTCATTTTATTCCGGTCATGGCCTGGGAGCGGTCCTGCCACACGTTCTGTTCTCTAATGTTACGGGTTCATTTCCGTGCAGCTTCTCCCTACCCCCACCTCCAACTTCACCTTGCAAAACAAGGCTGTTTGGCTACTGTCTCTCTCTGCTGCCTGGCAGGATTTGCCCTGGGGTGTGGGAAATATGAGATTTTCCAAGCAAGCACACAACAAACTATCGGAACTCACAACTGAGCCCTTGGACAGCACTGGAAGCTGTGGAGGGCAGAGGGAGCAGACACAGCAGGAGAGAGAGTGGGCCTCTGGCTCTCAGCTCTGAGGACTGCTCCCCCACCTCACTAGGGGGCTCAGGATGCTGCCGGGACATTCAGATCAACACCTGGACCACGTAGCCACAGAGCCCAGAGAGCTTCTAGACACACAGGGCCACATGTATCGTTTGTCCCCAGGCCTAGGCATAGCACTGCCGGCAGCCCTTATGCACACAAGAATCACATGCCTTTGCAGTCCCCAAAAGAAAAGACAGGACCTGTGTCAAGAGGGAAGAGAAACAAGGGCCGTATATTGTAGGTGAGGAAGATTCCTGGTACCCTGACGGGGTGGAATGGTTCTCCACATTGCCACACCTCAGAACCAACGGGAAGCTTATCAAACAATGTCCAGTGTCCAGGCCCCACCCTAGTAGATGCAAAATCCAGTTGAGATGGAGCCATGCATTATTCTCCCTAAGTATTTCAGGTATGGGTGCCGACATTGTGGCGTAGCGCGTTAAGCCTCCCCGTGTAATACCGGCATCCCATATGGGCACCAGTCCGTGTTTTAGCTGCTCCACTTCCAATCCAGCTCCCTGCTAATGCACCTGGGAAAGCAGTGGAGGATGACCCAAGAGCTCGGGCCCCTGCACCCATATGAGAGACCAGGATGAAGCTCCTGGCTCCTGGCTTTGGTCTAGTTTAACCCTGGCCATTGGGGCCATTTGGGGGAGTGAACCAGCAGATGGAAGATCTCTCACTCTGTCTCTCCCTCTCTCTCTGTAACTCTTTCAAGTAAATACATAAATAATTTTTTAAGTGGTTCAGGTATGAAGAAGCACTGGCTGTTTGATTAAGAGCCAGAGCTATGCAGCCAGAGCTCTAGCTGCAGCTCCGGGTTCCGTGGCTTCCTGGTTACGTGACCTTGGGCAAGTTACTCATTGTCTCTAAGCTCCGTTGCCCCAGCTGTAAAAGAGCTCCCACCCAGGGGAGTTGTGGGGAGGACTGAATGAAAGAATGCATGCTAGCGCTTAACGGCAGGCCCTGCGTGCAGCTGAAGTGCTCAAAAGGTTACTGCTGCTGTTGAAGTGATACCGTCACTACTCTAGGATCCGGGTGTGGAGACATCCATGCAAGAAAATGCCACTTCCAGTGACCAGGGCCGAGACCCATTTTTTCCCCAGGGTGCAGCTGAGGGCAGTGCGTCGGAGCCAGGGTCAGGCGGGCCAGGGCCTGGCAGCAGTGCACCCCCGTGGTTACTCTCACTCTCCTGCCCAGCACTGTCCATTCGGGGAGGACAGAAACGACTGTGTGCTGACCCTGCAGGAGCCACCAGCACCGTGAGGCCTTTTAGTACCTGAAAAGTAGCTAGTGCGACTCAGGAGCCGCAGTTTTTATTTGCATTTCATATTTTTAAATGTTTCATTTTTATTTATTTTCATTGACATGAAAGGCAGAGGAACAGACAGAGACAGAGAGCTCTTCTACTGCCTGGTTCATTCCCCCAGATGCCCATGACAGCCTGGGCTGAGTCAGGCTGAAGCCAGGAGCCAGGGACTCCATTCAGGGGCCCCAATCCTGGGACTATCACCTGCTGCAGTGCCAGGATGCACTGGCAGAAGACTAGATGGGAAGCAGAGTAGCTGAGATGCCAACTAGCACTCCCGATAATGGGACTGGGGCATCGCAATTGACGGCCTCACTTGCTGCGCCACCATGCCTGCCCCTTTGCTTCATTTTAGCTCAGTTCAGTACCTACACGTGGCCGACAGCTACAGCACTGGACAGTGCAGCTGTAGACATGTATGTGTACTGAGGATGCAGAGCAAGCAAAGACACATGGGAGCCCCTGCCTTGGCATCTGCCTCTGTCTGAGCAGAGCCCTGTCTGCTCCCACACGCCACCACTCTACCCACCTGGAAGAGCTCCTGAATCTGAGCATCCACCCACTGCTCCATCTCCAGCCAGCGCTGCAGCTGCCCTAGGTCGTACTTCACCGTCAGCCGGCTGGACCTCCGGGACCTGGGCACCCTGGAGGGGTCCGAGTGGGACCTTGACTCTGAGTCTGTGGACGACGTCCTCCTCCTCCTCTCAGAAGTCCACTGGACCTTCCTACTTGGGTCCTCCCCGTCTGGATTGGGAGACTCGCAGGAAGTAGGTCTGGAAGACAGCATGGAAGGACTGGCCAGGGCAAGGAGCTGGGGAAACTGCCAGTCAGAGCGAGAGCACCGAGGGGAATGAGGGAGAGGCCCGCGGGGAAGGCAGGCAGGCGCGGGGAGGGCCACAGCTCCCTGGGAGGCGCCAGGGTCAAAGATCAACAGGTCTTTGGGGCTGGCAATACCAATCTCCTGGCTCCTGCCTGCCAGCAAGCGGCACTCCAGAGCCGTGCCCCAGCCTCTCTTTCTGCACCTACTACTGTGCAAAGTGACATAAACAGCAGACATGCACAAGTCTAGCAGCCAGGGGCGTGGGTCCTGAGGGAAGCAGACGTTCACCTTCTTTGGCCAGCTCTGATACCAGAGCCGATCACTGGGGCCTGAGTCACTGGCTTGAGACCCCTCTGCAGCCCACCTTCCTGAGACAAGATCTGCTCTGGGCCCCGAGGAGCTGCGGCCAGAGACAGATCCTGCAGGAGCAGGAGCCCCAACTGGCAGGGGTTCCTGCTCTGAGCATGGCACTGGAGGGGCAGAGTCTCAGCTGGTAGATGGAGTTGGAGGGTGGTTGTGAGGGGTCTTCAATGGAAATGTGGAGATGCACATTATGGAAAAATCTGCATGGATTTCATTTTTTTGTACCAAAATGTATCTTTTCGTTCCATTTTCCCATAGACGTTCTGAAGTACTCTTATAGCTGTTGTGGTCCTCCCAGAGTCCACACCCCCTTGTACCTGGGTGTGGCCAAAGGTGAGCTGCCATTGGCCCCATCTGTCAGGTGTGGTCCACACCCCTTCCCCAGAGCCACTGTGTAGGAAGCCACATTTATTCTCCCATGACCCTTTGCTGCCTCAAGTCCTTCCTGCCACAGAGGAGGAAGACCCCTCCCATACACAGCTACAGCCCCGACCTCCACCCAGCGTCAAGGGCTAGCACTTGTAGATGGACTTGCATTGGAAAAGGAGCGCGTTTTTGTTTATTTAGTTTTTTGTTAGCCTAGTTCCTTTTTTTTTTTTTTTTTTTTTTTTTTTGACAGGCCGAGTGGACAGTGAGAGAGAGAGGAGACAGAGAGAAAGGTCTTCCTTTGTCGTTGGTTCACCCTCCAATGGCCGCTGTGGCCGGTGCACTGTGCTGATCCAATAGCAGGAGCCAGGTACTTATCCTGGTTCCCCATGGGGTGCAGGGCCCAAGGACTTGGGCCATCCTCCACTGCACTCTCGGGCCACAGCAGAGAGCTGGCCTGGAAGAAGGGCAACCGGGACAGAATCCGGTGCCCCGACCGGGACTAGAACCCGGTGTGCCGGCGCCGCTAGGTGGAGGATTAGCCTAGTGAGCCGCGGCGCCGGCCTCAGCCTAGTTCTTTATAACAAAAGTTTCTGAGCTTTTTTTTTGAAGTTATAGAACAGACAAACATTGATTTTTTTTTTTTAAAGTGAACAGCTCAAAAGGTCAAACAACTAAAAATGATGGTTTCTCTCTTCTCCCCAGAGGCAGCGCTCCCCCTCCCCCCCAGCTTCTGATGTTGGTTCTCCCGTGGTCACCTCTGCGTAATCTCTTTCTGAATGTGTCAGTTAGAAGGTTTCTCTTATCTCCTCTACATGGAAGATGACGATGCACTCGCTCATCCCCAGTCCCTCACTGCCTTCACCTCCACACGCCAACTTGCGTTCATGGGCGTCTTTCTGCACCTTGCAGTGGTCGTCCCCGTGATGCTGAGTTTCTGTCTCCAATACATCAACGTCCTTCAGCCTACTCTGACTCTGAAAGAGAACTAAAAGATTCACTGTAGGATGAGTCTCTAACCAGGGAATTTGAGACCCTGAGTTAACTGGGTAGAGGAGGTGATTGAGGGTTGGGAGGCAAGTGGGGCACCTTGGAAGCACTTTGGAGGAAGACTGACAGATCTGAATTCGAACTCAGCACTGCCCTGCATCTGTGTTCCAACCCTGCTCAGGTCTCACATTCTGTTTGAGTCTGTTTTCTCATCTGTGGAATGGGCATATAGGGAGGACTCAACGAGGTGACTTGGGGAACACCTGGCGCGGTGTCCAGAACAGAGGCCCCTCTCACCTGCCTTCATTCCCTTCCTTTCGTTACCTCCCCAGCTCCCCGTCCTCGCGGCGCGGCCTGGGGAGCAGAGGCCGGCCCTGAGCTTCGCTCCTGGCCCTCTTTGGAAAGGTGAGGAAGAGCCCGGGAGGAAGCCCCCTAAAGCGCCTGCTGTAGACTCAGCTGTCACGTTGACACTCGGGGACCGCAGGGATTCAGATGACAGATCCTCCCTCTTCTCCTTCCTAGGTCCCAGCGGCTTGGGGCCCCTTTTGGGAAAGGGAAGCAGATCGGAAGAGTCCCTGGGTTTTGGTCAGTCATCAGCTCTCTCACTGAACAAAGATTTCGTGAGCTCCTCTAGCAAGCCTAGCATTGTGCTCCTCAGTGCTGCAGACTGGAGAAGCAGAAAGACGGGTTCCTGCCTTCAGGGAACTCCAAGAACACAAACTGCTGTGAACACAAACATTATCAACCAAATAGACGTCAAGCTGCAATCACCTAGCGACTTGAAGAAAACCTAGAAAGTGCTGTAAGAATGCCTAGTGAACCAGTTGCTCCTCTTCCAGTCCAGCTCTCTGCTGTGGCCCGGGAGTGCAGTGGAGGATGGCCCAAGTGCTTGGGCCCTGCACCCCATGGGAGACCATGAGAAGCACCTGGCTCCTGGCTTCGGATTGGTGCAGCGCACCGGCTGTGGTGGCCATTTGGGGGGTGAACCAACGGAAGGAAGACCTTTCTCTCTGTCTCTCTCACTGTCTATAACTCTACCTCTCAAATAAATTAAAAAAAAAAAAAAAAGAATGCCTAGTGAAACATTTGCATTGTTGCCCAGTGGGTAAAGCCTATGCCAACAACACCAACATCCTGTATGAGCTCCAGTTCAAGTCCTGGCTGCTCCACCTCCCTGGGAGAGCAGCGAAACATGGCTCATGTATGTGGGTCCAAGCCACCCACATGGAGACAAGGATGGAGTTTTAGGCTCCTGACTTTGGCCTGGCCCAGCCCTGGCTGTTGTGGTCACTTGGGGAGTGAACCAGCAGATGGAAGATCTTTCTGTCTTGGTCTCCCCCCCTTTTCCTCATTACTCTGCCTTTCAAGTAAATAAAATAAATATATTTTTTTTAATAAAGGAGAGAATGCCTAGTGAGGGAGTGACCCAAAGAGTGATAACATTTGGGTTGAGTTCTGAAGGATTGGCACAGAGGTGAGAAGGAAAGGTGTGACAGACGGCAGGCACATGCAAAAAAGGCCCCGTGGCAGGAGGATGGTGAGTACAGGGACTAAGGGGGGTTGACAGGACTGGAGTAGAGAGGAAGTGGAGGGAGAAGGGAGTCTTGAGGCAGGAGAAGAGGTGGAGGCTCTGGAACATCCTGTGAGCAAACGCTAAGTTTTGTCTCCATCTTAAGGCATTGGGCAATCAGGGCTTAAGCAATGGTTGTCGGGCAGGTTGGCACGTTCAATCACAATTGCAAAAAGATCACCCAGGCTGCTGTACGGGAGGAGGGTGCGAGGGTATAGAAGGACTGGGGAGCAGCCAGGAGCCCACCGCGGCAGGGCTCGACAGGGAAGGTGTCGCTGGGAGGAGGTGATGGGGAGAGGTGTACAGACTGGGGAACCAGTTAGGGGTAATAGTTAACAGACCTTGGTGATGGACTGGGGACACACAAACATGCAGATTCATGGACGCCTACACAGGGACGGAGTGGCTCAGGCCCAGAGCTTCTCTGAGCCCGCTGTCTGTAAGCTGGGGGATGGTGAGACTCTGCATGAGCACAGGGCATGGACACTGTCAAACTCAATGGCACAGAAATGAGTCACACCCATTCTTTATAGTCTTCCCTCTCAGCACTGACACACGGCCCCTCCCTGGCCTCTGTACGCATTTCCATTCATCAATAAGTGCGCCCGGGATAAGGTAACTCAAGACCCAAGATAAGACGCGAGGAGAAGGCCACCAGGACCACAGGGCCACAGCAGGGCAGGGAAGCAAAGAGGCACGGAGCTGGGTAGAGGGGAGGGTGTCTTCCCCGGCCTCCCGGGCTGGCACAGGTGCAGGGTGAATCTCCCCTAGGCAGCAGGCAGAGCCCAGCAGGACTAGGCTACTCGCAAATGTCTTTTCTTTCTCTTGCCAAAAATTTTTACAAGAAAAGAAAAACATGTTTACTTTGGAAACTTTTCTTGGGGCTGGCGCTATGGCGTTAGCGGGTAAAGCTGCCGCCTGCAGTGCTGGCATCCCGTATGGGCACCAGTTCAAGTCCCGGTTGCTCCACTTCCGATCCAGCTATCTACTGTGGCCTAGGAAAACAGCAGGAGACGGCCCACGTCGTTGGGCCCCTGCACCCACGTGCAAGACCCAGAGGAAGCTCCTGGCCCCTGACTTCTGATGGGCACAGCCTTGGCCAGTTGCAGCCAATTGGGGAGTGAACCAGAGGATGGAAGTCCTCTCTCTCTCTCTCTCTCTCTCTCTCTGCCTCTCCTCTCTCTGTGTAACTCTTTCAAATAAATAAAATAAATCTTAAAAAAAAAAAAAAGAACAAATTTGAGGCCGGCGCTGTGGTATAGCAGGTAAAGCCATGGCCTGCAGTGCTGGCATCCCATATGGGTGTCAGTTCGAGTTCTTGCTGCTCCACTTCCGATCCAGCTCTCTGCTATGGCCTGGGAAAGCAGTAGAAGATGGCCCAAGTCCTTGGGCCCCTGCACCTGTGTGGGAGACCTGGAAGGAGCTCCTGGCTCCTGGCTTCAGATCAGCTCTGCTCCAGCCATTGCAGCCATTTGAGTGAACCAGTGGATGGAAGACCTCTGTGTGTGTCTCTCTCTCTGACTCTGCCTCTCTGTAACTCTGCTTTCAAATAAATTAATTAATTTAAAAAAGAAGACGGAATTCACTATATGACACCAGCTCTCCATGCCCGATTACCTTGCAGAAGGCTCCACATACTCTGCCACCTCCACACCAGCAAGCCGAGGGACTGAGCTCCTAGCACACGGACTCTGCGACGCACACCCTAACCTTATCCGGACTGTGGCAACACAAAGCCCACCATTACTAACACTGTGGCAAGTTTCCTTCTAGATTTTTTTTTCCTATGCAAAGGAGTCTTCAAAAAGTTCATGAAAAGACTGCATTGATTTCAAATATTTTTTGCCCTGAAGCACTTATCTTTTTAAGATTTATTTATTTTGAACTCAGAATTACAGAAAGAGAAGGAGTAAACATCTTTCAATTCCATTTTCCACAAATTGTTTTGAAATACCTCTGTAAGAGCCCCACCACTGATGCCAGGAGGACAAGACTCAGGGAGGCTAAAAAATTTACCTACAGGCCAGTGCTGTGGCATAGTGGATAAAGCCACAGCCTGCGGTGCCGGCATCCCATATGGGCGCTGGCGCCAGTCCCGGCTGCTCCACTTCCCATCCAGCTCCCTGCTATGGACTGGGAAAACAGCAGAAATGGCCCAAGTCCTTGGGCCCCTGCCACCCTCCTGGGAGATTTGGAAGAAGCTCCTAGCTCCTGGCTTCAGACTGTCCCATCCCCTGCCACTGTAGCCATCTGGGGAGTGACCCAGCAGATCTCTCCCACCACTCTGTAACTCTGCCTTTCAAATAAATAAATCTTTTTTTTTTTTTTTTTTTTTTTTTTTTTGACAGGCAGAGTTAGACAGTGAGAAAGAGAGAGAGACAGAGAGAAAGGTCTTCCTTCCACTGGTTCACCCCCCAAATGGCTGCTACGACTGGCGCGCTGTGCTGATCCGAAGCCAGGAGCCAGGTGCTTTTCCTGGTCTCCCATGCGGGTGCAGGGCCCAAGCACCTGGGCCATCCTCCACTGCACTCCTGGGCACAGCAGAGAGCTGGACAGGAAGAGGAGCAACCGGGACAGAATCCGGCGCCCCAACCGGGACTAGAACCTGGGGTGCCGGCGCCGCAGGCGGAGGATTAGCCAAGTGAGCCATGGTGCTGGCCCCAAATAAATAAATCTTAAAACAAAACAACCTTGCCTAAGCCCACACCAATGCTAAGTGGCAGTTGAAAGCTAAAGCCAGTAGACTGAGTCTGAAGCCCACAAGGTCAACCCCCACCCAACCCCATCTCTCAGCCTGACCTGTAAGATCTTTACAGAGATCGCAAACCTCTCCACAAGGAGGGATCCAGCCTGGGGGCTGCCAGAGCATTAGCAATCCTGTCTAGGAGACACTTCCTCTGCGTTCTGTTGCTGGAACAGACGGGGTAGCCTACGAAGGAAAGTTTATTCAGCTTTTGGTTCTGGAGGCTGCAAGTTCACGATCAGGTGGCTGCATCTGGCAGGGGATTACACATTGTCCCTAACACGGGTGGAGAGCACAAGGGTGAGCGGGCACACATGGAACAGCACAACATGAGGACCCCGCGGGCTCTGCGCCACCTGCTCTCAGTCCTCCTCCCCACAAAGCATTGATATCTCTTAGCGACCTCATCACCCCCTAAAGGCGCCACATCCCGCCACCACCACGATGGCAATCAGATTCCAATATGAGTTTCCGAGGGGACTCACAGCACATTTTTTTTAAAATTGATTTAATTAATTTGTTTGAAAGGCAAAGTGACAGATTTTTCATCTGCTGGTTCACTCCCAAAATGCCCACAACAGCTGTAGCTGATCCAGCCCAAAGCCAGGAGCCAGGAACTCCACCTGAGTCTCCCACATGGGTGGCAGGAACTCAAGCACTTGGACCATTACCTCTTGTGTTCCAGGAGCAGTAGCAGGACGCAGGAAGTTGTCAGGACTCAAAGTAGGCACTCGAGGATGGGATGCAGGTGCACCACAATGCACACCCCCATAATGAGCTTTTGGTCCAGGCAAGTTGAATTGAGGGCAGACCTTCCAGATGAAGTCAGAGTCGTAGATGCCATAAAACCCAGTGTTTAGGGACCAAAGCAATGGAGTTGCCTAGTGCAGGCTCCACTCCCCACTCTCCCTCTGACCTGCTGTATGTCCTGCCAAGTTCACCTGCCTGAGCGTGTTTGTTTATGTGTGTAACATGGGGACAAAAATGGTGCCTACTCCCTTGGTCAGTTTTGAGTATATAGGGTGATAGATGGGCAGGGCTTGGGCATTGTCAGTGCTTGATACATGTAGCTGCTTGGAAGGGTGTGCACAATGATGTAATGATAACTCCATGGTGATGTAATATTCCCCTGTTGGGGAGCTGGTGTGTATAAGCTGCTGGGGAAGGCAGGAACTAACTCACAACTTCCTTTCTTCCCAGTAACCTCAGGGTGGTTTCTTCATTCTCACCATGCAGAGCCTGTGGGACACCCCGGACACCCCAGAGAATGGGAGACAGACTCCAGGTTCCATTGGTGAGGGCGGCTGCGGGATGCTGCAGTTCAGCAAGGAAAATGATCCTTGGCAGCAAGATGGAAGAACAGCTGCTCCAGGTGACAAACTGAGAAGAATGCCCTCACAGGGCTGGAGGCGGGGGGGGGGGGGGGGGGCAGGACGTCATGAAAAGGTCCGCAATCTCCTTTTTTGGGAGAGCATTAAGAGGACCAACCATTGCTCTTTTAAGAGTTCTTCAGGCCGGTGCTGTGGCTCAATAAGCTAATCCTTTGCCTGCGGCACCGGCACACTGGGTTCTAGTCCCGGTCGGGGTGCCAGATTCTGTCCCGGTTGCCCCTCTTCCAGGACAGCTCTCTGCTGTGGCCCGGGAGTGCAGTGGAGGATGGCCCAAGTGCTTGGGCCCTGCACCCCATGGGAGACCAGGATAAGTACCTGGCTCCTGGCTTCGGATCAGCGCGGTGCACTGGCCACAGTGCGCCAGTCGCAGCGGCCATTGGGGGGGTGAACCAATGGACAAGGAAGACCTTTCTCTCTGTCTCTCTCTCACTGTCCACTCTGCCTGTCCAAAAAAAAAAAAAAAAAAAAAAAAAAAAAAGAGTTCTTCATGTGGGGCCAGCACTGTGGCATAGTGGGCTAAGCCTCTACCTGCAAAGCTGGCATCCCATATGGGCACCAGTTTGTGTCCCAGCTGCTCCTCTTTCTATCCAGCTCTCTGCTATGGCCTGGGAAAGCAGCAGCAGGTGACCAAAGTGCTTGGGCCCCTGCACCCGCATGGGAGACCCAAAAGAAGCTCTTGGCTCCTGGTTTCAGATCGGCCCAGCTCTGATGGCCGCCATTTGGGGAGTGAACCAACAGGTGGAAGACCTTTGTCTCTCCCTCTCCCTGCCTCTCAAATAAATAAATAAAATATTGAAAGAAAGAGAGAGAGAGAGAGGAAGGGAGGGAGGGAGGGAGGAAGAGAGGAAGAGAGAGAAAGAAAGAAAGAAAGAAAGAAAGAGAGAGAGAGAGAGAGTTCTTTATGCAGCAGGGTTAAACTACTGCCTGCAATGCTGGCATTCCATATGAACACAGGTTCGAGTCCTGGCTCCTCTACTTCCAATCCGACTCCCTGCTAATTTGCCTAGGAAAGCAGAATATGGCCCAAAGACCGGGCCCCTGCCACCCACATGAGAGGCAAGGATGAAGCTCTTGGCTCCTAGCTTAGTCCTGGCCCAGCTCAGGCTGCTGCTGCCATTTAGGGAGTAAACCAGCAATGGAAGATCTCTCTCTCTCTCACTCTGCCTTTCAAATAAATCTTTAAACAAGCAAGCAAGTTAACATAAAATGGGTTCTTCACTTGGGAAGAGCAATGAGGTTCGCCTTAAGGGGTCAGCGGCTTTGGGAAGGGCACTGACCCAGCCAAGTGTCCACGGGTCCAAAGATGGCATTTCACCGGAAGAGAGTGCACCAGGATCACTCCCTTTGTGGGGGGCCAAGGGGAACTGAGCCCCAGGAAGTGGGCAGCGGTTATGGAGACAGGGAAACTGCTACAAGAGGGGCCCGCTGAGGATCAAGACGCGAAGCCTGGACTTGGGCAGCGACCTCCCTTCTCTCCCTGGCAGGAAGAAGCCCCCCCACCCCCACCCCGCAGGTGGCAAGGGCAGAGACACTGCAGCACGCATCCCAGACCCCGGCTGGTGCAGGGGCAGCCTCACAGCTTCTGTCCGCCACTGAACGCAAATCATTTCCCGAGAGCGGGCTACCTGGAGCGCTGCCCCTGCTTCCTGCACCCCCCAGGTCCTTCAAAAGCGCCTCAGGCCCGGGGCTGGGGCTGTGGGCGGGGATGCTCCGGAGGCAGCCGCCCCAGGGCGCGGGCCCCTCCGTGTCCGACGTGGCTGCAGCGTCCCGGCCTTCAGGATGCATTTCTGGGGCTGGCCCCGGGGAATCCCGCGCGGAGCGACCTCGACCCGACGCCTCCCCGGGCGGGACACCACCGGGCCCCTCCGCAGGCCAGGCTCCAGGGAGGGATTGGGGACCGCCGCGCTGCGGGGCGGACCGAGGCGGAAGCTCGGCCGGGAAGGGCCGGCCGGGGCTCACCGGGCGTGGGCGGGGCCGATGGCGCTCGGGTTAATGTCCGCCCCGCCCAGGCCGCACTGACTCAGTTTCACCAGAAACTGGGGAGAGGAGGCGTTCGGTAGCCAGCACACCCGGCACCGGGGCGGAAGCGGCGGCGGGAGCCGCGCAGGAAGCCGGGACCGGAACCTCGGCGGGCCCGGCCCCACCCTACTCACCTGCGCAGGTAACCGGGGCCCCGGAGCGCCAGGCGGAGGCGGGGCGGACTCGGAGCATGGTGGCGCCTTTGTTCCGCGCTCGTACGTGTGTCCGGGTACGTGCGCTCCGGAGCCGCTCCCCTGCTGGCCAGTGGGCCGCCGGGCCTCGGGAGGGTGCGTGGGAGGGGCGGGCCTGCTCTGCGCGTCCTCCTCCCGGGGTTGCTCCGTGTTCCCCGACCCACTTCCTCCGGCCTTCCTCCCTCGAAGTCTCGGGGCTGATCAGGTGCGTCTCCTCCTCCGTCCCTCCCTCTTCCAGGTCACAGGTACTCTCGGAACCCAGACGCCCGCACGGTGAAGGTGACCCCCGTGGGGAGCGGGGCGACGGCCCCCAGGAGAACGATGGTCAGCGCCCGCCGCTTCCTGGCTCTCATCTCCCCAGTCGCCGTGTGGCTCCTGTGCGCGCTCGGCCTCCAAGGCACTGAGGCCGGGCCGCCCGAGGGAGCCATCTGCAAGGACCGCTTTACCGCCAGGGTGCCTGACTTCGTACTGGACATCAACGCCTCGGTCAGCAACGGGGCCACCTCCTGGGGCTCCCGCACGGTGCACCACAGCTGGGATTGCGTGCTCGCCTGCTGCGAAACCCAAAACTGCAATTTGGCGCTGGTGGAGCTGCCGCCCGGCGGCGGGGAGGATGCAGTCGCCGCCTGCTTCCTTATGGACTGCCTCTACGAGCAGAACTTCGTGTGCAAGTTCGCGCCCAGGGAGGGCTTCGTCAACTACCTCTCGCGGGAAGTGTACAGCTCCTTCCGCGACCTGCGCTCCCAGGGCTTTGGCGGTAAGGAAGAGGCCCCGGGGCGGCTGATTTGGAGAAACTGAGGGCCGGGTTATGGAGTCCGGGGCGGGTGAGCATCGGGAAGGAGTTAAGGAGCAGAGTCCATTTCTACTTCAACTTCTTAGCCGCAGCTAGTATGGAGAGTAGACAAAGGAAGGGGACCATACTAGAGCCCAGATCCAGAGGTGAGGGGCTGGGGCTTACAGGAGAACCTTATGCTCAGCGTGTCTGGGAGAGAGGGGGCAGCCCCTTGGGATCCTGGCCTCTGACCCAGATAGGTTTAGCCCGGATGGAGGAGTCTGGATACAGCATCCGGAAGGCACGCTGCTGAGCACTGGCCTGTGTAACCTGTGCACCTGTCGGGTGATCCTGCCCTAGTCCCCTCTGCTGGCTGGACATGGGAACTGTCAGCATCCCTCTGCGCTGGGAATGCGCTGGCCTTTTGGTGGTCCAGGAAAAAATGCCAGACCCCAGAGAGTAAAGAACACACCCAGTCTGGGGCTGACCCAAACAGAGGGGGAAGGTTGTGGGCACAGTAGCCTAGGGGCTCTGGGGCTGGGAGTGAGGGTTGCTGGGTGAGTCAGCCCGCTGGCATGTGTACCTGCTAGGGGAGGGATGTCAGCTGTCCAGGCAGGTGTGTGTGCAGCACAGGTGAGCCGGGCAGGGCTGTTCCTGCTGAGGGCCTGGTAGCCAAGCTGTCTGCTCACCTTGTTTACTTCCTGGGAAAAGGGCAAAGTGGGGGGGGGGGGTCAGGGCTCCTCCTCTTTCCTCCTAGGACTGAGCAGGCAGCTGGCCTCCCCAACCTCTCTCCCTGCTGTTCTGGTCAGGTGGGGCTCCAGGTCATAGCTGATAACCTGTTAGTGCTTTACAGTTTACCGGTGGCTGTGCCACACACGCTCTCCTGGGCCTCAGGTCAACAACCTCGGAAACGGGTGCAGTGGGTAGTCTCCCACTTTTTAGGCTGGGAAACTGACACTCTTGTGTTAGGTAACTGGTCCAGGATAACAGCTCCCATCCTTGGTAGACGGCCCAGTAGATGACAGAATCAGAGGTGGGGGAGCCAGGGGCCGGGACTGGGGCTCCAGCTGTAGGTGGCCTCAGTTTGCAAAGTGGAGGAGGGATTTTCCTCTCCAGCCTCTTCCTGGGCTAGAATCCCTCATGGGCTGGGCCGCTCATCTCCCCATCCTTCCAGTAGCTCTCCTGGGTCCCCAAGGAGAGCTGGGACAAGGACTGTGAGAGGGGAGGGCACCATGTGTGGGCCGGCCTGGGCCAGGGAGTCCCGTTGGAGCAGGACTAGAGCCTGTTCCACAAGGAAGCAGCAGAGAGTGTAGGAGTGTTGATGCTGACTGGCTTGAGCTGCCGCTGCTCTTCCTGCTCCCACAGAGGCCCCATGGGAGGCCCACTGCAGGCCAGAAATCTGTAGTCTGCTCCGGGAGCCGACCACACTGGGGACTTCTTCATCCAGAAACCCCCAGGCCTGGCCTGCCTGGCACAAGAGGGCAGAATGGGGCTTTCTGGGGCTTGAAGGAGCCAAGTGGGCTGAGGGGGAGCTCTAGGCCATTCCAGCCCTTCTGGGCACTGCAGAGTTTGGGGACCTGGAGGAAGCTGTGTGCAGCGAGTCCAGGGAGTCCCAGCCAGAGAGGTTGGAAGTAGTTAAGAGCAGGGCAGAGCTGTTGTGTGCACGCTGGAAGCCAGGGTGGACAGAGGTGGCGGGGGGGGGGGGGTGGGGGGGGGAGAGTGCTGGTACACACAGCTTTGAAACATTTTATTCTTTTTTTGTGTGTGTTTTTTTTTTTTTAACTTGTTGATGTATTTATTCGACAAACAGAGAGGGAGCATGCTCCCTTCTGCAGGTTCCCTCCCTCCATGCCCTTAACAGCAGGGGCCAGGCTGAGCCCAGAACTCAATATGGTTCCCCGACGTGGGTAGGAAGAGCCCAGCTTGAGCCTCCCAGGGTGTGCATTGGCTGGGACTGGAACCCAAAACTCCAATGTGAGGACGTCCCAAGTGGAGGCCTCATCACTGCGCCAAACGCCTGCCCCTACACCTTTAATTCTCTCGGGTAGCGAACTCCTCAGCTGGGGGCTTGTCTGCTCCCCATCCCTGCCAGCCAGCGGCCAGGCCAGGCCAGGCCAGTCCAGACTCCTGCAGCTGGAGGCCCACTGCTTGGCCTCCCCCTCTTTCCTGTGTGGGTGTGGCTTAGAAGGTGGAGTCTGTTTCCTTGGAGATGTCCTGGGGGCTGGCCGCTGGGGGAGGGCCTGGTTTGTTTTATTGCCACTCTAGCCTTTGCTCTCTTTGAGGAGTGGTAGGGCAACACCTCTGCCGCTTGGTCCCTGGGCCTGGGGCTTGGAGAGAGAGCTGTGGAGGGTTCTTCTGGGAAGTTCTTGATTGAGCCCAAGGTCTGATTTATCACTGCCAGTTCTGCCCTGAGGGCCTGGTGGGATTATCTGTCTGTCTGTCTGTCCACTAGGTACACTGCTGAGTAAGCAGCCTGTCTTCTTTCCCAGTTCCAGACGGCTGACCATTTTCTGCAGAATGCAGGAAGGGAGGAACAGGCTCCTCCCGGCCACTGCCCCTTGCTGGACTCTCGAGGTCCTCACCCTACGTCGCCAGCCACACCTCTGGGTCGGGGGTAGCTTCCAGGCATGTACCGTGTGCTCCTCGTCCGCCTGGTTTCTTGCCCCAGAAATCTTGGAATGCAGCTCCCTTTCCTTGGTCGGCTAGACCTCTGCGGTTTGACATGTTTCTCCGTGAAACCCGCTCCCCTGGTGCCCCTCTCGCTGTCACTGTGTGTCCTGGTCTTCTCCCCGTTGTGACCTGTGAGTCCCTGGGTTGCCTCTGCGTTCTGTGGCTCATGAGAAAGGAATCCCTGTGACTCAGCCTTCCACGAGCTGTTTTAGCACTGTGCCGTCTCTTCTTCCTCTGCACTCTTACCCTTGAACTGACCTCCGAGGCAGACAGTTTGGCAGTGTCTGTGAAAACCCGAGCTGCCCGGGACCCTGGCACGGTGCGGCTTGCAGGAATGCATCGGGCAGGCAAACACACACGTGAGAAACAACCTGCCGGCCTAGCGCTGTTGCCGAGGAGGGGCTGGAAGCAGCCTCCCTGTCTGTCAGCACAGCCTTTGACACTTTTAGTAACAGTGATAACCCCTGAGGCAGCGGTGGTTCTCAAAGGGAGGGGGCGAGGGTGGACAGACAGGTGGGGGCTGGTTACACAAATTGTATCAGTTGTGATGTGTATTATGTAACCAACAACACAAGGAAACTTTTTTTAAAAGATTCATTTATTTATTTTAAAGGCAGAGACAAAGATCTTCTCATTTGCTGGTTCACTCCACAAAGGGCCACAATGGCCCAGATCAGGCCAGGCCAAAGGCAGGAGCCAGGAGCTTCATCCAGGTGTCCCACGTGGGGGCAGGGGCCCAAGCACTGGGGCCATCCTCAGCTGCTTTCCCAGGTGCATTAGCAGGGAGCTGGATCAGAAGTGGAACAGCCAGCACTCAAACCTGTGGCCTATTATGGGATGCAGGCATCGCAGGCAGTGGCTTTACCTGCTACCCCACAACATGGCCCACAAGACGCATGTGTTGCTAGGGAATGATTTCCAGTACATACTTCTTGAAGTTTTACTCATTTCATTTAAAAAGGCAAAGTGACAGAGAAGGAGGGACAGAGAGAGAGCTTCCGTCACCTGGTTCACTCCCCAGATATCCGCAGTTGCAGGGACGGGGCCAGGCCAAAGCCAGGAGCCTGGAACTCCATTCAGGTGTCCTGCATGGGCAGCAGGGGCCCAAGCACTTGGGCCGTCCTCTGCTGTCTCCCAGGTGCGCTGTAGCCGGAAGCTGCATTGGAAGCAGAGGGGAAGCGAGCTCAGGCACTCTGATGAGGGACTCGCTCAGGGATGCGGCCCAACCCCCTGTGCCCCAGCCCCAGCCCCAGCGGTGTGCGTGAAGGAGAAGAGCTGTGCCACAACGCCACGCCCCACTTTTTGAATTTTTGATTGACAGGCGATCGTCTACGAATCTCTGGGCCCAGTGTGACGTGTCAGTATACACATTCAGTTGTAACGATCAGATCAGGGCACAGGGAACGAAGCCCTGTTTGGAAAAACAAAGCTGTTTGGAAAAACATGATTGCTTGCTGTCAACTAGCATTGTCCTGCAGCCTAGAACCTTCTCTGCACCTGCACCCCTGTGCCCACTTGCCATCCCCTCCCCATCCCTTCCCCACACACCCTCCCAGGCTCTGTTCCACTCCTGTGTCTATGCGATCAGCTTCATAGTGTCCACATACATGTAAGTGAGAACATGGGTGGTTTTCTGTGCCTGACTTACTGCACCCAGCCTCATGTCCTCCCGTTCCACCCATGCTGGGCAGCTGACAGAAATGCGTTCCTTCCCCGGTGCCTTGAGCTCTGTCCCAAGCCAGCGAGCCCCTGACCTTGCTTTGGTTTCTCCTGTTTTCTGCCATCCTCGGTAAACAGCCCACATTCTTCCCCACAGCCAAACCACAGTAATGAGAAACCAAAAGGTCCTCCTCCCCTCCTCACCTCGCCCTCTGCCTCTCCCTTCTCTGAATGACCTTGTCTTGCACACACACTGCTTCAGGTGGGTGGGTTGGAGCTCCCCGTGTTGCTCCATGCTCTTGGGTCTTTTCTGCTGAGTCGGACGATAATCCCCTCAAGGCAGTGTCTTAATTCCCTATGACTGAGGCTGGCGCTGTGGCATAGTGGGTTAGGCTGTCGCTTGCAGTGCCGACATCCCATATGGGCGCTGGTCAAGTCTTGGCTGCTCCACTTCCCATCCAGCTCTCTGCTATGGCCTGGGAAAGCAGTAGAAGATGGTCCAAGTCCTTGGACCCCTGCACCCGTGTGGGAGGCCCAGAAGAAGCTCCTGGCTCCTGGCTTTGGAATGGCGGAGCTCCGGCCATGGCAGCCATCTGGGGAGTGAATCAGCGGATGGAAGACCTCTCTCTCTCTCTCCCTCTCTCTCTCTCTCTCCCCCTCTCTCTCTCTCTCCCTCTCCCTCTCTCTCCCTCTCCCTCCCTCTCCCTCCCTCTACCTCCCTCTACCTCCCTCTCCCTCTCCTTCTCCCTCTGTGTAACTCTGACTTCAAGTAAATAAATAAATCTTAAAAAAAAAAATTCCCTATGACTGTTCTAATCACTACAGACCAGGCGGCTTCACAAATGGGCATCTCTTCTCTCAGCTCTAAAGACCGAAGTCCAACATCAGGGTGTCCGAATCCTTTCTTGCCCTTTCCAGCTTCTTTTTTTACTGTTTGTTTATTTTCAGCTACCTGGGAAGCAGAGTGACAGAGAGAACCTTCCATCCCCTGTTTCACTCGCCAAATGCCTACAACAGCGAGGCTGGGTGAAGCTGAAGCCAGGAACCAGTAGCTCCACCCAGGTCTCCCATGTGGGTAGAGGGGGACCAAGTGCTTGAGCCATCATCTGCTGCCTCCCAGGGTGTGTTAGCAGGAAGCTGGATCAGAGGGAAATGCCAGGCTCACAAGGATGCTCTGATATGGGCTGTGGATGTCCCAGGTGGTAGTTTAACCCTTTGTGCACCAACACGCACCCCCATCTTCTAACTTTGGGTGACTCCAGGTGTCCTTTGGCTTGTGGCTTGGCGTCTCTGCCTCTGGCTTTACTTGGCCTTTTCTTCTGTTTCTTTTTTATTAAAAGATTTGATATTGTTTGTTTTTAATTTTTATTTGAAAGGCAGAGTTACACAGAGAGAAAGAGAGAGAGAGAGATCTTCCATCTGCTGGTTAACTCCGCAAATGACCACAACAGCTGGGGCTGGTCCATGCAGAAGCCAGGAACCTGGAACTCTGTCCATTAGGGTGTACAGGCCCAAGCACTTGAACAGTGTTCTGCTGCTTTCCCAGGGCTATTAGCAAGGAGTGGGATTGGAAGTGGAGTAGCGGGTCTCAATCCAGTGTCCACATGGGATGCCAGCACCACAAGCTACTACTTAACCTGCTGCACCACAATGCCACCCCCCTACTCCACCCCTACTTCCGTTTCTTTTCTTCTTCTTTTTTTTTTTTTTAAAGACTTACTTATTTATTTGAAAGTCAGAGTTACACAGAAAGAGAAGGAGAGGCAGAGAGAGAGAAAGGTCCTCCATCCGCTGGTTCACTCCCCAGTTGGCCTCAGTGGCTGGAGCTGTGCTGATCTGAAGCCAGGAGCCAAGAGCCTCCTCTAGGTCTTCATGCAGGTGCAGGGGTCCAAGGAGTTGGGCCATCCTACACTTTGCCAGGCCACAGCAGAGAGCTGAATCAGAAGTGGAGCAGCCGAGACTTGAACCTGTGCCCATATGGGATCCCAGCACTGCAGGCGGCGGCTCACTTCTGTTTCTTATAAGACACTTGTCGTTGAATTTAGGGCCTACCCATGTAATCCAGGGTGATCCTATCTGGAAATCCTTTGCTTAATTACTTCTGCAAAGACTCTTTTTCCAAATGAGTTCACATTGGTGGGTTCTGGGGTTTGGATGTGGACACATCCTTTGGGGCCACCATTCTACCCACTACAGGCAAGAGTCAAGCTTTGTGCTGGTTTCCTCAGCCCCCCAGTCTGAGTTCAGGAAGCCATAGGAACAGGCTGTGACAGATCAGGGGAGAGCGTGGTTCTCCTGAGAACCCCGTAGCTGGCGGCAGTGTCTGAGCCGGCAGAGGCACCCCCTTTCCATGCCCACTCCCATGTCACCAAGGCTGGCCACAATAAAGAGAGTTACGGGGGTCAGGTATTGGGACACAGCAGTTTAGGGTGCCGCTAGGAACACCCACATCCCCTGTCACAGTACCTGGGATCAAGTTGCACTTCTGCTGCCAATCCAGTTTCCTGTTAGGCACTTGGAAAGCAGTGGATGATGGCATAAGTACTTGGGTCCCTGCCACCCATGTGGGAGACCAGGATGGAGTTCCTGGCTTCGAGCTTTGGCCTGGCCCAGCCCCAGCTGTTGCAGGCATTTGGAGAGTGAACCTGCGGATGGAAGGTTCTCTCTCCTCTGCCTTTCAATAAATGAATAAATAATTTTTTAAAAAATTATGGTTCTGGGACCTGCGCTGTGGCTCACTAGGTTAATCCTCCACCTGCGGCGCCAGCATCCCATATGGGAGCCGGGTTCTAGTCCTGGTTGCTCCTCTTCCAGGCTAGCTCTCTGCTGTGGCCCAGGAAGGCAGTGGAGGATGGCCCAAGTGCTTGGGCCCCTGCCCCTCATGGGAGACCAGGGGGAAGCACCTGGCTCCTGGCTTCGGATCAGCACAGCGCCGGCCATGGTGGCCATTTGGGGAGTGAACCAACGGAAGGAAGACTTTTCTCTCTGTCTCTCTCTCACTGTCTGTAACTCTACCTGTCAAAGGAATTTTTAAAAAATTATGGTTCTTTCAGAGGCATGTGTTTTACCTCATGGTAAAGCTGCCATTTGGGAGGCCCACATCAGATATCAGAGTGCCTGGGTTCAAGAGCTGGCTCCATTTCTCATGCCAGCTTCCTGCTGGCCAGCAGGTGATGGTTTAAATATCTGGGTCCCTGCCACCCACATGGGAGGCCTGGATTAAGTTCTCAGCCCCCAGCTTCTGCCCCTGACACCGGCTGCCCCCAACTCGGGGCCTCACCTCCCCACACATACACACATTAAGGACCACTGTAGGCATTTGGGGAATGCACCAGTAGATAGAGCTCTGTCTGTCCTGCTACCTCTCCCCTCCCTCTCTTCCTCTCAAATACATTTTTTAAAATGTAGGTGCTACCTGAGGCACCAGCATCTGATATGGGCACAGGTTTGAATCCCGGCTGCTCCACTTCCGATCCAGCTTCCTGCTGGTGGCTTGTGAGAACAGTGGAAGATGGCCCAAGTGCTTGGGCCGCTGCAGCCACGTGGGAAACCTGGAAAAAGCTCCTGAGTCCTGGCTTTGGATCAGCCCAGCTCTGACTGTTGCAGCTATTTGGGAAGTGAACCAGTGGATGGAAGACCTCTGTCTCTCTCTTTGCCCCTGCCTCTTGCAACTCTGCCTTTCAAATAAATAAATAAATCTTTAAAAATATTTTTAATTTAAAAAAATTGTTACTTTTTAAAAAGCAATTAGTACACTTACCAGCTTACTATAGAAAATAGGATCAAGCTCCCTCACCCAAGCGTATGTGTGTACATATAGATCTTTCTCCCTGAATGAGATCAGATGGCACGTGCCATTCAGTAGTGTATTTCAGAAAGCAGACTTGGTAGTGTACAAGTGTCTTCAGTACGTCTGTGCATGGAGAGCGAGAAGTTGGGTTTGTTGCGAGCTCCACGCAGAGTCCTAGGTCAGCCAAGGAGAGGCTCATACTACCCCTAATCCCGTCCGCTCCAGGGGAAACCTGGGCTGTTCAGTGGGAGCTGACTGTCCCTCTCCTTCCTCCCTCCAGGGGCCTGGATCCCCAAGGCCTGGCCCAGCACAGACCTGAAGGTACAGCCCCAGGAGCCTGTGGTGCTTAAAGATGTGGACGGTATAGATTGGCACCTGCTGCAGGGAGGCACGGATGTCAGGGTCGAGGTGAGACACTGGGCTGGCTTCCTGACACCCCTACCCAGCATCCCAGGGGTCCCTGCTCTGGGGCTTCAGCCAGCCAGTGGCTCTGGATGGAGGGAGGTGGACAACAGCTGAGGACATAATTTCATACCAAGTCCCAGTACTCTTCCCAGGGTGTGGGTGAGCTGCTGGGAGGGCCTGGAGGAGCCCAAGCCTGATGGCCACTCCTGTGTGTAGAGAAACAGCCTGGACCAGGTGGAGCTGTGGGGACTCAAGGAAGGCACGTACCTGTTCCAGCTAACGCCGGCTGGCTCAGACCAGCCAGAGAACACGGCCAACGTCACAGTCACTGTGCTGTCCGCCAAGCAGACTGAAGGTGAGGGGGGGCTGAGGAGGCAGTGCCTGGGGCTCCTCCCTCGACTGACCGCCCCCGCAGGTGCCCCTCACAAGCTCTCCTCCCCCCAGACTACTGCCTCGCATCCAACAAGGTGGGCCGCTGCCGGGGCGCCTTCCCCCGCTGGTACTACGACCCCACAGAACAAATCTGCAAGAGGTTCATTTACGGAGGTTGCCTGGGCAACAAGAACAACTACTTGCGAGAGAAAGAGTGCATGCTAGCCTGCCGGGGCGTGCAAGGTGGGCCCTCGGGACTTTCCCGCAGGGAGGGCAGAGAGGGCAGGGGTCCCTGCTGGAGCCTGGCCGTGCTTCCTCTGACTTCTCTGTTCTCTCTCCCAGGACCCCTGATGGAAAGGCACCATCCAGGTGGGCTTTGCTCCTTTCCCTTTCGCCCTCACCCCTCCAGGTCCCCAGCCCACATCCTGGCCACACCCCAGCCAACCTGCTTTTGCCCCCCATTCCACCCGTCCTAGTATGTGAAAGGACCATAAGCACAGTGTCCCTTCCAACCCAGCATCCCCCTACCAGGATTGACCCCCTTTCCCTGTAGGAGGCACCAAGGTTGGTGGAAAGAGGATAGAGGGCGTGTCAGGGCGGAAAGGGCCAGTAGATGATGGACCCCTGCACTTGCTCTGTGCTGACCCTGACCTCGCCCCCACCCAGTCTGCTCTGGCACCTGTCACCCCACCCAGTTCCGCTGCAGTGACGGCTGCTGCATCGATAGCTTCCTGGAGTGTGACGACACCCCCGACTGCCCAGATGCCTCTGATGAGGCCACCTGTGAAAAATGTGAGGCCTGGGGGTTGGAGGGGGGGGCGTGGAGCAGGTGTGGGGCAGGGGGAGAGGGCCCTGGAAGCGCTTTGTTGGCCCTGAGCGTGTGACTGTGATCTTTCCTCTCTGCAGACACCAGCGGCTTTGACGAGCTCCAGAGAATCCATTTCACCAGCAACAAAGGTGAGAGCCCCCCGAGTCGCCTGCTGTCCTCACTTCTCCTTCCAGCAACGCCCTCCCCAGGGCCTGCTGCCTGTGCCAGGCTATGGGCATAAAAAGCCCTGGAGCCGCTGATTCCCCAGTTCACCCCTTCTGTGGCTCAGCTTCCACAGGGTCACACTTTTGTAACTTTAGCCACAGCTGCCACCTGTCACTAAGATGTGATTTGCTTGGCCAGTTAGTTGTGTGTGTGTGTGTGGTTTTTTTTTTTTTTTTTTAAAGAAGAAATGTTCGTTCTTTTCAAAGGAGAGAATTTTTTTTTTCTTAAGATTTATTTATTTATTTATTTGAGAGAGGCAGAGACAGAGAGTTTCCATCTGCTGGTTCACTCCCCAAATGGCCACAATGACCGGAGCTGTGCTGATCTGAAGCCGGGAGCCAGAAGCTTCTTCCAAGTCTCCCATGCAGGTGCAGGGGCCCAAGCACTTGAGCCATCCTCCACTGCTTTCCCAGGCCACAGCAGAGAGCTGGATCCAAAGTGAAGCAGATGGTGGCTCCACTATGCCACAGCACTGGCCTCTTTTTCCTTTTTAAAGATTTATGTATTTATTTGAAAGTCATAGTTACAAAGAGAGGGTGACATTCAGAGATCTTCCATCTGCTGGTTCACTCTCCAAGTGGCTGCAACGGCCGGGGCTGAGCCAAACCGAAGCCAGAAGCCCAGAGCTTCTTCTGGGTCTCCCACATGGGTACAGGGGCCCAAGGACTTGGGCCATCCTCTGCTGCCTTCCCAGGTTGCATTAGCAGGGAGGTGGATTAGAAGTGGAACAGCTAGGATTTGAACCAGTGCCCATTTGGGATACTGGTATTGCAGGCAGTGGCTTTACCTGCAATATATACCACAATGCCAGCCACAGCCAATTACTTTTTTAACTTAATATGTTAACAAGGAAATTTCATGTATCATTCAATAAATGGAATACCACTAGTGACGCAAGTTCAAATTAGGCCCATACTGCTGGGTGCTGGACAGTCAATTCACCGACGCAAGGGCATGGGTTATGGAAGAGGGCGGAGTCTCGTGGGGAATGCCATCTCTTAGGTCCCAATCATGCCTTTCCCCGATTTCCAGGGAAGCAGGAGGACCTTAACAGGAGAAAGGGGAGGCTAGCGGGGAGTCAAGAGCAAAGGGGACAAAGGACAGGGCCAGCTGTTGCGGGCCTCCAGCCAGGTGAGAAAGGGCCACTCAGAGACACGACAGTGACCCTCCTCCCGCAGTCATCAGCCCAGTCCTCTGGTCATGCTGTCCGGGGTGGGTGAGGTCACTGTGCAACTTCCGCAGCCTTGTGCTTTTTTTTTTTTTTTTAAGGTTTAATTATTTGAAAGTCAAAGTTACAAAGAGAGGGAGAGACAGAAAGAGGATCTTCTATCTGCTGGTTCACTGCCCAGGTGGCTACAATGGCCAGGGCTGGGCCAGATGGAAGCCAGGAGCTTCTTCCAGGTCTCCCATGTGGGTACAGGGGCCACTTGGGCCATCCTCTGCTGCTTTCCCAGGTCCATTGGCAGGGAGCTGAATCAGAAATGGAGCAGCCGGGACTCGAACCGGCACTCATATGGAATGCTGGCATTGCAGGCAGCTTTACCTGATATGCCACAAGGCTGCCCCCTAGTTCCTGCTATTTGTAAGCAACCATTATTTACCTGTTGTATTGAGAATATACTCTAAAAGCAGTTAGCTTTTGTTCATCAGAGTGTAAAAAGGAAAGGAAAATGAATTAATTACAGTCATGCTTTTACTTCCCACAAATTGAAAATAACAACAAAAGTAAGCATAAGAAAACAATAAAGATAATTTTGCCTGGGTTGTTGCCTGCCAAGGCTCAGACCCTGAGGCCACTTCTCTGTTAAAACTGTGCACCAGGGTAGTTGTCTGGCACCACTGAAGATGCCCGCATCCATGTTGGAGCTCCTGTTTCTGAGCCGTCTTCCCACTGGGAGGCAGCAGGTGATGTTCAAGTACTTGGGTCCTCGCCACCCACATGGGAGACCCAGATTGAGCTCCAGGCCTCTGGCCTCAGCCAGGCCCAGCCCTGTTGTAGGCACATGGGGAGTGAACCATGGATAGAAGAGGTCTCTCTGCTTTTCAAATAAAATGAAAGTAAATCAAGAAATATTTTTTAAAAAATACCAGCCAGGGCCTGGCGTTTGTCACGGCAGTTAAAGTGCTGCTTGGGACACCTGTATCGGAGTACTTGGATTCAAGACCCAGCTCTGCTTCTGATTCCAGCCTCCTGCTAATGTGCACCCTCGATGGCTCAAGTACTTGGGTCCTTGTGAGAGACTAGGTTGAATCCGTTGTTCCAGCCTTTGGGCTCTCACAGGCATTTGAGGGGTGAACCAGCAAACGGAAGGTCTGTCTGTCTCTCCAGCCTTTCAAATAAATAAAATTTTTGTCAAAATGTGAAGCTATGAACCACCCAAGTGCTCCGTAGGAATGGAGACCTTGCGCAGTCAGGAAAGCTGGAAGCAGCCCAAGAAGGAAGTGAGTGTGTGGCCGAGCGCCTCACCCAGGATTTGTCTTCCTCACTGTGGTGACGCTCAGATGGGCCGAATGCTGCGGGGGTCTCTGAGGCCGCCTCAGCAGGGGTGGGTGATAGCAGGGGCCCCTCCAGGGTCACAGGCCCCCTGCCTGCTCCCTCCTCTGCCAGGGCACTGTGTAGACCAGCCAGACACCGGCCTGTGCCATGAGAGCATCCCCCGCTGGTACTACAACCCCTTCACCGAACGCTGCGACCGCTTCACCTATGGTGGTTGCTATGGCAACAAGAACAACTTTGAGGACGAGCAGCAGTGCCTGGAGTCCTGTCGTGGCATCTCCAGTGAGTGGGGCAGGGGCCAAGCTGGGGAGGGGAGTGGCTCAGTCCCAGGGCTTCCATCCTGGAGTGTGGGTGGGAGAGGGTGGCGGGGAGCGGCCGGGGAGCAGCCAGGGCTCAGAGCCCTTGGTGCTGAGTGCTGTCTCCCCCCATCCTTTGGCAGAGAAGGACGTGTTCGGTCTGCGGCGGGAAAGCGCCGTTCCCAGTGTAGGTAAGTCCCCGATCAGTTGCATCACTGAGGTTGACGTATAGGCGTCCGCTCTAGGGATCACCTCCATGTGATTGGTTGTGGCTGCCCCCCTGTGTTGAGAAGGATTCTGAGTGACCCCCTCAGATGGTGGTGTCTGCCTCCAGCAAGGGAGGGAAGTACAGTACAGTACAGTAATGCCCTGTGCTGCGGTGAGACTCACGGGCCTTCCCGAGCTACCTGCAAGCAGAGCCACGTGGAGCCGAGGCCACCAGTGCCCCCCTGGGCTCCCCATGCAGCTGCTGAGCTGCACACAAGCTGGGGCCGTGTCCTTCCACACCTGGCACGTCTGACTCCGCCCCTTGCTGAGAGCCCCTCCTCGGCCCCTCCCCCCAGGCTCCGTGGAGGTGGCCATTGCCGTGCTCCTGGCCATCTGCATCGTGGTGGTGGTGGCCATCCTGGGTTACTGCTTCTTCAAGAACCAGAGGAAGGGCTTCCACAGACACCGCCGCCACCCGCCGCCCACCCCCGCCAGCTCCACCGTCTCCACCACCGAGGACACGGAGCACCTGGTCTACAACCACACGACCCGGCCCCTGTGAGCCCGGGGCGCTCGCCAGCTCTCACCTGGCCCTGCCTCCTGCTTGCCGAGGCGGAGCCTGGGCCGGGGACAACTTTGGGGCCAGGCTCATCCTGCCTGTTTCCCAGGCCCGCTGTGCCTCAGCCACCAGGGCTCCTGCCCCTGTGGGAAGAGTCCCAGCTGAGCCTAAGCCAGTTAAAGCCTAGGGCACCGGCGGAAGCGAAAACCCTGGAGCCGGGGTGCTGTACGAACGTACGTACGTATGTACATGTGTGACCAGCCTGCCTTCGTGCCTGCCTGCCTGCCTGGGAGTTCAGAGGAGGCAGGAGTTGTGTTTCCTGTGCAACCTGCCTGCCCCCACCCTGAGGTTTTGGGAAGGGGCCTGGGATGGTATCAGACGCTGAATGCCCCATCCTGTCCTCCATAGCCGCTCCTTCCGCTCTGCCCAGCCCGGGGTCAGCAGGATGGGCTTCCCCAGACAGTTCATGCTGGCAAGAGTTGCTTTCAGTTTATTTAATGCTCTGGGGCTGGATGCAGAGGAGAGGAAACGCAAAGTGGCTATCCCCTCTTCCCCTCAACCAGCTTGGCCTGGCCCCCGGAGCCAGCAGCAGGAGCCCAGTGGTGGTGGTGGCCTGCAACTCCCGCCCCCCAGGGCACTCCACGTAACACTCCTACCCCCTCCGCAACCTCCTGCCGGCTTCAGGCCTCTCATCGAGCAATAAAGCTGTTTTGTGGGGTTTCTGCCTGTGTTCTGAGGGCCAGGAGAGGGACAGGTTGCAGGGGGGGAGATGGGACCGCCCTATCCAACCGGTTCAGGCTTCGGCCACCCTGTGGAGCAGGTTTTCCCACCTCTGCCGAAACCACCTGGGCCCTGAGGGTGGAGAGAAGTGCCAAGTTTGACCACTAGGGGGGAGGGGCGAGGGCCAGGGGAGCAGGGGCCTGGGAGGGCCTGGGTGCTGTATCTCTTCCTTTTCAGGAGCTGGCCACGCCTGCACTGCTGGGATAGCTGGGCGTTGGGGGAGGGGTGCACAGACTGGAACCCTGGCCCCTCCACCTGCAGGCACAGGTCATCGGCTACCTCCCCACCCAGCAACCATAGCCTTGGCTGCTTCCCAGGAATGCCGCCCTCCCTGGCTCTGACCTCCTGACTCCGCTCCAAACTGCCCCTTGCCTGTCTTCAAGCCACCTCCTGCTGTCAAAAACAGCCCTTTCATTTGTTCCTTCATTTCTTCTGCACACTACTGTGCCAAGCACTGCTGATCGCTAAGAATGTGGTGCAGTCCAGGTAAGCACACAGGAAGCACTATTTCAGGGCTTTACCCATCTCAAACTGTTGGCTCAGAGACAACCCAGTGATGGAGGTATCATTATGCACATTTTACAGGTGAGGAACCTGGTGTGGTCAAGGTGAATTGCCAAGGTCCTCGTGCCAGTGTGGGAGGACTGGGCACAGCCCTAACATGGTGACTCCAAAGTCTAGGCTTATGGGGGAGGTCGGGGCTGGTTTTTGTTTTTATTTTAAGATTTATTTATTTATTTGAAAGGTAGAGTTACAGAGAGAGGAGAGAGAGAGATCCGCCATCCACTGGTTCAGGCTGAAGCTAGGAGTCCTGAGCTCTGTCCGGGTCTCACAGATGGGTGACAGGGGCTCAAGTACTTGGGCCGCCTTCTGCTGCCTTCCCAGGTACATCAGCAGGGAGCTGGACAGGAAGCGGGGCAGCCGGGACTCCTGCTATCCCAGCAGTGCAGGCGTGGCCAGCTCCTGAACAGGCGCTCGCATGGGATGCTGGCATTGCAGGCTGCAGTTTGACTCCCTGCAGCACAGCACGACCCCTGGGAGCTGCTTTCAAGCCCCAGAGGGACCACCAGCATGCATGACCAGATAGGAAGTCGCAGGGGACAGTTCCATGAGTCCCCAGCTCCACACACACCTCCAAGGCAAGCCCCAGGCCCGGGAGCCACCTTCACAGCCTGCTAGGGTGGGCCTCCTTCCCCTGGGTAACACTTTATGTCTGTACCCGCTGTGCTGTCAGCCTGGACCACCCCTCAGCTTTCTCATCCCTCAGCCCAAGCTCAAAGCCTGCGGGAGCACCCAGGTGGTGGGCACTCCCTGCTCCTGGGGCTGCTCCCAGGACCCGGAGCACCGAGCACCCCTTCTTGTGCTCCTGTGTCTGGTCAGCAGCCGGCAGGTGGAAACTTAGTCATCTGGGCCCCCAGCACATCGCTCCTGCTGTGACCTTGGTGAATGGTAGTTAATAAGATGGCAGGGGCGGGGCTCGCTCCCTTTGTTCCATTTTGCAGAGCACTGCTTTTCCCCTTCTGAGTCCCTGCGTTGCCTGTCACTCATCCATCCTTTGAGACTGCATTCCTCCTCCACTCCCCATGACCCGTTGGTTTTTCTAGGCAGGCTGCAGGGCTGGAGTGATGAATAACTACTCTATCCCAGAGCCTCAGACAGCAACCGGTGTAGAGCAAGTGCTTGGCAGGTGTTTGTTGGCCTGAAGTAAGAATGCTTTCAGGGAGGGGTGGAGATCAAGCAAGGTGATGCCGGGCAAAGCACCATCCCTGGTAACAGCTGCAGGGCTGTGGGCGGGGCACAGCAGCGTCAGGGCTGGCAGCAGGGGTGGGACCTTGCTGCTGCCGCTAGGGGGCACTCTCACCACTGCTGGGCGCGATGCTGTGTCTGCTGCCAGGGTTTATTTAAGGGGAGTGCAGTTTCAGGTAGGTGGCAGGTGTGGAGCAATGAGTGCCCAGACGCAGCCTTTGTTTTCCTGGAGCTTACACTCTGCAGCACAGGCAGCATGGATGTAAACACTAACTAAACCACCCACACACACACACTGCTCCTGGCTCTGTGACTTCCCCAGCCATTCTCTGCTCCATCCCCACCCAAAGGACCCTCAGACCTTTCTTGCCTGCCCTCCTTCCTGCTTTGCACAGGTAGTCGCCTCCACTTCGGATGTCACTTTGCCCCCCTGGAAAGCTCCCACATCCCACACGACCCAGCTCAAAAAGCTTCCCCTGGCTCTCCAGGCCAAGGTCATTGCTGTTCACTCTTGCATGGGGTACGCCCTTCTGCTGCACATCACCGTGTTAGCCTGTCTGCCCTCACCCGCACAGGACTCCTCAGGTGGGGACCAGGTCCCATTCTTCCCGGATTTCCCCCTGCTAGGCCCTGCCTGTGGATACTGGGTACAGAGGGAATGGCTGTTGGCCTGAGGCAGAGGCTGATCAGACCCCGGGGATTAAGAAGGTTGAGAAGTGGCCTCACGGAGGAACAAGGGTCTCAAAGAGGTGTTTGGAAACCCATGTTCACAACAGCATTGTTCATAGCAGCCAAAAACGTGGAAGCAGTGCAAGCGCCCACTGACAGATGACCGGATCAGCAACACGGAGTACTACAGAGAACTGCTACTGAGCCTTAAAAGAAGGACACGGGTGAAACTTGAGGACATTATGCTAAGTGAAATAAACTTATCACACAGACAGAAAAACCAATGCTGCATAAATCATTCATGGGAGGTACATCATAGAACTGGGGTGGTATTAGCTGAGAGGTTAAGAAGCCAGTTACGATTCCTGCCCGTCGCAGGGGAAGTACCTGGGTTCCATACTGGGCTCTGGCTCTCAGTTCCAGCCTTCTGCTTATGCAGACCCTGGGGTGCAGTGCTGATGGCTGAGGTAGTTGGGTTCCTGCCACCTACATGGGAGACCTGGATTGAGATCCTGTTTCCTGGCTTCTTACAGGAATTTGGGGAGTGAGCCAGCAGATGGAAGCTCGCTCGCTCGCTCGCTCTGTCGCTCTGCCTCTCAAACAAAACAGAGAACAAAAAACACTGGTTGGTTTCAGGCAAGGGAGCAGTGGGGAGTTACTTAATGGGTTTAGTGCTTCAGTTTTGCAAGATGATGAGAGTTCTGGACATGGATGGTGGTGATGGTGGCACAATAGTATGAATGTCCTTAATGCCACTTAAAATAGCTAATGCTATTACCCCTTTGTTAATGAGCAGGTTAACACAATTTTTTTAAATGGGGCAAAATTGAGATGAGCAGGTGGGTATGGATGTCTGTGAGGGTGTTCCTGGCAGGAACACAGTCTTAGCAAAAGTGAAGGTCATGGGGTTCTTTGTTCAGGGTCAGCAAACTGTCCCGAAGCAGTGAGAGGGGAAGCTGGGAGGCGGGGGGCTCGAGGCCAGCTTGGGGCTCAAGGCAGGGAAGGAGTAAGCCAAGCTTTAAGAAGGGCCAGGCAGCTCTCTGCTGTGGCCCGGGAGTGCAGTGGAGGATGGCCCAAGTGCTTGGGCCCTGCACCCCATGGGAGACCAGGAGAAGCACCTGGCTCCTGGCTTCGCATCAGCATGGCGCGCCGGCCGCCACGCGCCGGCCACGGCGGCCATTGGAGGGCGAACCAACGGCAAAGGAAGACCTTTCTCTCTGTCTCTCTCTCTCTCTCACTGTCCACTCTGCCTGTCCAAAAAGAAAAAGGGGGGGCAGGTCAGCAGAGATGACAGCACAGAGACAGGGAGGGGAGGAGGAAAGACCAAGTCACTGAGGTGAGGAGACGTGTGGAGTGCAGAGCAGCTGGGCGGTAAAACCAGGTGCTGGGTGGCACACGGCAGCCTGAAGTCATGGTTTGGCCCAAAGGGACTTAATTCACTTAGTGGCCCACGTTTAAAGAGTCAGGGAGGCGGCCAGTGCTGTGGTGCAGCATGTTAAGCCACTGCCTGCAGTGCCAGCATCCCATTTGGGCACTGGTTTGAGTTCCAGCTGCTCCACTTCTGACCCAGCTCTCTGCTGTGGCCTGGGAAAGCAGTAGAAGATGGCCAAGTCCTTGGGCCCCTGCACCCATGTGGGAGACCTGGAAGAAGCTCCTGGCTCCCGGCTTCAGACTAGCGTAGCTCCGGCCATTTAGGGAGTGAACCAGTGGATGGAAGACCTTTCTCTCTGTCTGTCTCTGCCTCTCTGTAGCTCTGCCTTCAAATAAGTAAATAAATCTTTATATTAAAAAAAAAGTCATGGATTTGCATTTTAAAAAAAGGCAAAAAAACAAACAAACAAACAAACAAACAAAAAAAAACTTCCCGTTCCTAACTTCTTGCAAACACCTGGCAAGCCCGGGGCCCCTATTCCACGATGATCCAGGCGCTGAGTTTGGCGTCCTCCTCAGCCGGCAGGTGCCCCCCACCCAGCCCGCCCATGCCAGGGTTGGTGCTTGCCTCGGACCTCTGGGTATTCAACTTTGTACCCCCATCATCTTTTCTCTTGTAACCCATCCTGCCTTACTCATATCAGGGAGTTGTCTCCAAAAGCTATCAATGCCAATAGTACAGATAAACACCGACAAACACCGGGTTGTTTCTCCCAACCCATCCCTGCCTGCTTAAACAAACAGCCCTGAATGAGGAGTCCAGGGCGCAGGACCACTCCCTTCCCCACCCAGCTGCAGTGGGACTCCAACCTGGGCAGCCGCTGGTAGGCTCCCTGGAGATGGGTTGCTGCCAGCATCCCTGCCCAGAAGTGCGACCTCAGCTGGGGGTGCCTACCGCTCCCAAGCTCTCCTCTTGGCCAGCTCGGCCAGCTCGCCACTTCCTCCTGCCCTGCAGCACCTCTGGGGGTTGCAGAGCCCAGAACCAGGAAGACTGAGAAAGCAGACTGGGAAAGAAAGAGGCCTCTTATTGTGGTGTAAAAAGGTGGGGGAGAGGCAGAACATTAACATGAAGAAAAACAAATTACAAAACCCAAAAAGGCATATTTACCCAACTGCCCACAAGGTTCTCTCCCATTGATAAAGTTACAGTTTTTATTTTCTTCTTTATGTAAATCTGCATTTTCTTCTTGTTCTACAATGACTAGCCATTGCTTTTGTAATAAGAAAAAGTATTCAGCCGGCGCCGCGGCTCACTAGGCTAATCCTCCACCTGCAGCGCCAGCACCCTGGGTTCTAGTACCAGCTGGGGCCCTGGATTCTGTCCTGGTTGCTCCTCTTCCAGTCCAGCTCTCTGCTGTGGCCCGGGAAGGCAGTGGAGGATGACCCAAGTGCTTGGGCCGTGCACCTGCATGGGAGACCAGGAGGAAGCACCTGGCTCCTGGCTTCGGATCGGCGCAGCGCGCCGGCTGTGGCGGCCATCTGGGGGGTGAACCAACGGAAAAGGAAGACCTTTCTCTCTGTCTCTTTCTCTCTCTAACTGCCTGTCAAAAAAAGTATTCATATATAAAAATGTATATGTAAATATGTATATTATATATAATAAGCATATATACATTTAAGGAAACAATCAAGCCACAAAGCTCTGAGCTGGGGCACAGACAGTGGGGTGGGGGTTGTGGAGAGGAAGGCACAGCCCTGGACACTAGGGGAAGGCACACTTCTGAGACTTGGTGAGGCCAAGTACGCCAAGGGCCAGCATGAGTCAGCACAGCCTGTGGGCTTCTGTCCCGGGAAGCAAAGCCACCAACCGAAACACCAGGGAGGGTGTGGTTTCGGGAGAAGCAGGTAGAAGGTGAGGGGCAGACTGGGCTGACTGATGGATGGATAGATTACCAGTTCCTTACCTTTTGGTGGCTTATGGGAAGGATTTAAGGGAGCTTAAAAGGGCCATAAATTATGAGATACCATGGACATAAAATGTGAACAAGTTTTTTTAAACAAGATGGGACATAAAATAAGATGGTGAGTGGGGTGAAAACCTAGACATTTTTAAAAATTATTTGAAAGGCATGGAGACAGAGAGAGAGAAAGCCAGTAGAGGGAGAGACCCCATCCACTGGCTCACTCCCCAAAGCCAGGAGCCAGGCACTCAATCCAGGTCTCCCATGTTGGTGGCAGGAACCTAATTACTGGAGCCACCACCACAGAAGGCTGGAGTCAGGAACCAGGGCTGGTATTGAACCCAGGTAGGCAGCTGTGGGCCGTGGGCATCTTACCCACTGGTTAAATGCTCACCCCAAACCTGTGAGTTTTGCAGTCCTTGGGCCCTACAGGTGCATCCTGGGTGGGTGGGGGTGCACATTCTACACTTTGCAGAGGCAATGGGGCTCCTGGATTTGGAGCGAGGCCATGGGTGGACGAGGTGACCATGCAAGCCAGTGGGCAGACTGACAGAAGGCGGCTGCGAGCAGGTGAGACCGGCACCTTGGGAGCGAAGAGGACACAGCGGGAGCTGCAGGGGGACAGGGCTGCAAACCCTGCCAGACCAGGGGCATGCCGGCTCGGAGAGAGCACAGCATTGGCAGATGGACAGGGCGCAAACCTATGCAGAGTGCAGAGTCGGGGTGGAGGCCGTTGTTAGGTGTAGAGGGAACCGACAGAAGAGCCCTGGCCCTCGCCACAGACGACAGTGGGCGAGGAGAGCGGCTGCTGGGCCTTAGGCTGTGGGGGAAGCCAGGAAGGAGCGAGAGGCTGCAGCATGAGACAGAGTCAGACACTGAGTGTTCGGGATGCCCGCACCCCTTATAGACGCCTGGGTTCCAGTGCCAGCACAGCTCCCAGTGCAGCCTCCCGAGAACGTGCACCCTAGGGGACAACAAGTACTCGGCCACCCACGGGGACACCCAGATGGAGTTCCCAGCTCCTGGCTTCTGCTGGACCAAGCCTGGCTGTCATGGGCATTTGGGGAGAGAGCCAGCCAAGGGATGCTCTCTCTCTCTTCCTCACCCTCTTTCCCTCTCTCTCTCTGCCTTTCAAATAAACATAAATTTTTAGAAAAATTTAAAACACAAAAAACTAATGGAATAAAGGATGCCCCGCTGAGCCTGGAGCTCCCTGGGAGCTGTGTCCCCACAGGGCTCTCTCTGAACCACTGGCCCTCATCAGCAGGATCCCCTTGGCAGCGAGTCATGGCCTTGGGTTAACCGGGCTGACCAAAGAGGGGGCTCATCATGCTTTATAAAGCATAAAAGTGCTGGACTCAATGACAAGAACATTTTTATTTATATATATATATTTATTTATTTATTTCCATCTGCTGGTTTACTCCCCAGATGGCCACAAAGCCAGGGTGGGCCAGGCCTGGAGCCTGGAACTCCTTCTGGGTCTCTCATGTGGGCAGCAGGGGCCCAAGCACTTGGGCCATCCTCTGCTATCTTCCCTGGTGCGTCAGCAGGGAGCTGGGTTGGAAGTGGAGCAGCCGGGACTTGAAGCAGTGCTCCACAGGGGATGCCGTGTGTGAGAAGGAAACAGGTTACACACACCTGAAGGTCCTTAAGCAAACAGGACATTAGTGACCAAAACAGTTGAAGCCAGCGCCAGGAAGATTGTAACCCTGTAGTTACTCAGCCAGTGAGGACCCGGGGGGAAGGGACCTGCGTGCTAGGAAATAAATGGTTTGCTGTCAAGGACCCCAGGTTGTGCTGGCCCCCCAGGCGCCGGGCCTGCAAGATTGGTTAACAAAGTCTCGCTTTCGCTGAACTTCTGAGTCTCGGTCCACCCTTCGAGAGGACAGGTGAGGCTGATTCTCACACCACAGACACAGGCAGCTGTGCCACAATGCAGGGCCGACAAGATCCTTTCTGTCCCCAGATCACGAGGTTGACTCAGATTACAGGCTGGGGGGGAGGGAGCCGCCAGAGCCTGAGGCGCGGAGGCCCAGAGCGGGGCTGTGACTTGCCCAAGGTCACCCAGCCAGTGGCTGGGGACACAGCCAGGCCAGGAAGCCGGCATTTCTGAGCCCAGACTCTGTGCTCAACAAGTCTCACCTGCTCCACACCACTGGGTTCCTGGCTTTGCTTTCTGTCCTTTCTCTGGAAATGGGACAAAGGCTTCGTGAGCCAAGAAGCTGTCAGGGCTGGTCCCGAGCCCCAGGAGTCTGGGAACCGAGGGCCCACACCCAGGTAAACACAGGCCGGCACGGAGCCCTCTCTTGGCTCTGAGAGCTTCCTGCATCAGTTCCCAGCTGCTTGTTATCTTGCTCATCCCTGAAGTCCCCTGGGAGTCAGGGAGGGGCGGAGCCTATCAGCTCCACTTCTCAACCTGGGAGCCGCTCAGACAGGGAGGAAAGCAGTAATTTGCCCAGAGTCACCGAGCAGGTCAGGATGGGGCTGGAACGGGAGGCTGAGTCTCCAAGGCCCCATGGGACGGGGAGTGGAGCCGCGGAGCACTCGGCCTGCTGGCCAGGGTTGGGGGACAGAAATAAACATACCCAGTCTCAGGAATGAGGAGAGAAGCCATCTCTGCTGGCTGGCACGGGGCACTGGGGTGGCAGGCATGGCCAGAACACAGGCCCGGAGGAGGAAGTGCCCTGGTGGGCTCTGTGCTCTTCTGCCAGCTCCCTCCGGCCACACCTGTGCCCTCACTGCCAACGCCATGGTCTAAACATCTGGTGAGGGAGGCCCGTTATACAGGTAGGGGTCCTGGAGGCTGCAGGGCTGGGGACAATGACTGGGCCCACCTTCCCGAGGGGTTACAGGCCGTGGGACCACAAGCTCGCTTTGATAACGGAGCGCCGGCTCAGTCTGGGAAACATCCAGGGGCCGCCGATGAAGTCCACCATCGTCCCAGTTATGGGGCCAATCCTTCAGGCTCCGTTAGGGGACCCCACAAGGAGGGGCCCCACCCTCCACAGCCTAGGATAACCGTGGGCCCACAGACGAACCGCCAGCCCGGGCACATGGACACGACTGGGTGCAGCCCACCCCTCCTTGCCACATCTCCCGCCTTCCTCCTAAGAGAGCCATTTCTGCAGGCAGACTCCCCCCCCCCCCCCCACACACACACAACATGGACCAGTGGGAAGACACCCAGAACAGGGTAACAGGGTCAGGAAACCCGGGACCCAGGGTTTGGTCACGTGGCTCTGGGTTTCAGTCTCAGTGTCTGAAAACTGGCGCTCACCCAACCACTGGCCCTAGTGTGCATTCGGGATGGAAGACAGCCATGGGGGTCGAGGGCTGCCAAAGAAAGCAGCGCTGGCCGGGCCCCGCGGTCGCCACGCGGTGACTAATGCGGCCCCTCCGCTGGGTTCCGCTCACCGGGGGACCTGGCGCAGGCCCAAGCAGGACGCTGACTGCGCAGCCCTGCTGGGAGCGGGTTTCCTGGCAGCAGGCGCAGGGGGCAGGTCTGACCTGTGCTCTGCGGTTACCGCCTGGGGGCTGGGCTGGTTGCAAAAGGGGCCGGTGCTCCTGACGCAGTCTACTCTCGGTCTGCTCGCTCACCGGCTGGTTCCCAGGAGAACGGGAGCTCAGCTCGGGGAGGGTGTGGCACCTCTGCCCTGGGCACAACTCTGCTCCCCACGGATCGCAAGGCCACAGTTCCGGCAGGTGTGCGGGCCCAGCGCGCATGCCCAGCACCCAGCTGCGCCTGGGGAGAGACGCCCACGTGGATCCGCACAGAACTAAGCAAGGCACCCCCAGACCCATAAACACACGGCGTCCCCGAGACCGACTCCACGCTCAGGTGCGCAGACACACACTCCTCAGGGAGGGCGGGCTGTGAACACACAGACACCCACAGTCCAGCCACAGCCACACAGACTATGGAATTATTCAGAGTTTTGCCCAAAGACAACACTCACCTTAAATAGGCAAGAGCGAAAGCAGGGCGACAGGAAGCAGCGTGGACGCCAACAGATGCTCACCGTGTCATCGCCTAGTATTTATTGAACACCCACCAGTCAGGCCCAGAGTCATGCACACAGAAACCCAGCACCCTCGGAAGAGTTGCTGGCCATCATATCGGGCCCAGTCTCCAAACCTTCTGCAACTGCACATGTGTCACTCATAATAATAATAAAAAATGGATAACAACCTAAAGGCCCCCCAATGCAGATCCAGCTAAAGAAAGCAAGGTTGGTGTGAAATATTGAGCAAAAACATATGTAGGTAGTCTCATTTCCAGACTTTACAATGAAATGAAAGAGCACAACATTCTAAATGAAAAAATATGTATAAAATTGTATCTGCAGCATGATCACAAAAAAATGTTAAAATACATATGCATAGGGCTGGCATCGCAGCACAGCAGGTTGAGCCACCACCTGCATTGCAGACATCCCATATGGGTGCAGGTTTGAGGTTCGGCTGCTCCACTTCCCATCCAGATCCCTGCTAATGCACCTGGGAAAGCAGCTGAAGATGGCTCAAGTGCCTGGGCCCCTGACACCCATGGGGGAGACCTGGATGGTGTTCAGGGCTCTGGGCTTCAGCCTGGCCCAGCCCCAGCCCCAGCCCCAGCCCCAGCCCAGCCCCAGCTATTGTAACCATTTGGGGAGTGAACCAGCAAGTTTTCTCCCTCTCTCTCTTTCTCTCTCTCCCCCCACCCTGCCACCATCTGCCTTTCAAATAAATTTTTTTAATTAAAAAAAAACATTGATTTAAGGACATAAGTAAGTAAACACAAATTTATCCAATGAACATAATAGTCCTTTAAATATAGACTTGAGAGTAGAGAATGAAGGGGAAATGAGACAAAGGAGAGTCAGAGAGAGAAATCAAAGCACCCCCTAGAAGTAGAGTGTGAGCATATTAGTGGGGAGGCAGAGAGAGCCGGGGGTCTGGAAGCCGAGGTCACCCTCCCTGGCCCTGCCCAGGCTCTGGCCGTGAGCCTCAGCGTGTTTCACCGCCCCCCAGGGCTCACGGGCTTTCACCCCTCAGCAGACCTGGGCTGAGGGCAAGACCCCATGGGAGCATAAAAGCGTGTGCGGGGCTTCCTCTGGCTCTCCACGCAGCTGGGGAGCTGCAGCTCAAGTCTGCAGCAAAGCTCAGTGCCCTCGGTGTGCCCAGGGAGGTGTCGGGAGGCAGGCAGGAGACACAGGATGTCTGGGAGTGAGGGGGGGATCTGGGTCCTGGTGGGGGGGTTAGCTGGAGAAAGCCCAGCCCAGTCAGGGGGCCAGGAGATAACTGGGGGATAAGCCGGCGGGTGGTAGATGGGGACGGACGGACGGAGGGAGCTGCTGCGGGCTGCTGTCAGACGTGAGGCCTTCATTGCTAGGAGCTGAGAGCCAGAGATGGCCTGGAGCTACAAGGTGTCAGAGGGAGAGCAGCTGCACAGGACGGGTGGCAGTGGGCAGCCACAGCGGCAGGACGCAGGCCAAGGCTGTGGCGGCCTCACCAGGCTCGAAGACCCAGCAGGACAGCTTTCCCTTTGGGTGCCACGGATGTGCGGGGACCATGAGGGAATGGAGAGGGATGGCAGGAGGGGAGCCCGAGACCACCTGAGTAGGCTTCTGTGGCCCTCCCTGCGGTACCTCCCAGGCCCTGGGCAGTTTAAAAACTCCCTAATCCACTCAGAGTCCTGAGTCTCACTCTGCAAACCAGGAAACTGAGGCACAAAGAAGGGAACTGATTTGCCTGAGGTCATGGCTGGTGTCAGGTCCTGAACTTGAAGCTGGGGTCTCTGCTCCTGAAGGGAATGTGTCAGCCTGGGCTCTCACTGAGAGGCCTCCAGACCCAGCCATCCCGGGCCAGCAGCACGGGCACAACAGGAGGCAAGGTGGCTGGAGCTCTGCGGGGCAGGCCCTGGCGGGGCAGGATGTGGGCTTGAGTAAAACCAAACTTGGGATTATCAGAGGTTTCACTTGGCTACAGTTTCTGTCCCTCAGCCATGCTTTTTCACACACACATTCACCCAGCAGAGGGAGCTAGGCCCGGCAGACTGGCATGGGTGTGAGCGCCCACCTCAGCAGGTATCCAGGTGTGCCTCAGAAATATCTCTACAGGAATAACACCACGCCAAGCACCCTTACAACCTCTTGGTACTAACACCTCACGTGGGATACCACCCTTGTTCTCTGAGCCTAGTTCCTTGTAAGTCTGTGTTTGGCTTTGTTCTCCCCAACATGCCCTTTAAAAACCCTTCCAGCTCCAACTCCAGGCAGTGTTCTCTGGATATCTGCCCCTCGTACCCGCAGAGAGAACACTTTCGTATAGGCCCTTCAACACCGACCCTTCCATGGGTCCTGACCTGCCAGAGAGGAACACCTGGGCCAGCGGTTGAGGTTTAAGGCTGTACAGGGTTCCCTTCATGTTCAAGTTAAGAACTGGAGGGAGGGTCCTCCACCCTGAGCCCCTGCGCCCCATGCACTGTCAGAAGGATCGGAGCAGGTTAGAAGGCTTGGGATTGCCCCAGCTGAGCGCTGTGCTCTAGCTAGGAGACAGAGAGCGAAGGGTGCCCCACCCACCTGGTGAGGTCATGGGAAAGCAGCTCTGGCACTGACACCTGGGGAAACCCGTTTCCAGGCTGCTTCCCACGCTAGCTGTCCTGGGAACCAGCTAAGCCCCAAGCAGGGAGCCCCACACCTGCCCCCCGCCAAGTGCAGTTCCCAGCACACTGTCCCTCCTGGGCCAGGCCCCACCCTTCAACCTAGCCTCAGTCCTTTGGTGCCCAATCCATCTGACCAGGGCCCTGGGCCTTGGCGAGGGACATGCGGGAGCGAACGGTCCAGCAATCCAGGAAAGGACAGAGACAGCAGCTTCAGAAACTTAAGGTTTTATTTGCATCCTCTGCACTGCTCTACCTCCTAGGCTGTGACCTTAGGGAAAGGGATGACCCCAAACCCTTCCTCCTTCAGGCTCTAATTGGCAGCTCCTCCCCCTCCCTTCGCTGGGCCTTGACTCTCACTTCCTGCCCCGCTCCTGGCCCAGCCAGTTCGGGCAGTGCCTGGGGAGCCCTGAGACCCAGTTCTTCCCAGGGCCCAGCCCCGCCCTCCCTGGCCTTGCAGGCTGAGGGCAGCACGGGTGTCAGCAGCTCCTCGCAGCCCCGCTCCCCTGCTCTGCTCCTCGCCTTCCTCCTCCCGAGCCCAGCCCTCAGCTGAGCCTCCAGTCCCACACTCCCAGGCTTCACCTGCTTCTCCCTCTCTCAACCTCTCACTGGCCTCCGCCTTACCCATGCCATCCCTGCCTGTCTCCTGCCATGGCTGGCCACCTTCCAGCCCACCGGGACTCCTGCTGCCCATGGGCCGAGAAGGCTGACCTGCAGGCCCATGACACAAAACTGGGAACTGGGTCCCAAACGGCTCAGGGGTGACTGACACTGTTGGGACGACCCCATCAGAAATCAAAGTGCTAGATTTTGCTCTGTGAGCCTTGACCAAAGAAATCCAAACCGGAGCCTTCCCTGCTCCGGGCCCTGGGCTCCCCCTGGCTTATCAGAGTGGGCAGTTAGAGGCCCATGTCCCCACAGTGCACACAGGGGAACTGTGCCCCCACCCGGGGCGGCCAGGCCCCACGAGGCCCCACGCCCCATGTTCCAGGAGTCTCTGGCCCCCACCCCATCCGTCGACCGCCGCTTCTCAAACAAAGCAGAAGAACTTCTTCCAGCGGCAGCGGGACAGGGTGCGCACACCTTTGGCGTTGAGCTTCTTCTCCAGCCGGGCCTTGTGCTCGATGGCGCTCAGAATGGCCGAGTCGAACACCTCCTTCAGGTTCTTCTGCGTCAAGGCCGAGCACTCGAGGTAGCAGCAGGCCCGGATCTTCTCTGCCAGACCCTGGGCCTGCGGCTGCGGCACCGGGCCCTCCCGGCCGCCTTGGTCCAGCTCAATCAGTACATTGACATCGTCCCTCAGGTCGGCCTGGGTGCCCACCAGCAGCACCGGCGCCTGCGGGTTGTGGGTGCGGATCTCGGGCAGCCATTTCTCTGTGATGTTCTGGAAGGAGCTGGGCTGCACCACGCTGAAACACGCCAGGAAGACATCGGTGTCCGGGTAGCAGAGGGAACGCAGCCGGTCGAAGTCCTCCTGCGGTGGCAAGGCCAGGCAGGGCGTTAGTGGGTTAACTCCCCGCCACACACAACAGGAATCCGCTTCTCCTCTGGGGCCCAAGACCTGCGACTCCAGGAGACCAAGGCCTCCTCCAACAGCCCACCTCTCCCCCAGCCCTCCCCCCTCTCCCCACCCCACCCCTCTGCCGCGCCCAGCTTCTCACCTGTCCCGCTGTGTCCCAGAGCTCAATGCGCACCGGGGCGCCATCCACCAGGACTTGCACTGCAGGGGCGGGGCGGGGAAAGCCCGAGTTAGGAAGAGCGCCCTCGGCCCCACCAGGCCTCACGAGCGCCACCTCGGGGCCCGCTCTCCGCCGGCTCCCCGGGATGCCCCCCCCCCCCCCGCGTCCTCCCGCCGCGACGACCCCACCCCGAGCCGCGCGGTCCCAGGGACGTTGAACGTACCGGAGAAGGTGTCCAGCGCCGTGGGTCGGTAGCGCGCGGGGTACCCATTGCAGGTGTAGCTGACAATGAGGCTGCTCTTGCCCACCGCGCCGTCGCCCACCAGCACGCACTTGATGCCCAGCTCCGGGGGCGCGCTGCGCCGCCGCGGAGGAGGGGTCGGGGCCCGGAGAGGGGGCGGCTCGGCCTCGCTCAGCTCCCGCGGCGGCATGGCCCGCTCCGGGGGCAGCAGAGGGGCCAGCCCGGGACCAGGCTCCGCAGCACTCAGGGAAGCAGATTCCACGGGCTGCCTCCGACCGACAGAGTGCCGGCAGCGCTCGCCCGCCCGGCGCTACCCGCGGGTATATATAGCGCCCCGCCCCCTCATTTGCATGTCCCGAGCGGCCCCGGGCGCCGCCCACCGGCCGGGACCTCCCTCGGCTGCGGAGCGGAGGAGGCCGGGCGGGAGGTGGCGAGGCAGCGGGTGGCTGCGAAGACAAAGCCTTGCCACCCAACACACCGAGCTCCAGGTACCATGCCGGAGGTGGACATCCAGGATTTATTGTTTGGAGGAGGGGCGACATTGCAGAACACATAAATTCTGCCTGTTCAAATTAAACAAACGCTCGAACTGAACCTTTTCCAAGTTAACACAAAAATCCATACCTATGTCTGAACAAGTGTTTAAAAGTCAGGATGGTGATTTTATGAAAGAAGAATGCGTTAGAACACACGGACGGCAGAGGCGCACAGACGCTCCAGCAGGCGACAATGGCCGGTGCTCGCTGTGGCGGAGGAGCTGTGGCTGGAGCCTGCCGGAGCGCAGGCCTCAGCACTCCCGCTCCGCTCAGCAGCAGAAGGCCGGCTGGAAGGATGTTCCAAGGACAGTCCCCGGCTCGCATGCTTTCTAACTTGGCACTACTATCTTCATCACCATCTCAAGTGCATAATAACCACCTGTGCACGCAGGTGATGCTCTTCGGGGCCACCCACTGGCCTTGCCCTGGAAGGAGTCTGCACACCGACAGGTCTCCCAGGTAACCCTGGAAAGGTCACCCAGAGAGCAAGCCACGACGCTCATTTTGGCTCTTGATTGCGGCCACACCAGTGACACCAGGCCCAGAACGCTTTCCCTGGTCCCCAGGCTGTCTGCCTCAGCCATGGGACATCACTGGAGTGTCTCACCCAGGGAGTCAGCCATGGAGAGTTGGGGGGGGGGGGGACAGGAGGAGAGACAACGAATATAAGGAAAAGAGCCAGTCTCATTTTTGAGAGTTGGTAGTATAAAAATCCACGATCCAAATATCTGCATCTTTTGGAAAATACCTGAAAAGCCCTGTTCTTTACTTTCCTGCCTTGTCTTTGCTTTCTTCCCCTTCTCTCTCGTTCTTTTCTCCCCTCTGTCTTCTTTCTTTCTCTTTTCTCTCTCTTTTTCTTTATTATTATTATTATTATTATTATTATTGAGTCCAAATGAGAAGACAGCAGCTAGAAAGTAGATGACTTAGCTGTTAAAATCTTAGCTTTGGGGAACTGGTAGGATCCCCACTACCCACGTCCACATCCACATGCCTTGTGTCTGCACACGTGGGGAGGCCAATCATTCCTAACTGAAGCCCCAGGCCTTTAGGACTTCTCAGACACAGCCACGTGTGTTTCTTCATCTGATGAGTAAGAGGGGCCTGAAGTGTTGTCCTCCCATCCTGCCCAGATGTATCCTGCCCAGAACATCCAAAAGTTGTTCCTTCTGCTCTCCTGGAAAGGGAGAGGGATTAAAAAAAATTTATTTATTTATTTGAAAGAGTTACAGAGAGAGAGAGAGAGAGAGAGAGGTCTTCCATCCGCTGGTTCACTCCCCAGTTGGCTGCAACTGCCGGATCCGAAGCCAGGAGCCAGGAGCTTCTTCCGGGTCTCCCACGTGCGTGCAGGGGCCCAAGGACTCGGGCCATCTTCCACTGCTTTCCCAGGCCATAGCAGAGAGCTGGATCGGAAGAGGAGCAGCCGAGACTCGAACCAGCGCCCTTATGGGATGCCGGCACTGCAGGGGGTGGCTTTACCCGCTACGCCACAGCTTCGGCCCAGGAAGAGAAATTTCAAAGACCTGGGCATCTGGAGACTTGTCTCAGCTCACCAGCTGTGGACTCCTCAAAATCACTTCCTCTGTCTCCGCACTGTAAATGACAGGTGAAGTTTATCTCTGAGACCCTGGTGATGCTGGCAACCTGGGATCTGGGGATCCCAGGGAAGCCGCCAGCCCAGGTGTCTGGGACAAAATTACTGCACACACAGGGACACACACAAACGCACAACACACATACGAGCTCTTGTCCTTTTACCTGGGTTTCAACAATAGCTTTATTGTAGCTGTGCATTTGGGGATAAGCCTGTTTAATCCTGCCTGCAGTGGGGGAGAGGGTACAGTCTGGACACAAACGGGGGGAGATGTCTGCTGGGAAGAGTAAAGCCCTGACTTGGCCTGAGACAGCCATTCTTCTCTGGCCTCATGGGTGGGGACACTTCTGACCTAGGTCCCTCCTTGTGAGCTGGTTTAGGGAAGGGGTAGGGAGGGGACAACCTGGGGAGCTGGTGAGTCACCTCTGTCTCAGCTGAAGACTCGCAATTCTGGCTGCCGCTGCTGGGAAAGCGCTCTCCTCTGGGTGGGGTGGGTCTCCCTCTGGCCCCTCTCCTCTTGCAGACCCACATTTACTAGGATCGAACCGTGGCTGCCGTTCTCTGGAGATGTGCTAGATCCTAGGACTGGGGCAGGAACTGTGCATAAGCAGGTGCTACACAAGCAAGCAAGCAAGCAACAGGAAGATGGGGGTGTTTCAGATGGGCACAGGGCCCACCTGAAGGAGCTTCCAGTGGCCCAAACTGGAATGATTTGAGCCACAAAATCAAGGAGCATTGGATTCTTTTTTTTTTTTATTTTTTTATTTATTATTATTATTTTTTTTTGACAGGCAGAGTGGACAATGAGAGAGAGAGAGACAGAGAGAAAGGTCTTCCTTTTTCCCGTTGGTTCACCCTCCAATAGCCGCCGCGGTTGGCGCACTGCAGCCGGCGCACCGCGCTGATCTGATGGCAGGAGCCAGGTACTTATCCTGGTCTCCCATGGGGTGCAGGGCCCAAGGACTTGGGCCATCCTCCACTGCACTCCCTGGCCACAGCAGAGAGCTGGCCTGGAAGAGGGGCAACCGGGACAGAATCCGGCGCCCCGACCGGGACTAGAACCCTGTGTGCCGGCGCCGCAAGGTGGAGGATTAGCCTAGTGAGCCGCGGCGCCGGCCAAGGAGCATTGGATTCTAACACAAAGTAGAAAAGAAACTTCCCTAAGTCCACAGTGACATAAAGAAATGCTTGAATACATAAATGAATGAGAGCGAACAGACAAATCTGTGTAGAATTCCCAATAAAAACCGCGGATATTCTGCCTTCAGGGGCACAGAGCAGGAACTCCCACTCTGTTCACAGTGGCTTCCTTCCAAAGAGTACAGTATGAAAAAGGTGAGGAACAATAACAGCAAAAGAAAAGCCATAACCTTACAGTGGAGAATCCTAGCAAACAGCCAGGTGATTGACGGTCCACTCGAGGGCAGAGGCCAGGCAGCAACCTGACATTGAGTGCCCGTCAGATGAAGGATGGGCATGTAATGCGGGGTGATGGGCAGGATTCGGGAAAAGAAAGAAGGCGTTAGGTAAAGACTAGGGAAATGTACAGGAAGTATGCAGTTTAATTATTAATAATCTCTCCATACCAACTCACTAACTGTGACAGACGCGTCATGCTAATGCAAGACATCCACGGCGTGGACCAGGGTATGAGGTACAGGGAAGCGCTCTGTACTACCTTCTCTGTTTTTTTTTTTTTTTTCCATGAATCTAAAGTGTTCTCAAATGAACAGTGCATTAAAAAGAAAACACTAGCCCTGCCACTGAGGCCCGAGAGTTAGGGGCTCTTCCCTGGGACCAGTGAGGGGCAGGCAGTCCAGGAGACAGCAAGCCAATCAACCGCCGCAGGTGTGGTCAAGTTCTTGGCAGGCATTTTTGTTAATCTCTTATCTTATTCAAGTTTCCTGCAAACATTTGGACGCCTACAGCAAAGCCTCAACAACAACAAAAACCCACCCCCTGCTGCGCAAAAAAAAGGGGTTAACAATAAAACCAAGAGTTCAGTCCCAAAGCTCAATGCAAGATTCTTTGTTGAGAGAAATGCACTTCATGCCAAAGTCTTTTGGTTTCTTAAGAAGTATTTATTTATTTGAAAGGCAGAGAGGTGGAGTGAAAGAGGGAGAGACTAAGAGAGAGATCTTCCTTCCGCTGTTTCACTCCTCAAATGGCCACAATGGCCCAGGGTTGGGCCAGGGCAAAGACTGGTGCCTGGGACTCCAGCCAGTTCTCCCACAGGGTAGCAGGGCCCATGCTCTTGGGCCATCTTCTGCTGCTTTCCTAGGTGCATTAGCAGGGAGCTGGATGGGAAGCAGAGCAGCCAGGACACAAACCAGCACTTTGCTGTAGACTGCCAGCATCCCGAGTGGCCGCTTACACCCTGCGCCACAGCTCCAGCCCCACACCATGTTTTCTATTTTTTCTGCACACTGCACCCCAAAAACACCCCTAACTAGACCTGTTGCTTAGGGTGGGCCAGAGATTCTATGGGCAGGCCAGAAGATGCAAGAAAAATAATTTTATATTGAATACTTAGCAAAAATACCAATGATACTACTAAAATATAATAAAAAGTGCACACTGCGTGAGATTTCTGATTAAATGGGGTCACCAAGGTTCCTTTATCTGGTGACAGTAATCGTGTCCTGTGTATGGCCACCACAAAACACACCAAACACCAAGTTAGAGGAAAGGTTTACTGTCCGGTGGGAGTAAGAGAGCTTGAGGGAGAGCACACGTTCGGGAACAGGTCTTGTTAAACCTTTGCAGGGGCAGGCAGGGAAGTAGGAGCAGCAAATCCCATTAGGGTGGGGGTGGAGTTGACAGCGGTGGTTGGGCCATGGGGGTTAGGACCAAAGCCTACTATGCAAGGTGACGACTGCGGCCAAGGCCTAAAATGGCGTCTGAGGCATAGATGGTGCCACAGATAAGACTGCGCCATTTTACTAATATCCTGGGCCCAGCTGGCCTCATCATGTGTAGGGCAGCCCTGCAGCCGCCAGGGTCCCCACACCCACCGACCACCCTTCGGCTTTCAGCTCCTGGGTTTCTGCCTTCGTTTCCCTCCCACCCCACCCCCCTCTACACACACACCCTGCCTCCAGGCCTCCACGCCTCCACACCTCCCTCCACCTCCCCTCGATTCAGCTGATCCCTATTGCTGCTAAACACTCCCCCCTCCCCACCTGCCATTTCTGCCCGGTGTTGCCCTGGCCAGGTGTTTGGAGATTGGAGAGTGAGAGTGAACACCTAAAGCAATCACTCAAAAGGACTCCTCCTTCCTTTAATTAATTGAGTTTCCCTTCTATCCACCTTAACGTGTTATCGGTGTCAATTCTCTGTAACAATGCATCTGGATCCTTTTTTTTTTTTAAAGATATATATGTATATATATATATATTATTTATTTGAAAGGCAGAGTTACAGGGAGAAAGAGAGAGAGATCTTCTACTCAGGTTCACTCTCCAAATGGCTGCAATGATCAAGGCTGTGCCAGGCCTGCCCTGGAGCTGCTTCTGGGTCTCCCACGTGGGTGCAAGGGGCCTCAGGCACTAGGGCCATCTTCTGCTGCTTTCCCAGGAGCACTATCGGTGAGCTGGATTGGAAGTGGAGCTCCCACCGGTCTTGAACCAGGGCCTATTTGGGATTCCTGAGCTCCTTCCTTTCTTTGAAGTGCTGACTTCCTTTCTTTCTCTCCGTGCTGTCTGGCACAATAGCCACCTCCCTGCCTTCACTTTGTTCACCCAATGCACCTGGGAGACAGCAAACGATGGCTCACGTACCTGAGTCCTGGCCTCTCCACACGGCAGACCTGGACGGAGTTCCTGGCTCCGGGCTTTGGCCTGGCCCAGCCTGCCATTGCTGCTGCCCCTTGGGGGTTGAACAAGCAAATGGAAGATTTCTCTCCCCCACCCCATCACTCTGCCTTTTAAATAAATTAACCTTTAACAAAAAAAAAAAAAAGATGTCAGATAATGTAACTAAAGTAAGTGCGGAATCAGAATAAAACCTTAAATAATCAGAATAAAAGCTTAAATAATAAAGTGTACAAACTGTGGACAGTCTTTCCCACTAGGGGGAAGCCTGTTTTATGTGACACGCAGATATGTGTAACGAGCATGAAGCACATGTTTGCTTAGTATCATGTTGCTTATCAGCATTTGCTCCTTTTTAAATATGAAACATGGCTGGCACTGCGGCGCAGTAGGTTAATGCCCTGGCCTGCAGTGCTGGCATCACATATGGGTGCCGGTTCAAGACCTGGCTGCTCCACTTCTGATCCAGCTCTCTGCTATGGCCTGGGAAAGCAGTGGAAGATGGCCAAAGTCCTTGGGCCCCCTGCACTGGGAAGAAGCTCCTGGCTGCTGGCTTTGGATCGGCACAGTTCTGGCCATTGCAGCCAAATGGGAGTGAACCATCGGATGGAAGACCTCTGTCCGTCTGTCTCTCTCTGTAACTCTGACTTTCAAATAAGTAATTAAATCTTTTTTAAAAATATGAAACATGTTCATTTTGCAAAGAAAGAAAAGTTTCTGAAATCTAAGAAAACATTGTGTGTTTAGGGAAAAAGAAGAAATGCAGTAACGAGTTAACAGGGATTATTTGTGAGTGACAGGATTCTAAAGTTCGCTCTCGTGTACTCGTGGCAGAGATTCTTTGCAAGCCCCCTGTGGGCCAGGCACCGCCCAAGGTGCTGAATGTTCAGCGGTGAACAAGCAGGGCCCATCCTCTGTCCCCCCACCTTGCTCTGCCCCACATCAGCCCCTCTCGGACTGCACTGCCTGCTTCGCTGACTCGAGACACATCATTTCCTGTGTGCACATCTCGCACTTCAGCTGGGCTGCAAGCAGCGAAGTCTGTGCACAGCTTCAAGCCCCTGCTCCCAGCCCATCTGTATCGCACCCCAACTATTTGTAGGGAGCAAGAATAAACCGACAGTGAGGTGTGGTTTGCCAAATGAAAGGACTGAAGGGCAGCCCCACCTTTCCTGATGCCACAGGCCCTTGTCCAAAAGGTCAAGCCCTGGGACCAGCCAAATCCTTAATTGCTTCTCCCCAAAGACTGGTTCAACTGGCCCAAGCCTCCTCTTGAACATAAGCTGAGGCCTGCTCCCATTGAGGCCCATCCAAGTCTCTGGGGTTAACCCTGGAACATGGGTTCTCATTTGATGATGGTGATGATGGTGATCGTGACCATGAGCAGCAACTCTACAAAAGAAGGACCCACTAAGCACTCATTCAGTGTATTACATCACTCCAAATTCACTTGCCACTGCTTACATAAATTTGTATGTTATGTAGTTGCAATCAGGGATGATATTTAAATTGCATGTATCAAGTTGTATGGCCTCAGAAAAGATGCCAGACCCTGGGCTGGAGCAGCTTTCTGCAAGATCCTCGCTATGCCTGATGTGAACCCTTTAGTGGCTGGATCTTAGGAAGCAGTGGCTGGGAAGCAGACATGAAATGAAGCATGGAGGGGCCGGCGCTGTGGTGTAGTGGGTAAAGCCGCCACCTGCAGTGCCAGCATCCCATATGGACACCATTTCGAGTCCCGGCTGCTCCACTTCTGATCCAGCTCTGCTATGGCCTGGGAAAGCAGTGGAAGATGGCCCAAGTCCTTGGGCCCCTGCACCCATGTGAGGGACCTGTAGGAAGCTCCTGGCTCCTAGCTTTGGATCGGCGCAGCTCTGGCCATTGTGGCCATCTGGGGAGTGAACTTGCAGATGGAAAACCAACCAACCCAACCTCCCTCCCTCTCTCTCCCTGACTCTGCCTCTGCCTTTCAAATAAATAAATTTTTTTTAAAAATCCACACTTAGTTTTCTCATTCTACACACTTTTCATGACCTTTCTGAGACCGCTCACACATGCCCTGGGCAGGGCTTTGATACCACTCAGTGAGAAAGGGGATGACATTGCAGGGAGGGCAGGCTTTGTAAGAGCCAGGGCAATGCCAGTAGGTCTGGACACAGCTGGAAGGAAATCAAACCGTAGAGAGCAGCGATCTACAACCCAGGGGGCGCTGTTCAAAGTGGCCCAAGGCCTTCTTGTCTTCAGCTTATTTTAACAGGAGCCAACCTTCCACCAGGACCCTGCCGGGAGCTGGTGAGCAAGAGATCCTGGTCCCCATCTGATTCTGGCAAGGGGAGAGTTGCAAGGAAGCCATTCCAGAGCAAAAGCAAACACCCAAGACCAAATACTGAAAAGTCCAGAGAGGTACAGGGCATTCTGGGAACATCCTTAGATCAGCTTGTCCAGAGCACTGATGATTACAAATGGGAATTTAATTGGGGATGGCACAAAGAGCTGCAGAGTTTCCTTCTTCTTCATTTTTTATAAAGATTTGTTTGTTTATTTGGAAGACAGAGCTACAAAGAGATATTTTCCATCTGCTGGTTTGCTTTCCAAATAGCTGCAATGGCCAGAGCTAGGCCAGGCCAAAGCCAGGAGCCAGGCGCTCCATCCAGGTCTCCCATGTGGGTGCAGGATCTAGTATTTGGGCCATCATCAGTCACCAGGAGCATTAGCAGGAAGCTGGTTCAGAAGCAGAGAAGCCAGGACTCAAACCAGAGCTCTCATAGTACAAGTGGTGGCTTAAAACACCACATCTGAAACCCAGCGCTGACTCCTGGGTTTTCTTAATAAGTCTGTAGTTATGCAGTCAGCCCTCCAGATCTGTGAGTTCTACATCTGTGGGGTCAATCTGGGGGAAAACCGCACCCATACTGAACATGTACAGATAGTTTTTCTTGTCAATTTTTTAAACTATACAGTATAGCAACTATTTGCATCAAGCTTACATTGTATTAGGAATAAGAACAACCTATACTATAAAGAAACATTATCAATTTATCCTGATTGGATATTATACAATATATATGTAATGAGATACCACATAGTACCTCATAAATGTGCAAAATTTTTATATATTTTAATAACAATTTTAAGTAATCTAGAGATGATTGAAAGTATATGGGAGGATGTGTGTTGGCTATATGCAAACACTACACCACTTTATATAAAGTGACTTGAGCATCCATGGAATTTGGTATTTGTGGTGGTCCTAGAATCGACCCCCCCCCCATACCAAGGAACAACTGTATTTTAAAACTGTGCACAGGGACAGAGGCCTGGATGCTCTGCTTCTGAACCAGCTTCCTGCTAATGTGCACCCTGGGAGGCGGATGATGGGGCCAGTGCTTGGGCCCTTCCACTCACGTGGGAGACCTGGATGGAGTTCTGGCTCCCAGCTTCAGCTTGGTCTAGCCTTGGCTATTGCAGGCATTTGGGGAGTAAACCAGCACATGGAAGATCTCTCTCGCTCTCTCTTTGAAACAGATGAAAAACATTAACACTTAAATATATATATATATATTATTTATTTGAAAGTCAGAGTGACAGAGACAGAGATGACAGAGACAGAGATCTTGCATTTGCTGGTTCACTCCTCAAATGGCTACAACAGCTGGAACTGGGCCAGGCCAAAGCCAGGAGCCTGGAACTCCATCTGGGTCTCCCACATGGGTGGCAGGGGCCCAAATACTTGGACCAGCATCTGCTGCTTTCCCATGCTCATGAATGGGGAGCTGGATTGGAAGTGGAACAGCTGGGACTTGAGCCGATGCTCATATGTGATACCAGTGTAGTAAGGATGTGGCTTAACCTGTTGTGCCACAACACTGACCAAAATTAACATTTTTAAAAAATGGTTCATGAGGCCGGCACCGCAGCTCAATAGGCTAATCCTCCACCTAGCGGCGCCGGCACACCGGGTTCTAGTCCCGGTCGGGGCACCGGATTCTGTCCTGGCTGCCCCTCTTCCAGGCCAGCTCTCTGCTGTGGCCTGGGAAGGCAGTGGAGGATGGCCCAAGTACTTGGGTCCTGCACCCCACAGGAGACCAGGAGAAGCACCTGGCTCCTGCCTTCGGATCAGTGCGGTGTGCCGGCCGCAGCGCGCCAGCTGTGGCGGCCATTGGAGGGTGAACCAATGGCAAAAGAAAAAAGGTTCATGGAAGGAGCTAGGAATTCAATGCTTTGGCCTGGTCCAGCCCCAGCAGTTGTGGTCATCTGGGGGAGTAAAACAGCAGATGGAAGAATCTTTCTGTTTGCCTCTCCCTTTCTTTCTGTAACTGTGACTTTCAAATAAAAAAAAATTTTTTTTAAGGCTCATGGGGGAAAAAGGTTCAGGAGCAGAGTGAGAGGTGAGACCAGAGGCGCCAAACTCAGGATCTGATGGGATGGCAGGGCTGCCCTGCAGGGTCATCGAGGAGTCCCAGTCTCTGCTGCTCCTGGCTTTAAAGCAGAGCAGATGAAAGCAGCGCCTCCTGTTTTCACGTGGTCATTGCTGGCCCCAGGATTCTCCCTTTGAGGAGGAGCTTTTAAACTTGAACTCTTCCTTCCAGAAGAATACCAAATGGCAGCCCCTGAAGTGCACGTCATGATCACTGTTCATCATCCTGATGTAAACAGGTCGGGAAGTTTATGTGTAGATTTTGAAAGGTAAGTGGTCCCCAGCACCGCAAAAATGCACAGCTCTGCTACGGATCCAGACCTCGTGACGGCCCCTACCCAGCGGCCCCACTGACACATGATGCAGTGCAGCAGCGGAAGCCCAATGAGGCCCAAGCCATGGAAACAGCTGGAGCATGGAATGGGCTGTCCGCACTGAACAGTGTCTAAATCTACCTGATCACAGCGTCTGTCACCTGCTGTCCTAGTAAGCCATCTTCCTTTTGCTGCTTGCATTTAATGTTCGCAGTCTTAGAAACACTACAGAATAAAAGCCCAGAAATCTCCAGTCCTTTGGTGACTACAAGCACGTTAGTAAAGCGAGGTCTCGTCCTAATTCACTATAGTGGAGCAGGAGCAGAGGCTGCAAGTGTCCTCCAGACTGGTAGAAACACTGGGCAGCAGAGGCCCCTCTCTCTGCTTTTATTCATTTTCTCCACCACAGTGTAACTATTGAGGGCTGAGAATGAAGCTAGTTACAGGGGTCTCCGCTTTTTCTTTTATTTTTAAAAGTATTATGGGTGGGACTGGCGCTGTGGCGCAGTGGGTTAATGCCCCAGCCTGAAGTGCCAGCATCCCATATGGGTGCCGGTTCAGCTCTCTGCTATGGCCTGGGAAAGCAGTAAAAGATGGCCCAAGTCCTGTGGCCCCTGCACCCACATGGGAGACCAGGAAAAGACTCCTGGCTCCAGCCATTGCAGCCTCATGGGCAGTGAACCAGGAGAGGTAAGACCTCTGTGTGTGTGTGTGTGTGTGTGTGTGTGTGTGTGTGTGTGTCTGCCTCTCTGTAACTCTGCCTATCAAATATTAATAAATCTTTTTTTTTAAAGTTACTGGTTGGGATGCCCCAGTGCCACATCAAGTTTGATAGTGAGTTCTTGCTCCTGACTCCAGCTTCCTACTAGTACAGACCCTGGGAGGCAGGGATGGCTCAAGTAATTCAGTTCCTGCCACCCACGTGGGAGACTTGAATCAAGTTCCTAGCTCCAAGCTTAGCCCAATCCTGGCTGGGGTAGGCTTTTGGGGAGTTAACCAACAGAAGGTGTTTCTCTTTGCTTCTCAAGAAAACAGGTTGGAGCCAGCGCTGTGGCACAGTGGGTTAAAGCTCCTGCCTGCAGTGCCGGCATCCCATATGGGCACCAGTTCGATTTCCAGCTGCTCCACTTCCAATCCAGTTCTCTGCTATGGCCTGGGGAAGCAGTAGAAGACGGCCCAAGTCCTTGGGCCCCTGCACCCGTGTGGGAGACCTGGGAGAAGCTCCTGGATCCTAGCTTCGGATCAACTCAGCTCTGGCCATTGTGGTCATTTGGGGAGTTTACCAGTGGAATGGAAGACCTTTCTCTCTCTCTGGCTCTACCTCTCTCTGTAACTCTTTCAAATAAATAAAATAATTCTTTAAAAACAAAAGGGTGAAAAAATATTGCTAAACTTGGAACACTAGGCTGGGTGTTTGGGCGCAGTGGCTAAGATGCTGCTTGAGTGGCTAGCATTGTGGCACAGCAGGTAAAGCCCTTCTCTGTCTCGCCCTCTCTCTCTATAACTGACATTCAAATAAATAAATCAATCTTAAACATTTTTAGATGCTGCTTAGACACCCCTCATATTACAGTACCTGGTTCAAGTGCCAGCTCTGCTTCTGAACCCAGTTGCCCACTAATACACACCCTGAGAGGCAGCAGATGATGTCCCAAGTTCCCGGGTCCCTGTCACCCACATGTGAGACCCACACTGGGTTCTGGGCTCCCATACTCAGCCTGGCCAGGCCCTGGCCATCATGGACATTTGGGGCAATGAAACAGCAGATGGAAAATCTCTGTCTTTGCCTTTAAAATAAAATAAATAAATAAATACTTGAAAATGAAGACAGCAAGCAAACATCACAGTGTCACTGATAACATTGTGGCTTTGCTGTCAAGTATAAACTCCTCTCAAAGAACCTTGTGCCCAGGGCCGGCACTGTGGTGTCCTGGGTTAGGCCTTTGTGTGCAGTGCTGGCATCCTGTCTGGGTGCCAGTTCATGTCCCAGCTGCTCTTCTTCTGATCCAGCTCTCTGCTGTGGCCTGGGGAAAGCAGTGCAGGATGGCCCAAATGCTTGGGCCCCTGCACCCACATGAGAGACCCAGAGGAGGCTCCTGACTCCTGGCTTTGGATCAGCCCAGCTCCGGCCATTTGGGGAGTGAGCCAGCAGATGGAAAACCTTTTCCTCTGTCTCTCTCTCTGTCTCTAACTCTCTCTCTCAAATAAATAAATAAAATCTTAAAAAAATAAACCTTGCAACCATTTTGTATGGCTTTTCTGGAAATGTTTGTAAATTTTATCTTTTTTTAATTTATTTTATTATTTTTTTTTTTTTTGACAGGCAGAGTGGACAGTGAGAGAGAGAGACAGAGAGAAAGGTCCTCCTTTGCTGTTGGTTCACCCTCCAATGGCCGCCGCGGCTGGCACGCTGCGGCCGGCACACCGCGCCGATCCGAAGGCAGGAGCCAGGAGCCAGGTGCTTTTCCTGGTCTCCCATGGGGTGCAGGGCCCAAGCACTTGGGCCATCCTCCACTGCACTCCCTGGCCACAGCAGAGAGCTGGCCCGGAAGAGGGGCAACCGGGACAGAATCCGGCGCCCCGACCGGGACTAGAACCCGGTGTGCCGGCGCCGCAAGGCGGAGGATTAGGCTAGTGAGCCGCGGCGCCGGCCTGTAAATTTTATCTTTTATTAAATATATTGTTATTCTAAAAGTTAATTATAAATAAAATTATATACATATATTATGTTGGTTAAAATTAAATTAAATTCCAAAACAAATTTATTTATTTATTTATTTTTTTATTTTTGACAGGCAGAGTGGACAGTGAGAGAGACAGAGAGAAAGGTCTTCCTTTACCGTTGGTTCACCCTCCAGTGGCCACTGCGGCCAGCGCGCTGTGCCGGCACACCGCACTGATCCAAAGCCAGGAGCCAGGTGCTTCTCCTGGTCTCCCATGCGGGTGCAGGGCCCAAGGACCTGGGCCATCCTCCACTGCACTCCCGGGCCACAGCAGAGAGCTGGACTGGAAGAGGAGCAGCTGGGACAGAATCTGGTGCCTCAACCGGGACTAGAACCCGGTGTGCCGGCACCGCAAGGTGGAGAAGTAGCCTATTGAGCCGCGGCGCGGCTTCAAAACCAATTTCTAAAACTTCTATGTAGAATTCCATAGGACTTATGTAGATACTTCACCCTCAATGATGCAAAAACCACTACTACTTTTTTTTTTAAGATTTATTTATTTATGTGAAAGCCAGAGTTACAGAGAAACAGAGAGGGAGAGACAAGTCTTCCATCTGCTGATTCACTCCCCTAAATGGCTGCAATGGCCAGGGCTAAGCCAGGCAAAGCCAGGAGCCAGGAGCTTCTTCTGGGTCTCCCACCTGGTTGCAGGGGCCCAAACACTTGGGCCATCTTCTGCTGCTTTTCCAGGTGCATTTTTAGGGAGCTGGACGGGAAGTGAAGCAGCCAAGATTCAAACTGGCGTCAAATATGGTAGGTGGCAGCTTTACCCATTGCAGCCATCTGGGGAGTGAACCAGTGGATAAAAGACCTCTCTCTCTCTCTCTCTCTCTCTCTCTCTCTCTCTCTCTCTGCCTCTCTGTAACTCTGCCTTTCAAATAAATAAATAAATAAATTTTAAAACAAACAAACAAAAAAACTGACTTGGCCCCAACCCCTACCCCTTAAGTCCAGTGTATAGTGACTCCCTTCCAAACAGTGTATCACGGAAAGGGGAGAGAAGAGTAATTCCAGATAAACACTGCCTCGGTCAGGTAACCAAGATCAATATCAACAGTGATAGTCACGCTGACGATAACACACCCTTGATATGATGATGATGATGATAATGGTGACTTACCTCCCCCACATCCATAAATAACCTGAGTCTACACACACTCCACACACACCAAATTCCAATGGAAAGCATCCTGCAAAATATCTGCCCACTACTCAAGATCGTCAAGGTCACAAAAATCAAGGAAAATCTGGAAAACTGCCACAGTCCTTAGGAGTCTCAGGAGATACAGCAACTAATACAAGGTGGTATCCTGGGTGGAATCCTGAGCCAGAAAAAGGACATTAGATAAAAACTAAGGAAGTCCGAACGAAGTGCGAACTTTAGTTAATAGTAATGTGTCAGTATCGGCTCATTAATTTTAACAGAGGTCCCGTATGAAGTTAATAATAAGAGAGAGTGCTTATGAGGTGTTCCGGAATGCTATACTGTCTTCTCAAGTTTTCAGTAAATCTACAGCTGTTTAAAAAATAATACCTATTTTAAAATTTATTTATTTGGGGCCGGCGCCGCGGCTCACTAGGCTAATCCTCCGCCTTGCGGCGCCAGCACACCGGGTTCTAGTCCCGGTCGGGGTGCCGGATTCTGTCCCGGTTGCCCCTCTTCCGGGCCAGCTCTCTGCTGTGGCCAGGGAGTGCAGTGGAGGATGGCCCAAGTGCTTGGGCCCTGCACCCCATGGGAGACCAGGAGAAGCACCTGGCTCCTGCCATCGGATCAGCGCGGTGCGCCGGCCACAGCGCACTAGCCGCGGCGGCCATTGGAGGGTGAACCAACGGCAAAGGAAGACCTTTCTCTCTGTCTCTCTCTCTCTCACTGTCCACTCTGCCTATCAAAAAAAAAAAAAAAAAAAGAAGACCTTTCTCTCTGTCTCTCTCTCACTGTCCACTCTGCCTGTCAAAAAAATTTTTTTTTATTTATTTGAAAGGCAAAGTGACATGGAGAAAGAGAGAGATCTTCCAACTACTGATTCACTCTCCAAATGGCTACAACAGCCAGGACTGGGTTAGGCCAAAGCCAGGAGCCAGAAATTCCATCAGGGTCTCCCACATGGATGGCAGGGTCTCCAGCACCTGGGCCATCTTCCACTGCCATCCCAGGTGCATTAGCAGGGTACTGGATGGGAAGCAAAGCAGTTGGGACTCCAAGAAGCATTCAGCTATGAAGGTGGAAGCTTTCAACCCACTGCACCTCCACCCTGGCCCCAAGAATATCTCTTTTTAATTAAACCTATAAAATCATTCCTTTAGGTCTGGCTTTAATTCAGTCAAAAATGACTACTAAGAGTAAACTTGTTTTGAGCATTTTCTAGGTACAGACACAGAGTTGAGTGATTCACATAACACACTACTATACTCATGGGACTATAAGACGGATTTTTCTTGGAGCCGCTGTTGTGGCATAGCAGGTCCCATATGGGTGCCAGTTTGTGCCCTGGCAGCTCCACTTTCAATCCAGCTCCCTGCTAATGGCTGGGAAAAAGCAGCAGCAGATGGTCCAAGTGTTTAGACCCCCACCATCCACATGGGAGACCAGATGAAGCTCCTGGCTCCTGGCTCCGGCTGGCCCAGCCCTGGACGTTATGGCCATCTGGAGAGTGAACCAATGGATGGAAGATTCCCCTCCCCTTCATCCCTCTCTATAACTCTTTCAAATAAATAAATCCTTTTTTAAAAAGATGGATTTTTTTCATTTTACCCATGTGGAAACCGAGACACAGGAGAGCGCCTTCTCGCAAGCGTCTAAACATTAGTGGGCTAGCAACTCCCTGGAAGAGTTCACCCAGGGGGCTGCGGCTTCCCCAAGAAGTGCCCTACAAGGGTCTCAGTGCCACTGTCAGGCTGAGCACAAGCCTTTGAGCTCTGCCCCACCAGCTCCTTGTCACTGCCACCTGCTGTCAGGTCTCCTGGCAGTCACTCTGCATTCTGCTTTCACCCCCACACCAGACTTGACACTCAGTTCAGGGACCCCTGACTCAGAAATGTCCTCCCCTTGTTCCCAGCTGACTCTCTGCTGTCGGCTCCTCACTGCCCTGCCTCTGCCTCAGGTGTCATCCTCTCCAAGGTGAACTCCACCCAAGCCACCGCCCTTCTTTCTAGAACCCACATCAGATGATCTCATCCCCAGCCAGCAGCTTTCCCAGCAGGCCACAGCCCGTCCCCCTTCCCCAGCCCTCGACGGTCCAGCGCTCCAGCTTTCTCGGGGGCTGCTTACCATCTTTCATTTTTCGCCCTTGGAGATAACACACGCACTTCAAGTCTTAGCTCAAACTCACGCGTTTTCATACACAAATCCACCCTCACTCTGGCCCAGCAAACGGCGGTCTGAGAGCTGCGGGCTGGCGAATGTGCGCCTCCGGCTGTGAGATCCTGAAGGCACCGCTGCACACCGTGCTCAGGAAGGTCTGGGCTCTTCCCGACAAGCAGCTTCTGTGGTAACAAAGGAAAGTGCCACCCTACATAACCAGCTGCCCCAAAGAAACCAGGACAAGCAAAGCTATAGCAGTACTGAGGGGTCCAGGCTAGCTTCACAGAGGTGGACTTGAAACTGTCAGACTACAGTAAGGAGTGTGTGCTGTGGCGCAGTGTGCTAAGCTGCTATTTGGGATATCAAAGTGCTGGTTCGAGTCCTGGCTGCTCCACTCTCCATCCAGCTTCTTTTTAATGCACCCTGGGAGGCAGCAGAAGATGGCTCAAGTGCTTGGGTCCCTGCACCCCTTAGGAGACCCAGATGGAGTTCCTGACACCTGGCTTCAGCCTGGCCTAGCTCTGGCTATTCCCAGCATTTGGGGAGTAAACCAGAGGATGGAGGATCTCTCTCTCTTTAAATTAGAAGAAAAGAAATGAACATTATGTAAAAGGCTCAGGCCATATTTAGTTTCTTGAGCACATGTGCTTTGCTGAATGTTATGCTACAGAGATGCGCTTTCATGTGGATCACCTCATTTTCTCCTCAACACAGCCTTACTAGTTAGGTGTTACAGTAACTGTCCCTGTAGAGGAGGAAACTGAGGCTGAGAGCATTAGCTGTGCAGAATCTCAGCAAGTGGATGGGTGGGCAGAGAGAAGGAGGCGGACCTCTGGTGCTCCAAAGTCCAGTCTAAGGATTGAAGAATGCGAGTGTGGAGGCGGACTACTGTCCCACCTAGACCTCACCCCACACGTCCCAGGGAGCGGGCAGTCGCTGAGGACAGTGAGGAGGTGCTGGAGGTATTCTGAGTCCTCCAGCTGCTCCTGGGCTCCCAGCAGGCCGGACACCCCTCTCTCTGCACAGCCTAGGCCCGAGGGCACACAGCAGGTGCTCGGCGGTGGGGCTCTGTCCATGCAGCAGGACAGAAACTTCCCCGGGCAGAAACCTCTGGCCTACCGGCCAGCCAACATGACACCCTCAGGTGGGAAAGCAGCATTGGGACTGGTTTGGGTGGGAGAGGCAGGTGCCCCTGGACAGCATAACCTGTCACCACCTCAGTGGTGGCCGATGAGGGTCAGGCAGGGAAGGTGGACAAGAGTAGTGTCACCACCTAAAGCACAGAGCAAACCTGGGTGCTTTGGAGAGTGAAGGGCCAGTCTTAGTAGTTACGCAGTGACCCTGGCCAAGAGCTTTCCACCTTAACAAAGTCAAGTGCATACGTCCAACAGGGAACAAACTCCATCGGGTACCTAGAAGGTAGAAGAGGGAAACAGCGTTAGCGCACCTGAGCCCCCACAGTCCCGCGGTTAAGGACCCCTCAATGCCTTAGTCTGGGTAGCTCCCTCCACTCCCCACCCCCTACCCCCACCTCCTTGTCCCTCACTCCTACTACTCGGGAGGTGTTGGTTTCCTAGTCCTCGCTGCTCCCCAGCGCTGTGGCTGGATCACTGAGTACATTCCCTATAAAGCAGAGACCTTTATCCATTTTGTTCTCCGCCATGTCCCCGGAGCCCATACAGTACCTGGCACAGCATGGACACTCCCTTGTGGACCGAGCGACCTTCTGAAGAAACTCATGAGTCGCTTTCCCAGTATTTACTTGAGGAGTACCCGCCCCCTCCCATCCCAGCCCTGAAGATGCCGCATTCATGTCTGTGACCCCAGCGCCCAGCCCAAGGTCTGGCGCGGAGCAAGTGCCCAACACCCCTGTGGCCAGCGGGTATATGGATGCGGCCACGCGGCCCTGGGCTGTTTCGTCTTCCCTGACTTCGTCTTGCGCCACCCTCACACCAAGGAGCCCCTGTGGGGGCAGGACGTGCCTTCTGGCTGGCCAGGCCACCAGTCCTGCCACTTTCCGGTGGCAGAAGGGAGGCCAGGACTGCTCAGTCTATGTCTATGAAGGTGAGGCCGAGACAGCGACTACACTGAGGAGCCGGAGCGGGGCCCAGGGAGCCGGCAGTTTAGAGAGGAGGGGGCAGGAGCTGGTCAGGGAGGGAAGCCTGGGCAATAAAGCTGGAGTCCGGCTCCGGACAGGTCGGAGAGGGGGCTGAGAAGGCCGGCATTGCCTCCTAGTGTCGAAGCCTGGGACTGCAGCGGGGCACGGAGGGCAAGGCAGGGCCGGACCTCTTCTAGGCTCCGCTCCCGAACGGAGGCGTGCAGGGCTCACCCCCGGGCTGAGATCCCAGGCTCTGCGCCGGCCGGCAGCCCCTGGAGAGCCGACTACCGTCCCGCCGGCCCCCAGCCCCAGGAGACCGCGCCGTACCGCGCAGCGGAGGACGCCGCGATGTTCTGCGCGCGCAGACCTGGGGCGCTGAGAACCCGGAAGTGACGTTATAGGCGCGCGTCGCGGAGCCGGAGTCAGCTGAGCTGCCGGGGCGAGGTTGATCGCCAGCGATCGACTAAAGCAAGCCTGTGATCCTTCAGGGTCACGAGCAGGGTGCAAAACTGCATCAGATTCAAAGGGGAGGGCTCCCCGACCTTCTCGCCCTATAGGCGAGAGTGAGATCCTCTGGATTTTAAAGGGAGGAGGCGGCGCCAGGTTCCCAGGATCTGTCAGAAGCTGGGGAGGCGCAGCTTTCCATCCGGGGCGACGGGGATCCCTGCGGGGAGCCTTGTGGCGATCCCCGGACCCTGGACGAAAGGCCCAGAGGCCGGGCACCATGGCTACCATCCTGGATGAGTACGAGGACTCGTTGTCCCGCTCGGCCGTCTTGCAGCCCGGCTGCCCCAGCGTGGGCATTCCCCACTCGGGTAAGGAAGAGGAGGCCGCCGTTCTGCTCTCCTAGCACCTGCGGGGGACCCGCGGGGAGCGCGGCTTCAAGAGCTCCGATTCGCCTCCGGGATGTGCGTTCCGGACCCAGACCGCTGAGTCTCTGCAGGCTCTCGCGGCCCCCCGCTGGTGGAGAGCCGAAGTTTGAAAAGTGGAGCAGCCGCAGCCGCGTGCTCTAGGCCTTACCACTGGAGTCCTTTTAAAGAGGGAACTGGGCCTGAGATAAGGAAGTTCCTGCCGAGGAGGCCGCCGTTAAGCTGTTGGGTGAACTGAGAACGCGGCCCAGGCTTCTCCTGATGTCTGATTCTGTGCCTTTCTGGAGAACATTCCCCAGGCCCCTTCTGGAGGTGGGAGGGAGAGAATGGGCAGAGAAGCTGGTAAAGGGGGTGCTGTAAGGGACGGAGGGATGCTCCCCGAGGGAGCTTTGTCACAGAACAGAGAAAAGCAGAAATGCAGTCTTTTTGGCCAGAGCTGGGTGCAGCACAGAGTTTAAGGGAGATTTTGCAGAAAGAGGTGCAGAGTTGGCAAGGTGCTGAGATCTTTTGAGCGACGGAGGGTGAAGACTAGAGAGAATGCAGCTGCGGTTTGTTAACACTGCTGATTGGGATGGTTCCCCCCAGTGGCTCCCTGTGCCTCGTGGAAGGGATCCCCAGTGGCTCCCTATGTCTCGTGGAATGGATCCCCAGTGGCTCCCTGTGCCTCGTGGAAGGGATCCCCAGTGGCTCCCTGTGCCTCCTGGAAGGGATCCCCAGTGGCTCCCTATGTCTCGTGGAAGGGATCCCCAGTGGCTCCCTATGTCTCGTGGAATGGATCCCCAGTGGCTCCCTGTGCCTCGTGGAAGGGATCCCCAGTGGCTCCCTGTGCCTCGTTCTTCCAAAGGCCCCCATAGTCTTTTCACTGTATGAGCAAGAAGGAGGGGAACGGCTGGAGCTTGACTACCTCCATTGAGTAGGGATTGCTGGGCCAAAGACTGTAGAGGGAGAATGTCCAAACCTCCCTGCCCTGTTACACTGGAAACAGGTGCATTATGCATCTCAAGGGGCCGAAGAACCAACCCTCCCATGCTGTCAGCAGTGTGGGAAGGGGGCGAGTGTTTGTCTCAGTTAAGTCTCACTTGGGATGCCTGCATCCCATATGGAAGTGCTGGCCCGAGTCCTAGCTCCTTTGCTTCCTACCCAGCTTCCTGTTATTGCACACGCTGGGTCAAGTGCTTGGGTCCCTGCCACCCATGTGGGAGACCTGGATTGAGTTCCAGGCTCCTGGTTTCTGCCTGGCCCAGCCTTGGGTGTCGCTGCATTTGGGGAGTGAGCCAGCAGATGGAAGATATTCTCTCATTCTCTCTCTCAGTATGTCTGACTTATAAATAAAATGAAAATATAAACTTTTTAAAAAGTATGGGAAGAGACCTTCAAGGCAGAGGTGACCAGCAAATGTCCTGATGTCACACTCATGCTGGCGAAGGCCCTGGGGATGGGAATATGCCACAAAAGTCGAGGGCACCGCTAGTGTCCTTTGTTTGCTTTCTCGCCGCTCCTTGCCCTTCCTCTGTCTTCCGGAGCTGATGTGCTGTTCGCCCCTCACCCGCAGGGTATGTGAACGCGCAGCTGGAGAAGGAGGTGCCCATCTTCACGAAGCAGCGCATCGACTTCACCCCTTCCGAGCGGATCACCAGCCTCGTTGTCTCCTGCAACCAGCTGTGCATGAGTCTGGGCAAGGACACGCTGCTCCGGTGAGTGCAGGCCCAAAAGGTGGGGATTTGGGCTCCTTTTTCCACTCCAGACAACTGAAGCAGTGGATTTGGCATTGTCAGGAACTGTCCTACCCCTTCTCAGAAGGGACCAGTGCAGTGTAGGAGTTAGCAGTCATGGGGCAGGCAGTTGGTGCAGCAGTGAAGATACTACTTGGGATGTCCACATCCCATTCTGGAGTACCCAGCTTGTGTGCCAGCTACTCTGCTTCTGATCTGCTTCCTGCTAGTGCACACCTTGGGATGGCAGCAGATGATGGCTCATGTACTTAAATCCCTATCTGCCACGCGGAGACCCAGACTGAGTTCCTGACTCCTGGCTTTGGCCTAGTGTCTCCCTGGTTGTTACAGTCATTTTGGGGAGTGAACCATTAGATAGAAGGTCTCTCTCTCTGTCTCTCTCTGTGTTTCTGTGTGTGCCTCTTTGCCTTTCAAATAAATTATTAAAAAAAAAAAAAAAAAAAGACCTGGATTCAAATCCCAGCTGTGCTTACCAGCTGTGGAATCTTGGGCAAGTCACCTGGTCTCTCCAAACATGTTCCTTCAGCTGTTAAAGGTAGAACCAGCCTAGAAGTTAGTCGCATAAATCACTGGAATTCTCGAGTCCTGAAACACATCCACCAAAGTAGCAATGACATATATGACAACGGTGTGAGCAAAATTGTTTATCTACCTGAAATGAGCATCTAGTGCCCAGCATTGTAGAATGCCAGCGGTGGGGTAAGCTGCTGCTTGCAATGCCAGCTTCCCATATCAGAGTGCTGATTTGAGTTCCAGCTGCTCCGCTTCCATCCAACTCCCTGCTAATGGGCCTGGGAAGGCAGCAGATGATAGCCCAAGTATTTGGGCCCCTTTCATCCATGTGGGAGACCCAGATGGAGTTTCTGACTTCTGGCTGTGGCCTGGCCCAGCCCTCTCTGTTACACTTGGAGAATGAACCAGTAGATAAAAAATGCCCCCCAGGGGCCAGTGCTGTGGCTCACTTGGTTAATCTGCCTGCGGCGCCAGCATCCCATATGGGCGCCGGGTTCTAGTCCTGGTTGCTCCTCTTCCAGTCCAGCTCTCTGCTGTGGCCCGGGAGGGCAGTGGAGGATGGCCCAGGTGCTTGGGCCCCTGCACCTGTGCGGGAGACCAGGAAGAAGCACCTGGCTCCTGGCTTCGGATCGGCGCAGTGCTGGCGATTTGGGGAGTGAACCAATGGAAGGAAGACTTTTCTCTCTATCTCTCTCTCTGTCTATAATTCTACCTGTCAAATAAATAAATAAAAGCTCTCCCCCCCCCCGCTGCCACCCCATCTCTCCTCCTCTCTGTTGCTCTGCCTTTCAAATAAATCTTTTTTAAAAATGAATTCTAGATGGAATAGTTATTTAAATATAGAAACAATGAAAATATTAAAAGGACATGTAATGTCTGTGGTCTCAGGCTAAAGGACGACTTTCTGACTCAAAGCCATAGCCGTGGGGGTTACACCCGCAGTGAACTAAGTGCCTCCCCTGGGCTCCACCCTCAGAGGCTCCAGCCACTTCCCAGCGTCACCACACTGAGGCCAAGCTTCAAAACATGAACCTCAGGGGACAAAGAACAGCCAAGCCATAGCCCTTGTGTGGCTGCTAGGACTGTAAATTGCCACCATCTTTTGGAAACCTAATCAGCCAATGTCTATTGTTTTTCATAGACCTTTTTTAAAATAATTTTTTCTTTTATTCTTCCTTTTTTCTACTTTCTTTTTCTTTTTTTTTTAAGATTTATTTTATTTAATTTAAAGGCAGCACTACAGAGAGAAAGAGAGAGACACAGAGAGAGAGAGATCTTCCACTGGTTCACTCCCCAAATGGCCACAACAGCTAGGGCTGGGCCAGGCAGAAGCCAGGAACCAGAAGCTTCTTCTGGGTCTCCTACATGGGTACAGGGGCCCAAGTGCTTGGGCCATCTTCTACTGCCACTGCTTTCCCAGGCGAATTAGCAGGGAGCTGAATTCGAAGTGGAACAGCTGGAACTTGAACTAGTGCTCATGTGGAATGCCAGCATCATGGGTGGCAGCTTTACCAGCAACACCACAATGCCAGCCCACAATGTCAGTTAAAATTTACAATATCTGTAACTTTTTTTTTAAGGTTTATTTATTTATTTGAAAGTCAGAGTTACACACAGAGAGGAGAGGCAGAGAGAGGTCTGGTTCACTCCCCAGATGGCTGCAACAGCTGGAGCTGTGCCGATCTGAAGCCAGGAGCCAGGAGCTTCTTCCAGGTCTCCCACGTGGGTGCAGAGGCCCAAGGACTTGGGCCATCTTCTACTGCTTTCCCAGGCCACAGCAGAGAGCTGAATCGGAAGTGGAGCAACTGGGACTACAACCAGCGCCCATATGGGATGCCGGTGCTTCAGGCTAGGGCATTAACCTAGTGCGCCACAGCGCCAGCCAATATCTGTAACTTTGATGCAGCCCCCCCTATCTGGGGAATATCTACTATTGGAAGAGAAGTTCCCGTTTGCAGTATAGATACAAGGATAGTAATTACAGCATTATTTGTGGTGGGAAAAACTGGACCCAAGCTGAATGCCCATCAGTAGGGTTATGGTAATTAAATGAGGCAGGCTTTTAGCCTATCAGTTAAGACATCCACAGTGTACATCAGAGTACCTGGGTACTTGGATATGGGATGCAGGTTTCTCAAGTGATGTCTTATCCACTACAACGCCGGCCCCTGCATTCAGAATTTTAGGTGTGTCTGTAGATTTCAGGGAGGAAAGGCTGTGGCTGTATCAGGTTGTTGAAGATAGAGATCCACAGAAGGCTCTGCCCTTCTCCCGAGTGATAGCATGGCTCTCCTCCCTACAGCATTGACTTGGGCAAGGCAAATGAGCCCAACCACATGGAGCTGGGGCGCAAGGATGATGCCAGAGTTCACAAGATGTTCCTGGACCACACTGGTAAGTGTCACGGGCTCTGAGGAGGGCCAGTGGGTGCCTGAGTGCCTTGGTGGGTGCGGCCTGGGGGTGGCGGGGCTAGGAGGCGGCCGAGGGCAGGAGGGTGAGCATCCTCCATGACGCCAGGGTTTCCTCCCTCCAGGCTCTCACCTATTGATTGCTCTGAGCAGCACGGAGGTCCTGTACGTGAATCGTAATGGGCAGAAGGTCCGGCCGCTAGCACGCTGGAAGGGGCAGCTGGTGGAGAGTGTGGGTTGGAACAAGGCCCTGGGCACCGAGAGCAGCACGGGCCCAATTCTGGTGGGTACCGCCCAAGGCCAGATCTTCGAGGCAGAGCTCTCGGCCAGCGAGGGTGGGCTGTTCGGCCCTGCCCCGGATCTCTACTTCCGGCCCTTGTACACGCTAAATGAAGAAGGAGGTCCAGCGCCTGTGTGCTCCCTCGAGGCCGAGCGTGGCCCTGATGGCCGCGGCTTTGTCATTGCCACCACTCGCCAGCGCCTCTTCCAGTTCATCGGCCGGCCAGTGGAGGGGGCTGAAACCCAGGGCTTCTCGGGGCTCTTCGCTGCCTACACGGACCACCCTCCTCCGTTCCGGGAGTTTCCCAGCAACCTGGGCTACAGCGAGTTGGCCTTCTACACCCCCAAGCTGCGCTCCGCACCCCGGGCCTTCGCTTGGATGATGGGCGACGGTGTGCTCTACGGTGCGCTGGACTGCGGGCGCCCTGACTCCCTGCTGAGCGAGGAGCGGGTCTGGGAGTACCCGGAGGGAGTCGGTCCCGGCGCCAGCCCGCCCCTCGCCATCGTCCTGACCCAGTTCCACTTCCTGCTGCTGCTGGCGGACCGCGTGGAGGCGGTGTGCACGCTCACGGGGCAGGTGGTGCTGCGGGACCACTTCCTGGAGAAGTTCGGGCCACTGAGGCACATGGTGAAAGACTCCGCCACGGGTCAGCTGTGGGCCTACACGGAGCGCGCCGTCTTCCGCTACCACGTGCAGCGGGAGGCGCGGGATGTCTGGCGCACCTACCTGGACATGAACCGCTTCGACCTGGCCAAAGAGTACTGCCGCGAGCGGCCCGACTGCCTGGACACCGTGCTGGCCCGCGAGGCCGAGTTCTGTTTCCGCCAGCGGCGCTACCTGGAGAGCGCGCGCTGCTACGCGCTGACGCAGAGCTACTTTGAGGAGATTGCGCTCAAGTTCTTGGAGGCCCGGCAGGAGGAGGCTCTGGCTGAGTTCCTGCAGCGGAAGCTGGCCAGTTTGAAGCCCTCGGAGCGCACCCAGGCCACGCTGCTGACCACCTGGCTGACGGAGCTCTACCTGAGCCGGCTCGGGGCCCTGCAGGGCGACCCAGACGCCCTGGGCCTCTACCGGGAAACCCGGGAGCGCTTCCGGGCCTTCCTCAGCAGCCCCCGCCACAAGGAGTGGCTGTTCGCCAGCCGGGCCTCCATTCACGAGCTGCTCGCCAGCCACGGGGACACGGAGCACATGGTGCACTTCGCGGTGATCATGCAGGACTACGAGCGCGTCGTGGCCTACCACTGCCAGCACGAGGCCTACGAGGAGGCCCTGGCCGTGCTGGCCCGCCACCGCGACCCGCAGCTCTTCTACAAGTTCTCGCCTGTTCTCATCCGGCACATCCCCCGCCAGCTGGTAGATGCCTGGATTGAGATGGGCAGCCGGCTGGATGCCCGGCAGCTCATCCCTGCCCTGGTGAACTATAGCCAGGGTGGCGAGACCCAGCAGGTGAGCCAGGCCATCCGCTACATGGA